>NC_063378.1:2696396-2838068 GCF_021869965.1 Rhincodon typus | reverse complement strand
CTTATCTCAGATTTTCCAGCATCTGCAGTTCCTAATATCTCAGTCTACTCCTGCTCTAGTTTCTAAGTTACTATATTTGACAACTTCGTTTTTGACTGCCCTGAAAGCGATTGCACATCTCTATGGGTACCCTGAATTACATTTTCATTATTTCTCAATGTTCAAAAATTCACACTCCCCCGTCAGTTTTTTTTTTTTTAAATACAATTAAACTGGATTAATAGATGAAGATATGTTTCCCTCTGAAGATCAGGGAGGAAGCAGCAGAATAATACCGAGAATGAGTCACGAATGAAAGAGAAATACGACTCTTGATAATGCAATGCAATCAATATATCCAATCACCTGTATCTGCACCGTAATTGTAAATGTGTGTGAATATTACAGGAAATTATCATATCAAGTATGGAGTGAATAAATTACAGACTTTTTTTATTTGAAATAAATCAACAACCAAAAATAATCTATAAATACGCGTTGTTAAGTTTGAAATAATTGTTATACCAGACAACACAGAACCCAATATAAATTTATATGTAAACGATAATACACCCTTATCAAGATCAGTAATGTCGACCCTTACAGCAAATTTATACTGTTTTCTCATTTCATCTCATTTGCTCCTGCCGCTGAAACCACACCTCTGTGACGTTTCAACTGAACTATTCCAATACAGTTTTGATCTGCATCGTACCTTTGACAATTGTATACTCGTTTCATTCAAATTTCATAGTTAGTCAAATCACTCGTCACTACATTGGACAGGCATTCTATATTTTCGCTCATTTTAACAATTACATTTGAAAATTTGGGGGAGATTGACGGTAAGCAATGTCCCAGAGGATGGTGGATACCTGCAACTCACTACTAAAAAGGGAGTGGAGGCGGGCATCGTCATGACTTTTCTTGGCAATTTGGATGGCATGGTGTCTCAGTGATTGACACTCCTGCCTGAGCGCCAGTGTCCCGGTATCAATTCCACCAATGGGCGACTGTTTGTGTGGAGTTTTCACGTTTTCCCCTTGTTTGCAAGGGTTTCTTCCGGCTGCTCTGCTTTCGTCCCACATTGCAGACATATATAGGTTAGGTGCATTGGCCATTCTAAATTGCCCACAGTGTCCAGGGATCTGCAGGCTAGGTGGAAAAGTCTTGGGAAGTTCAGCATTACAGGGATTTGGGAGGGGATGTGTCTTGTTGGAATGCTGTTCTCACAGTCTTTATCGACCTGATGGATTGAATGAGTTGATTCCATACTGTAAACATTCTATGTTTCTATGAATTAAATTCAGTTAATCTTGTGCTTGCTTTAATGACACTCTAAGTCCATTATGGATATTGTGAGCTTCAACCATCCAAAAGTACTCCTCACGCACCCCCCCACCTCCAAAACCTCTGTAATTGCCCCAGCACTGCAGTCAGATAATAAATTACAAAACTCTTTGTCTCGTTGCTTGCCAATAGCAGATTTTAATCAAATGAATACGAATAGTCACGCCTTAGCAGTGGCCAAGTTGGACAACTCCATGTTCACTCCCTTTTCTGCCTCGTTCTCTTGCATTCGTTACGTAATGCAAGGTTTAATATTTAATTTTCTGTTCAAAGTTTTGATAACATGCCCTGATAGTTATATATAATTCCTGCTATATGTAATTGCCATCATTGTTGGCTTCTAAAAATGACGTTTGAACGCTTTCTGTACGTATAAATTTCCAAAGGAAAAATTGTTTCTGGGGATTTCTTTACTAGTGGCAGACATGGTTTTGATTAGAAAATGAAGAACAGCGAGACGAACATCAAGTTAGAATAGAAACAGATACGTTAATTCGTAGATGATTTTGGTGTTTTATGATTTCGCAATCTGTTTAAGTTCTAGCCTTTATTTGGCAGTTTCTTGAACCCATTATAAAAACTGCGTTGTAGCCTGTGTACGAGCATAACTTCATGACGGTGAGCATGATTTCATGCCAAAAAATATTGATTGATAATTCAGTAGGAAATGTTACATAACGATAACGTGACAGTAATCACGGAATTTAAAGTGTCAGCACAATTGAATTATTACCAAATTATGATATGTGCAGGTAAACGTTCACTAATTCTTTAACATTCAATGGTCATTTAAATATAATTCTACATAAAAACTTCACCTTCATTGATTGAAGTTAAAAGCTGTCACTTTTGAAAGGTTTCTAATGGGATAACTAATTTCAAATCCTGACTATATTAATAAGTAGTAACTTATTGTCTCTGAATTATTTCATAGACGAATACTGTTCCCAGTAACTGATATTCTTATATGATATCTTTTACTGAAATATTCAATCTCACTCGATTTGTTTTACTGTTGATGTTTTCAGAGGAAGAAACAATTTGTAACAAAACAAGCTACCATATTGTGATTTAGTGTACTGCACACCCATGAATATCCCAAGTTCATGCGTTTGCTTGAATAACGTTTTCTTGGTTTCATCACAATCTGTAATTCTACAATTCATCTAAAGGTAGAGCAAATTAATAGTTGACTAAAGTGATAGTTTAGATATTTCCATACACTAAGGCAAGAGATATCGAGCAATAAAGTCTCAATAATTATGCTAATTATGAGATGAGATTTAAGTGACATTATTGAAAGGCGAATGCATATCTCATTCCAATTCAGTCTCACACCTTATTAGAAAACGTTTGGTACCATAATGAGAAACCTTGGCATTTTTAATAACAATTGATGCTTATGCTATTTCATTATTAGAAAAAAAGCTGAACAAAGGTAAGACGAAAATACCATTCATTTTAAAGGAAGCTTCAAAATCTTTCGACCACTTTTGCAATGTTTCAAATACTTATTTTCCTACAAAACCCCATCTTTCACCCCAACTCCAAAAAGAGATGGATTTCACTCAAATATATTTCAAATGTATTTTTTGATTGGTTTCTTCAGATCGATAATTTGATAATTATTCCACTTAGCAGTCACGTGCAGTCTGTTTTATAACGTAAGGTCAAGTTTGCACGTGTACTTGATAGACGTTTAAACACAGACTGAAAATAACTCCCGCTGAGCAGTGTAAAAGAAGGAGCCTGGGTGAGCAAAGGAGTCAGTGAAAAATCGAAATCGTAAGTACAGCCGTATGCAAACCTTACAATAGAAAGAGAAAAAAGAGAAAGAAACTGGAAACGTTAGAGAGCTGTGCAAGGTGGTGAGCAACGTCTATCATAATAGCTAGGCATGGAAAACAATGGACGAGCAACAGACGTAGAGGTAACAAAAGCGAAACAGTGTAAAAAGGAGAACACATAACACTTTGCAGAAACTGTTCCTTGGTAATGAGCCTTTGGGATTCTTTGAAATGAAACATCGACAGTTACATAAAAATACAGTTTTCTAGATATATTTCATTCTCACATCATTAAATAATCGAAGCTTTGTTCGATCTTTTGTTCCATTGGCACGTAACTTCATTTATTAGTAACAAACAGTGCGTTCAACAACTCTGAAACGTGCAGGAAGTCGATAGAATATACGTCCGTAGACGATGCAGACCAGCAACAACCTGCTGTTAGTAAATAATTGTCCTCCAGAATAACATTAAAATGTTAAGATAGCATGATATATTGTCTTGTCGAAATACAATGTGTTCTTTGGAGTTTTCCATTATGTGAATATGCCACAACAGAAAACGGTCCTTGCTAAGTACGAATCATTAATGGGGTCTGGAGGACGTCTTCGACAACTGGCGATACCCAGTTAGAAATTTTGGTGGAATTTGCTCATCATCCCACGCGCACCAGTTTAAAAAAGTCTCTTATCTGAACACGTTCGATGAAATAAATGTATCTTGTCATATTTTACGACCAAATCACTTCAATTCTGTTCCTTTACACACCAACCCCCCACCACCCCACCACACCCCATCCTTCCCTGCCCCCCCCGCACACGCGCACGCACGCGCGCGCGCGCGCACACACACACACACACACACTTGGCCACCTATTGTGGTCTCAAACTGTTGGCCATTCTATTGCACAAATTGAAAATGCTTCTATGTTTGTTATATATGTTAACAACTATTTTAATAATCATTTCCATTCATCCATAGTCTCCTCTAGCACGCTGCTCTAATTAAAGTGTTAATTAACACAGATATCGTTCGGAGATTTTTTTTTTTACCTTCTCATGTATCAAATAGATTGAGGCATTTGTGGTTCCTGAGGAGTTTGTGATCGAGATCAAGGATCGTTATTTAATCTGGCAGAGAGAAAAAGAAAACAAGCCCTAATAATCTGAAACCTCGCTTCAGACAATGCACCTGTGATGTTAGGAAACGTGTTTTTACGTAAAGCACAGCATAAATCTGAAATTTTGGACCACTTCTTTCGGACATAAAGTGATCGGAGTTCAGGATCAAATGAGCTTTGGAGAATAGGTCTTTATTTTTCATTTAAGAGCATCGCAGTGTGACATATTTTAACAGAGAGCTTACGCCATATTGATAACCTAATCTAATCCTGTTGCTATGTTTCTTGTGTTAGATACCACTGGTAGATTCTTACTTCAGTCTACTGTTCCAATAATATAGAAAGAACTGTTGTAAATTTCAATTTGCATTCAGTAGAAAGTAACGCCATAGTTTGTTACTTTTTGTAATGGATTTTATGCCCCACATTTAAGGTTAGAAAAGATATGCTAAATGGAGAAGAACAAACGAGAAATGACATATTAAACGCTCACCTAGCGACTGTCATCTGGTTCAGTAAAAAAGCTATTTTGGAGAAACTCAATTCTTTGAAGTCAGATTGAATATCATTAGGAAAACGTAGGGTTCAAAATTATTGAGTCCAGTAAAATTATTGCTCGTTCTTCCTGCAATAATCCTGTAGTGTGCAATTATATCCATTTGAGTTGTGTAGTCGATTTTCCAAACTTGAAAGTCTCTAGTAACGTTGACACAAGTGTGAAAATATAGTATGAGTGAGAGTGAGTTAGAAGTAAGATTTAGAAGGACCCAGATTTGATGGAAAATAATTTACATGGTTAAATAATGAATAACACGAATTTACACCAGACAACAAGCTTCCTTACCTGCGCACTGTCTGTGGGGAATGCTCATGACGAACAATGGAATAGTAACATGACGAAATACTAACAGAGCGCTTTTGCAACAGCTGAGAGAGGAATATTATGATGAAACACAATTGAACATCAACATCATGTTTATGCAATAAATGGGAAGCATTTGTCCAAAATATTTATTTTAACATCGTGTTTGTTTACCAGTTTGTTCATAAACAATTGTTTTCGTTTTCAGAAATAGACAAGCTCAACAGAGACTGCAAGGATCTGAGTAAGAAGAACAATGTCATTCTTTATCTCAGCTTTTTATATGTGGAGATAAAGGTATTGTTCGGCACCTTACATCTAAACTACAATTAAGGCAGCAACTATAAAGAGTCTGTAGAACCGTCGAATTAATGAGCAGATCATTGTTTCAGATTCTGGCTCAGACAGCTAAGCACAGAAGCCCAATTGATGGTTTCAACAAATGGTATAATGTTGTCAAAGATGCCACCATTACATGACATAGAATCAAAGGACCCTTGCCGTGTGGAGCAGTGCATACGGCCCATTGGGTCTACACTAACCCTTCGAAGAATATCCCACCCAGACTGTCCCACTCACCCCATCCTCTTATCTCTGCATTTACCATGGCCAACCCACCTAACATTCACATCTTTCGACTTTGGGAGGAAAACAGAGCACACAGAGGAAACCTACACAGACACGGGAGTAAGGTACACACTCCACACAGTCGCCCAAGGCTGGAATAGAATCAGTTCCCTGCTACTGTGAGGCAACAGTGCCGACCACTGAGCTACCATCCCACCCCTGCATAATCAAATGTGTTTAATAGTCCCTTGCAGGTAAAATATCTCTTGCCACTATTCCAGATTGAAAGAGACAATCGTTTTAACTTTTCATCGTGGATTATATTTATCCCTTCACCAACGTCCATGAAACAAATTATCTGTTCATTATAAATTGATTATTATGTAACTGGGTCGAAATTTCCTCCTGTTATTCCATCACAATTCTCGTGTTGATGCCGAACGAGTACTTTGTTGGCTGTAAAGCACATTTGGCTGTTAGGAACAGAACGTTATCAATCTTTTCTTTTCTCTGAGTGCCTTGCAAAATGGCATACAACGTCTAAGGTTCAGTTTTGTGAAGAAGAATGGTTGAGCATTGTTGGTCTCAGGCAACCACGCCTCTCCCAACAGACTTAAGTAGACGTAGTGGTGAACGTTTGCATGTTCCGAGCCAATGCAATGTATACGTATGGTAGTGTACTAATATGTTAAGTCTAAGGATTTTTTTTTAAATGAAGCCATCTTCATATATTGACTTGGTCAGTTTATAAGGGGGATGTGTGGCGACACTGTGGCTTTGAAAAATGTGTTCCGTCCTGGTTGCCTTCAGACACAGACTGGGGGACAGAAGACAAGCAGTCTACCAGAAGATAAACAGTTTGTAGGCATTTTCTTTTACTTTCGAACAATAGAATTAGCCTGAGTGGGTATGGTCATACGCTCACAGATTAAGGATTTTTAATTGGCTTTATTTGTTGCTGGGGTCTCAGAAGGGTTGGAAGGCAGTGAACTTCTCATGGATATGTCGTGCGTAATCTGTGGTCGGGAAGAGGAACTGGAAACGGCAAAATAAAGGTTGATGCCGAATAACCATCTGAAAAAAACAAACAATTTATGTGGACTTAAACAGGCTGTTCATTTGATTTCTTTTCATGCGGGCTATATGACCATTCAATGCCCGCAGATATGTTGACTCCAGAAGTATACTGAGGGTGGCATTCCACTTCGCGTGTAAAATTATGATCAACGAGGATAAGGGGGCAAACTCTCCGATGGTTGAAGTCATCCCTCAGACACAGGAAAATGATTCTAGCTATAGGAAGTCAATCAACTCTGATCTAAGACATCCCTGCAGCAATTCTTCAAGGTAGTATCCTAGGCCCTACCATTTTCAGTTGCAACATCAATGATCTTCCCTCCATCATAAGGCCACCACTGGGCATGTTCGCAGATAATTGCGCAGTTTTCAACATTCACGACTCATCAGATGCATGAGGAGCCCAGGTTCAAATATTACAAACATTTGCAATATCCAGCTCAGGCTGACAAGTAACAACTAACGTTAACGCCACTCAAATGGCATGCAACGACCATATCCAATAAGAGACAAACTTACCATCTCAAATTAACATTCAATGGTGTTACGATCACGGAACCCCCCACTAATAACAGCTATTGAGGTTCTATTGCCCAGACACTCAACTAGATACGTCACAAAAATATATTGGCTACAAGGGAAGGTCAGAGATTAGTAATACTGCGATAAATTCCTCAACTTCTGGTCCTCAAAGCCTGTCCGCAAGGTGCAAGTCGAAAGTGTGATGAAATAATCGCCAGTTGCATGGCTGTGTGCAGCTTCAGCAAAACTCAAGAAGATTGACACTATATAGGACAAAGCAGCCGGCATGATTAGTTCCATTTCTACCAGCATCACCCCCTTGAAATCGACGATCAGTAGCAGTGCGTATTATTCATCAGATGCATTGCAATTATTTACTAAAAGTCCGTAGACAACACCTACAAAACTCACAAACACTTCGATATGGAAGGACAAGGGCTGCAGTTACACGTGAAGGCCACCACCTGCAAGCTTGCCTCCAAGACACTCACCATGTTAACTTGGAAATATATTGTTGTTCGCTCACTGTGGCTAAGCCAAATTTCTGTAAATCCCACACAAAGGGCATTCAATGTAAACCTACATCACGTAGATGGCATTCATTCAAGAAGGCAGCTCGCCACCACCTTCTCAAGGGCAATCAGCAATGGTCAATAAATGCTGGCCAGCCAGCGAAGTATACATCCCACGAGAGAATAATTTTAAAAAGGGCGACATGTCCATGAGCTCTGGTTAGGAGGGGAATGTGAAAAGAATCAGTCTGCCGCACCGGGAGGCGTGGACTCGTGAAACTATTACTAGATTGTTAATCCAGAAATGCAATTAAGGGTAACATGAGTGCAAAATGTAATCTGGGTGGAAAATTTCAATACCCACAGCTACAAGTGTCTCGGTAGCAGAACCACTGATAGACCTGATCGGGATTTTCTGGTCGGTTGGCTCGCCGAGCTGGTTCGTTGTGCCGCAGACGTTTCATTACGCTGCTGGGTAACATTATCAGTGCAGCCTCCGATGAAGCACTGTAGTGTTTTCCCCCCTGTTGTTTAAACTCTGGTGTCCGTTGAGCTGGATTACCTCATTTCCGGTCGGGTTCCTGAAAGATATATTGCATCTCGAATTGGCCTGCAGTACGTAGTAAGGAAACCAACAAGAGGAAAACAAATATACTGGAAGGTCGGATTTCAAAAAAAAAACTACGAGACAGAAGATAGGAAAGAGATTGAATGCTTACTAGTATGGTGTAAGTGCAGCAATCTCTATCAGTGTCAGCGAAACGTAGGAGATGTTCGTTGACTTCAGGAAGCGGTGTGAAGATCACTATCCTCTCTTCTTCAATAGAGTTTAGGTGGAGATGTTCGAGAACGTCAATTTCCTGGGACTGATCATCACCATCAATCTGTTCAGGTACACCCAGGTTGACGCGATGGTCAATAAAGAACAACAATCTTTCTACTTCCTCAGCAGGCTAAGGAAATTCGGCATGTCCACAAGGACTCTTAACAAGGTTTTTTTTATAGACGCACCTCAGAAAGCATCCTATCTGGATGTGTCACAACGTGGTATCGCAATTGCTGTTCCCAAGACCACAAGAAACTACAGAGAGTTGTGAACACAGCCCAATCCACCACGCAAACCAGCTTTCCATCGATTTACTCTATCTATAGATACTGCTGCCTCAAAAAAATCAAAGACCCCTCTCACCCCCGGATAGACTCTCTTCGACCCTCTTCCGTCGGAAAGCAGATATAAAAGTTTGAATACACATGCGAATAGATTCAAAAGCAGCTTATTCCCTACTGTTATTATACTTTTGAATGGGGCTGTCAAATGTCAATTCTGGTCTCTCTCTGTCTCCACCTGTATGTGTGTTTGTGTGTGTGTGTGTGTTGTGTGTGTGTGTGTGTATACCTTCTCTGCAGCTGTAACACTGTATTGTGCAATCTGTTCTGCTATACTGATGTACATTGTGTGGTATGATCTGCCTGTACAGCAGGCAAAGCATCACTTTTCACAATATCTCTGTCCATGTGACAACAAGCAATCAAACAATCAATCAAACAATGCATTGATTAGTCTTTCGCTTTTCTGTGAACCAGCCTAGGTCTTCACGATCATGGTTTTCTGCTGTTCTTTGCATAAAATGACGTGTGGTTCTTGTTGCAGATACAATAATGGAGTGGGATGCACAAGGAGCAAAAGGCATAAGCCAGAGATGACTCAGTATACCATGCTTAGTTAGAGTGGCCAATTGGAGGTAATGCCACAGACTTAAGACGCAGTGATTTTCATTGCTTCCACTGATTTCTATCATTTCAACTTTTGATGTAATAAATAATATACATTTTAATGACCTGCCGCCTATTCCAATAAAACACGACGATTCATTCATTACTAACTAGTGTTTGTGCGTTTCTTATTAACCAGTACGTTTGGTGTTTTACAAACCTACATAAAACATTGGTTGAAAAATAGCGGTCTCGCATGATCAGACAGTGTTCACAATCGAACGGAATATTTTATGAGCTAAGTATTCAATTATTATGTCATTCATAACATATAGGCGCACCATTGTTGTGTAATAACGCGCATGCGTTGTCGACGACCCTATAGCTTAGTAGTTAGTACTGCTGCCTCACAGTGTCAGGGATCTGGGCTCTATTCCAGCCTTGGATGACTATTTGTGTGGCATTTCCAGAATCTCCCTGTGTCTGTGTGCATTTCTGCCAGGTGTTCCGTCTTCCCTACCACACTCTAAAGATATGCTGGTTAGGTGGATTGGCGCTGCTAAATTGTCCAGAATGGGTTGGGTCTGCATGCAATGCTCTTCAGACTCCATTGTGCGAATGGCATCTCCCTGCACTGTTAGGATTCTATACTTTAGCGTAATTCTTGCATGCTGGTGTTTAATGTTAGTTTGCCAAACAGTTCAACCTCTGTTTCTGATGATCTGAGCTTTGTTGCTCTGTCAGCAGAAGGCGAGATGAGAACTGAAAAAATGCAGACCAATTAACCATTTTTTTTTGCTCTTGCCTTTTGGTTAATGCAGTGGGCGTTGGACCACTCCAAGACATTTTGCGAGAGTCACATTGCGAAGCTCCCATCCATTGTTCGAGCTGCATCAAATTGATTCCAATGCAGCATCAGCTCATTTTCATCAATATGATGAAATATCACTTTCCCCAGCACTAACACTCTCACATATAACACTTTACTGCTTTGTATGTGTAACTGATCTATCACAGCCAATCTCACTAAATAGAAAAGCTTATTGACACGCCTATGTACGTCAAATAGGTTCTCTGATTGGAGGATGTAGTTGCTGAAGACCCTGGTTGCTGTCAGTTGTTTTTTTTTCATTCGTGGGACATGAGTGTCGCCGGTTAATTCCAAGATTTTTACCTAGTAACAATGAAGGAATGGTGAAACACTTCCAATGCAAATCATGAGTTGCTTTGAACTCAGAACTTATAGGGTACAGGTCGATATTAGATTGCTGAATACCATCAATCTTCCACGATCCTCCATCTGTTGAGTTCAACAAGTGATACATAATTTGTGGACTATAAAGTGTTGGCAAACCCATTGTGCTGATTTCACACCAACGTTACAGTAATGCCTCTTATTTTTCGAACATTCCATCAAAATTTATTGAAGATAATGATTCACTGCCTCATTGGCAATACACGTTACAACCTATTTGTGAAATATCAAACAAAATAACACAAACATATAATTGGATATTGGCTCTTCAGATAAATCAGGAAGTCAGTTTTGTTTTAAAGTGTTGCATCATGGATCGTAGAAAACATCGTGAAAGCAAGTTTTCTTTTTGAAACTAACAATTCCTATCTTCATCTGGCAGGTTATTTTGAGTGGAACCATGAATCGCTTTCGAGCATAAATAGTTTTTATAACTCTATGTTTTTGACATTGAAAGCTCTGCTTGTATGGAAACAATTCCAATTTGAGTGCTAAGTCGAAAGATTATTTGTTGGTTCAGATGTAACTCGATATATAACACCAAGTTGACAAAAAATGTTAACCGTTAACATGCCCCAGGCCTAGATAAATTGGAAAAGATTTTAATTATCCCGATGACAATTATGAATGTAACTATTTTAATTAGAAGACCTTTATCTTTCCAGATGAAAAACTTAAAGCGAAGGGCAAAGGTAACTGTGTTGCTTTCGTTTTTCCTTTATTTTCTGTATGAGATGCATTGATTCAAGAAACGTTATTAACAACATGTAATGACCACAACGAAAACAACTTCCTTCATTTGAAGCTATCCCTCGTTATGTTCAGGGAAAATATCATCAACACGGAGGAGTAATTCTTCTTGACTAAGTATATATTGAATTCTATTTAGAACGTTACTGCTCCATTTTGATGAATTGCCTTAAAATCTGCATAACGGATGTCATAGTAGAAGATGCACAAAAAATACCCCTTCTTCTGCTTTTCTTAAAAGAAAAACAAGAATTTCTTCTTTTGGGGAAATAGATTCTCCTCAATTACGTCCTCAATATGCCGTTTAATTTTGAAATCCATTGTGCATCCACTTCGGCAGTATCATTTGATGGAATCCAAAAACGTTTGCACTGCTGTGGTAAAACACTCCAAGCACCCCGACGTTCTGATGACTGCCTTAATGTGACAAATAGATATAAGATGTCTTGACAAACTATATGTCCAGCTGAAGCATTGCAACCACTTGAATAAGTTTTTTTTTTTTTTGTTTTGTTTTTCTATTATCATACCTGTAAAATTTGTAGCTGGTGTCTTCAGCATAGCGTTACTTCCATGTTTGAACTCTAATCAATACCATTGCTGCAATCATCAATACAAAATGTCACGTACATTGCCAGGTTGGATACAGTTTGAAACGTATCCGAATGTTACAGAAGTAGTGATTTAAAAATTAATTCGGATTAATATTATCATCTGACATCAGTGTAGGGACTACAAAAAACATGTACAATCAATGAAATCCTACTATGCTTTATCCAAATCTGTTGAACTCATGACAATAGTTAGAGCATAGTAGAAGCTCTCAATAGCACCATCGAGATTCAAAATATCTCAAAAGTGAGCTTAAAATAAATGTACTAGAACACGAAGAGATTCTGTTAGATTGACGGTGATGGTACGTTGATTAAGTATCTTTATTTATAAAAAAGGGAGAATGGAAGCAGGAATAAGAAATTAACTTCGTGTGAGTGTAAATGTTAGATAAGAACAAAGATTAAATCAGCATAGCACCAAGCAAGTTGGTCATCCAAAGCTGCACCGACAAATTTTGTCCTTCCATACTAAACCTATATTGACTTACAGGATCCACATCACAGATTCCCGTCTTATTCATATATTCGTCCAGGTGCTTCTTGAAAGCTGTAATTGTGTCTGCTTCCACCACCTCCTCTGGAAGTGCGTTCCAAGCACTCGCCACCCTTTGTGTGAAAAACTTGCTTTGCACACATTTTAAACTACCCCTCCCCCGGACCCTGAACGTGCACCCCAAGTAACTGACCCTTCCACCCTGGTAAAAAGCCTCATACGTTCCACTTTATCTATGCTATTCACAACGTTATAATCTCCTGTCAAGTCACCCCTCATATTCCTGCATTCCAGTGAAAACAAACCCAGTCTATACAACCTTTCTTCATAGCTAAAATCTACCATACCGGGCAGCATCCTGGTAAACTTTTTCTTTTCTGTACCGTATCCAAAGCATCTATATCCTTCTGCCAGTGTGGTGTCCAGAACTGCAAGTAATATTCCCAGTGTGGCCTAACGAAAGTTCTACATAGCTGCAGCATAATTTGTCTATCCTTATACTCAATGCCCCTTCCAATGATTGCAAGAATCCCATAAGCCTTTTTTGCTACCTTATTTACCTATGGTTCTACCTTCAGTGATCTGTGGACCTGCACACCCTCTGAATTTCAATATTCCTCAGGATTCTGCCATTCACTGTACAATTTCCAACTGTACTTGACAAATGCATCGCCGCACATTTGCTGGAATTAGCTCCATTTGCATTTTTTCTGCCCTTGCCTGCAAATGATCAATAGCCTGCTGTATCCTTTGATAATCTTTCTCATTATCAGCAACTCCACCAATCTTTGTATCTTCTGCAAATTTGCTAATTCGACCAGCCACATCTTCCTCCAAATCATTTGTGTAGACAATGAACAGTAGAGGTCCCAGCTCAGATCCCTGTGAAACACTGCCAGTCACAACCCTCCATTCTGAAAACTTCTATCGCTAACCTCTATCTCCCATGACCATGCCAGTTTTGTAGCCATCTTTCCAGTTCACACCTGATACCATGTGACTTCACCTTTTGTACGAGTCTGCCATGAGGAACCTTGTCAAAGTTTTTGCTGAAGTTCACATAGACAACATCAAACACTTTTCCCTCATTAATCATCTTCATCGTGTCCTCAAAAACTCAATCAAGTTAGTGAGGCACAAACCCCACGCGTCCCCCACCCCACATACACATAACCATGTTGTCTACCACTAATAAGCTGATTTGCTTCACAATGTGTATAGACCTTGCCCCTAAGATTTTTTTCCAATAATTTCCCTACCACTGACGTGAGATTCACAGGCCTGTAATTTCCAGGATTGTCCCTAATACTCGTCTTAAACAATGGGAGAACAATGATTTCTTCTTCAGTCCTCTGGGACTGTGCCTCTGGCCAAAGTGGATACAAAGGTATCTGTTAGTTTAACTTAATATTTTTTTAAGACGCATAACACCTTTTCCCTTTAAATAGCAACTTGGCTTATAAATTCTAAACTCCCTTTCTTGAGATTATCCTCCACCAATTATTTCTCTTTGGTGAATACTAACACAATAAAAAATCATTTAAGGCCTCACCTGCTTCTTCTTGCTGCACACATAGATTGCCTTCTTTGTCCATGAGAGGGCCAACACTTCCCCTGGCTTTTGTTTTTTTCATATTTGCATAAAAAGCCTTGGGATTCCCCTTAATCCTGTTTGCTAATGACTTTTCATGGCCCCCTTTAGCCCTTCTAATTCCTTGCTTAATTCTTTCTACTTTCCTTATATACTTCAATGGTTTCATCAGCCCCCATCCTTGCAGACCTTACATATGCTTCCTGCTTTTTTTTTTGACCAAAGTAATAACATCCCTTATCATCCAAGATCCACGCAACTTACGATACCTATCCTTCATTCTCACAGGAATGTGCCGTTCCTGAGCTCTTACCAACTGCTGTTTGAAATACTCCCACGTGTCCAGTGTGGATTTACCCTCAAACAGCCGCATCCCATCAACATTCTCCAGCTCCTGCAAAATATTGTATGGTCCGCTTTCTCCAAATTTAACATCTTCACTCAAGGACTGCTGTTATCCCTATCCATGAGTATCTTCAAACTCATGGTATTATGGCCAATCCTCCAGAAATGCTCCCCCACTAGATATTCACTCACCTGGCGGAATCACTTCCGAAAACCAGGTCCAGTATAACCCATGATATAACAAGATGTAGATCTGGATGAACACAGCAGGCTATAAAGCATCAGAGGAGCAGGAAAGCTGACATTTCGGACCTGGACCCTTCTTCAGAAAGGGCTCAGACCCGAAACGTCAGCTTTCCTGCTCATCTGATGCTGCTTGGCCTGCTGTGTTCATCCAGCTCTAGACCTTGTTATTTGAGATTCTCCAGCATCAGCAGTTCCTACTATCTCTAGTATAAACCCTTCTTTTTTGGAACTGTTTACATACTAAGTCAAGATGCTCCTGAATGGTCCTTACAAATTTAGCCCCATGCAAGTCCCTAACATGAAGCGATTCCCAGTCAATAAAGGGGAAGTTAAAATCACTCACCATAAAAACCCTGTTATTTTTACATATTTCCAAAATCTATCAACATATTCTCTCTTCCATCCCCTGCTGGCTGTTGGGAATGGTGTAAGATTGGCCTGATCTTCTTAGCAATGTAAGTTTAAAAGGATATTTCATAGAGAAGTTCAAAAACATGAACGCTCCAGCCAGAGCAACTAATGAGAATTTGCTTTGGTTACACCATACAAACATAGGGAAAAGGAAGATGGGTAGACTTTTGACTCCTCGAGCCAGTTCTATCATTCAGTCAGATCATGACAGATCCGGCATTTTCGACGTCCGCTTTCATGCCTTTCAGCAGTAATCCTTGATTTCCCTACTTAGCAAAAATCTATCTACTAAACCTTACAGGTACAGAAGGAGATCTTACCAGGATATTCTTCAAAAGGGAGACAACTATTGAGTGGCTCGTCAAAAGAAAAACAATCTTTGAAACAATGTTTCAGCAACAGAGACTGATTCAGTTTGGAATGTACTGCTTGAGAATGTCATTGAATTTAACTCAGTTTCATACTGCAAAATCTAAATGCTTTGTCAATCAAAGATACGTCATTTTCAGAATTACAGCAAAAAGTGTTAAACACTGGCCATAACTGAGTTTTTCTTGTGCAAATTGCTCACATAAATTCCCAGCCAAATAGTCATGTTCAAACCCCTTCTTTTGTTTCAGAATTATGGGTTTCTCCGTCTCCTTTCCTTGCATTGACTGAAAAAGAAATGAAGACTTGAATTTGTTTTTTTTTTCTATTTTTAATTTCACATCAACGTCTTTCGAGGGTTTTACAGTCAAATAGGAAATTTCACTGTTTAAACACTAAGGACATCTGAGCGACCAATTTGTATATAGCAAATTCATTCACGCATCGAAGAGACAATAATAGATGTTTTTTTCTTGATTCAGAAATCATGAATACAGCTATAGTTCAACACCATCCAGAATAAGAACACTTAGGCCAGATTCTAAATTAAACAGCGTGGAATTATGCGTATGCAGTATGTTAAAAATCATAATGATGACAAGCCATAGGAGAACACAATTAAATGAAAAGTTTACAACAATAAATATATTAACAGAGGCTACCAAAGTTCTGCATGGAAAACTATCCAGAAAGGAGCACAGAAAGAGGTACAGAGATAATGAGAAAAAATTCAACTTCCTGGGCAGTTGGGAACATCCATTAATTATGGGAAATGTTACAACCATTAAATTATTAATCCACGATGATTGTAGTGATAGGGTAACATACAAAAATGAGGGAGCTCAAATTCATAGAAGGTGAAGAACAGACTGATCGCTATTTTAAAATTTAGATGATGCCTGTTGTGGTGTCATCCAAGACCAAAAAACTGCATTTCTGTAATCACAGCTAATGGAGCCTCCTCGAGATATATAAATTAGTATAATAAGTTTTCAATGTAAATTCGAGCTACTACAAAAAAAGTAGGTTCTGCAATATTTAGGCTTTCAATGTATGTGCTTTTGTACGAAAGGACGATTCCAAGTATTAGTCAACAATATTCCTTCACTTCAAGAGACCAGTTATCCCCTGTTGAAATTTGACTTTTGTCTGTGCGACACGGGGGCAGCCAATGAAATCTATTCAATGACCAAGACTTTATGCAATTAGAAGAAAACGATGTAAAAAGGACATGACTGATGGTGGAACAAATTTATACCCTGTAAAAGTATGCATTAGAGGAAAATGCCAATGTGTTCATTACAGCTGGATTGGATTGCTCAAAGACCCATTCCTCTCCCTGCTGCTCCAAAGACATGCCGTACACTTCAAATATTTATTGAATTGCCTTTTATATTTCGAACGTCACAGTTACATTTGCCACTACCAATGTTCAGGCACTCACGTGCTTGTTTTTATAACTCCCTACGGAGTCTAAAGCTTAATTGACCTTCCGTTGTGTCCAACGTTAGGAATGATCTCCCTTTTCAAATATATGATACACATCTTAATTATGGAAATGTTGTATTATTCTACCTTTTTTGGGTGTTGTTAATCTCTATTAATTATTCGGATTTTCCTCAGCTGTCGTTCAAATAGGAGACATCTCAATTCCCAATTCTCACGTAGATTCAGTTACAACTCTAGAACTTGAAGACAGCAATCGAAAGCATCACTACAGCAATGCGCTGAGGCATTGTGTGTTTGCATGTAAGCTGCTTTCATTGCCTCAAGTGTACATATAAAACACATGGAGCATTTTAAAGAAGAGCATGGCAGGTAGAGGTGGTTTGATGATCGATTTGCACGTCATGTAATTAAGATTGTCTTTTACTTAACACAGTATTGCTTCTGAGAAAGTTTATGTCTTCCAACTGGCTATGGCATTTCTTAAAATACAAGAGGACATACCGAGCAAAGTTTCATTTATAAAGTGTTTAGGTCTTTAATGGTTGTGAAAAATGTGTATAAATGCAAGTATAGGGAAAAGGTAGTAAAATCGTTTTGGGGATATTCGGATGAGCCATGATCTCATGAATGGCAGAACAGACTCTATGGGATGAATGCCCTATTGCCCTCATATATGTTATCATCTTGCCTTATGATCACGATCATTCCACTTGTCCAGTATGGTCATTTAACTGCAGTCCCCAATTGTTTGCACAATCTTACTTGATATTCATCATATCCACAAAAATGCATGGTGTCATTCTTGAAATGATAATCAAATTTGAATTGAAACATGTTTTGTGATCAACTTCTATTAAAACGTTGTTTTCATGAATTTGCTTTGTTCACAGAAATCGATAAATTGAAGATCACTCTGGGAGACATGGGTATTTGATATACATGAAACACTGCTTACAGCATCATGTGGGTTTTAGGCAACGAATAATTACTCGTTGAGTTTTGCAGTACAGTAGTTGTGTTTCCTAATTAAAACATAGATTAAGGATTGAGCAACTGTCCTTCGCTTTACTTTTGAGCAAGAGTTTACATGCTGCATAGTAAAACTGAACTTCCTTTTTCAACAATAGGGGAATGTACGTCCATGGGATAAACACGGAATTTAGAACAAGGCTATTTAGAAAAAAATGAATAGAAGGTTTTGAAACGCAATGTTTTGTGAATATTGGAGCATAGTATTAAAGCAGAAGCTTCTGGATTACAAAATACGTTACATCCGAAATCGATTGCTTGTTTTGAGCTTGCTGTAGAAAGTTAGAGGGAGCAAGACACTTATGCATCCAATTAATGTGAAAATCAACTTTTGCCTTTAAAAAAATGAATAAGCAGGCTAGTGAAGCTGATTTTATTTTCAATTAATGCAATGAATGAGTGTCGCTTCACATATGATATTTATTTCCCACTCTTAATTGCCATGGGAAGGTGGTGGTCATCTGACTTCTTAAAAAATTAGAGTCTTTGGAATGTAGCCATACCCATAATGTGTTTAAGAAGATCATCAGGATTTTGACAAAGTGATTATGATGTAAGGGCGAGTTCCTTGTCTTGAAGGGGAGTTGTTCCAGACTATTAACTCAAACACTTACCATTCTGTTCTTTTTTTTATGTTGAATATAAAATAGTGGAAATAAAAGGCGAGTGGAAATTAACCTGCTTGATTATATTTGAACTTAAACTTAGTTCACATGTCCCGGTATTAACAGGGAGTATGGGCTTGTTTTTGTACGCAAATTTTGTTTTCATTTAGATGTTGTATGATCACACGTGTTGACATTTAGTTCAAAGGGAGGATAAATAAGTTATGGCAGAGGGGCTAGTGAGGAATGAAGGTTGATCACGGCCTCGTAATTAGAGCCAATCAGCAGAGCACCTGACTTTCAACGAAATAGCAATAGACTGCCATGGAAATTAGTCGACACACACACTGATTAAATAACATTTATATGTTTTAGCTAACCTGGTTTAGGCGATCTCGCTCTAAAGATTTTTCTTTCTGTGCCAATGGAAACCTAGAGTGTTGATAATGTACTGGCCAACATATGAAGAAACACGTGAGTAAATTAATTAGGAGCAGAGGTAGCTTCCTTGACTCGTCGATCCTGGCCCACTATTCAATAAGTTCATTTCTGATATGATTAGTGCACAAATTGTGCCCACTCATGTCATGGTTGCACAGCTTGCTTATCACGAATCTAACTACTCTGTACAAGTCAAAACACGTAGGTTAGCTGTAGGTGCAGTAGCAGTCTTAAATGAGGATACTTCCTGGAGTTCTCCTCTAATTACTTTCAAACAAGCTACACAGAACACAATATGTGGAACGTTGATATAAAATAACTGTTACCTGCCATTACATCTATTTGTATTTATATTGGCCAGAGGGAACGTTACGCCAGAAACAGAAAGGTAAGTTTGCTTTATTCTTGCTCTCGAAAAGGCAGTTATGTCTCCTTGAAGAACGATTTTCCTTTTCTTTGCTAACCTCCATCAGACAGGACATAAAATAGTACCTAAAAGACTGTAAAACTAATGTTGCCTTGAAACGTGTGATTCAATCTAAATATCAGCAGAGACTTAAAAGATATCACTCTCTCAAAGAAAAGGGAAGTTACAGCCTGAAGAGCGATAACCCATGAATTTAACTCACACTGAAGAATGAAGAAATGTTTCACAATTGGAATTGTTACCTCGAGAGATTAGGTTGAAAATTCTGAACCATCATCTGTGTCTGTGAAATATTTCTCCTGAACTCTCATTAGTGGCTCAGCAAGATCTCCCAATGTTTTCCACAGAAGTTAGCAAACAATAAATTTCGTTGAAACATCTTCACAGAATCACAGGATTACACAGTTTAAGAGCGCAGTATGGTCGCCACATGGCCTATCATGCCTGTAACATGTCAATTATCTCGTTCTAATTTCCTAAATTTTCTCGATATCCCTGCACACCATTATATCACAATAAACATTCAATGCAGTCTTAAATAACCGTTTTCCTGCCTCCATCACACTATCAAATAGCACATTACTTAACAGAAAAGTAAAGTCACCAGACTCTTGTCAGACGATATGCATGTTGTCCCATTAGAGAGAGAAGACTGCCGGTGTTTTATCTTGAAGATTACCACACCCCAAGCAAGGGAAGAGAATGAAAAAGAGAGCCATTTATGGGAAAGTCAACTTGAAGAAATCGCTGGCAACAATCACGCTGTTGTCATTTAATAAAAAAATGCAATGTTGTAAAATTTCCCCATATTAGGTCAGTCTTTTTCGTGCAGAAGTTCTTATAGATAGTGAAAACAGACCATAGAGCAGCTATTAAAGCAAAGTAAAGCTTTAGATATGATTGTATAGAGTAAAGTAATAAGAAAAACGTTCACAATCTATAATAAATTATTTCGAATTCAGTTTGAGTATGTTGACCGGCTTTGATCACCGCACATAAGACAATTACAAAGGCATTGGGGAGAATTGCAGAAAATGTACACGAGGAAATCTCCACAGATGACCATTTAACGTTATGGTAAAAGGTTGGAGAAGCTGCGACATTTTTGCTTAATGGAATGGACACTGAGTGAAGATCATATTGCAGTACACTGGGCAGCACGGTGGCTCAGTGGTTAGCACTGCTGCCTCACAGTGCCCGGACCCAGGTTCAACTATCAGCCTTGGGCAACTGTCTGTGTGCAGTTTGTGCATTCTCCTTGTGTCGGTGTGGGCTTGCTTCGGTTTTCTCCCACAATCCAAAGATGTGCAGGTTAGATGGATTGGCCATTCTAAATTGCCTGTAGGGGGCAGGGGTGTGTAGATTAGATGAGTTATGCGGGATGTGTCTGGGTGGGATGCTCTGTGTCGGTGTGGACTTGTTGGGCCAGACGGCCTATTTCCACACTGTAGGGTGTCTATGGAATTCTGACAGGTATGGACAGATTAAGTTGTGAGAGTATACACTCAATCACGATTAGAGTGAAACATTTAAATTTATTAGTAAAAGAATCAAAAGTGAACGGGATGCAAAAATGCCACATTTAATATTTAGACTCTGAATTTTTTGCGTGAATAGTTGCTGAGGATAAATTAAATTAAGTCAATCAATAGTAATTTAATGGAAATTTGAAAAGGAATGTTACACATTGTTATCTGAAGAAAGTTAAAGCGTGGCAATATATGAGAAGTTCATTTGGAGAGCCAACGCAGATATGATGAGCTGAAGAGACGTTCTTTTTGATCTGTAATAAGGTTGTGCTTCTGTAAAAATCATGTCAGTTTATATGCTGAAAATAGGGAGGTGGTTGGGGTAGGGAGTAAACGATAGGATAGACCCCAAAGAGAGAGAAAGACAATTGGACAGACAAATGAGTTGCTGACGATTAGCCTGGGAGGGTGAATGGTTGTTAATGGGGACTGTTAGTGACTAACCTTTAGTCTCCTTATTTTCTGCATGTAAACTGACGTTTTCACAACCACCATTAATTCTGAGGAAGGGTCACCGGACCTGAAATATTAACTCTGATTTTCTTTACACAGATGCTGCCAGACCTACTGAGCTTTTCCAGCACCTTTGTTTTTTTTCCAAAAAATCTATCTCATGCTTTATTTCTTAAGTTATTAGTCACTCCTATGAAATACACCTTAGATCAAGTTTTTGGCCATCTACCCTAATGCGTGTTTCTGTGGGCCCGTAGTAATTGTTCATTTACCATGGTATTTATTCCTGTCTAGCAATATTTTGTACGCCAAATACGGTAACTGAGACGGAATTTATATTGGATACAGACAAAGACACATTAGGTTTCTGAGCTGATTAGCTGCGAGAATAGAGTTCTGAAAGATTGTTCCTAACTTGTCTGCTGACATGTACAGATTGCATTTCCCTCTGGGGGTCATATTCACACCACCTGAGCGTCAAGAAACAAGAAGACAAAGAAACAGATGCTACCAGACCTGCTGAAGCCGAGTCTTATATTTGACTTTATGTATTCATGCCAGATTGCAGCATATTTTCCCATGGTGTAATTTGTAATTAGATTGTATATTTCTTTTGTCCCAGAAATAAGTAAATTGAAGGCAAATTTGGAAGAACAAGGTGAGTTTCAGAAATAAGAGCAAAGCTCAAGAAAAAGAAAATAATGTGGAATATTCACGCAATTAAGTGAGATATATATATCGATGCCCATTCGGCACATTTTTCAAGTTCCACTTTCAACTATAAAAGATGAGGTACTCATAATGAACTGGGAAATGTGTTTATTTATGCTGATGTGTGTCTTTACATTTGTGACCATTTCTATGCACTGATCACTGTTTGGAAACCAGTCCAAGTAATCGAATCCCCTTGCTTCTGTAATGTTTTCCATTGGTATAAGTCATTGATACCTCGAAACTGTGTCAGTTTTGAATATCAGTCGTAACTATTCCGTCATTCACGAGTTCCCAATTTCCCTCAATAAAACTATTCGCATTTTACCTCTAATTCCACCATTGAGCTATTAATTTATCAGTACTTATTTGAGAAATGTTTTGTACATTAGTAGTACAGCTGCTGAAAAGCCATTTTATTTTTTTCCTTATATTGATCTATTTAATCAAAACATAATCAAATGCCACTCCCATAGCGGTTGTACTGAGTTCCAACTATTTTCATTGCGCGGAAGATACAGCACTTTGAAACCACGTGCCAACAGATTTAAGAACAGTTTCTTTTCCCCATTGTTATCATACATGTGAACTGACCCCTCATATATGTGAGTTGATCTTCCTCTACATCTTGCCTAGAGCTCAAACAATATATTTTGTATTCTGTTCAATTAAACTGATGTTATTATGTAAGGTGTGATTTGTTGGTTAGCACCTAAAACCATAACTTCCACTGTAACACAATACATGTGACAATAATAAATCAAACCAAATCAAATTTAAACAAAAACTTAATAAGTTCAGAGTCTTAATAGCCTAAAGACTTGAACAGGGCTACAGTAAAACATAATATCCATGTTTATCATCAATCAGAAGGGTTTATATATTGTAGCTGTGTTGGTAGACTGCAAAGAACGAGAGAAAAATCATCCTTCCATGAACTAGTTTATCATTTAAACGCAATAAAATTATGCATAAATGAGAACAAATCTCTCAGTCAAAAAACAGAGACAGTTTTTGTAGCATAGTAATACAGTTATTTACTCATCAGAAGATTAAACTCCAAAGCAAGAGTGAATAGCCCAGAATTAAGGGCACCCTTTTGGGCATATCTGTGCAAGAAGCACAGAAGTGCCATGATAATCAGGAAGTCTAATGTAACTGAATCACTAATCCCTACTGTGTGGAAACAGGTCCTTTGGCCCAAGGGTTCCACACCGACCTTCAGAGCAACCCACCCAGACCGATCCCCCTACTAACGCACCTAACCTGCAAATCCTTAAACTCCACGGGCACTTTAGCATGTCCAATCCACCTGGGCTGTGTAAATCAGAGACAATAAATGGATAAAAACGGTAAGTCTTATTTTCCTTTAATTGTCCCACTGTCGAGCATGATAGGGACTACTCATGTAAATGTAAAACAAAGTTACCTATTTTCAAACAGGTAACACAATATGATGCTGATGTGGGTCCAGGGAACGTAGAACAACTGTAAATTAATCCGACAAAACGCATGCAGGTTTAAGTAAATTAGATATAATTTTTCATTTGAATATGTCACACTAAATTGTTGTCATTATCACAAACAGATGATCACGTTGGGCAGAAAGTAAAAGGTAAGGTTTGCCAAAAACACCTCTTATGATCTGTTGAAGGTTCAACATGATCTATTCGTGAAAACTCTTCTCAGAGAAGGGCCATATGATCTTTTCCCATATTTGACATATAATAAATTGTGAACTGTTCAAATTGTGGCTCTCTGCATCGCAACATTTCACATTTGCTTACATTTTTTAACTGATTAACGCCAACGAAATATGATACATATGACCCTGAATTTTCGTTGACACTTAGGCATAATAGAGATACCTTAACTCTGTTATGCATTCAAGAAAATAATCACCAGTTGTGAAACACGGCATCGAAAATTACGATTTCGTGTTTATTATCTGGGCTATGTGCAAAACAGTATGCAGAAAGTCCATTTAGATTGAGGAATGTGTGGCTTGGAGATTGGTACGATGTGTGTTCCAGCTGGTAGGCTCCTGGCACAAGTACTGGATAAAGTCTTTTTTTTAACCAGCTGTCTCCATCTGTGGTATGAAGAACTGGTCATTTGGATACAAAGTTGGCTCGAAGGTAGGTAACAGAGGCTGGTGGTAGTGGTTGCTTTTTGGACTGGAGATCTGTGGTGAGCAGCAAGAAATGGTACTGGGTGCACTGTTTTTTTGTCATGTATATAAATAAATAGTATAGCAGGTATGATTAGTAAATTTGCAGATTACACCAAAATTAGTGCTGCAGTGTACAACGAAGAAGGTTACCTCAGAATACTTTGGGACGTTGATCAGATGGGCACGAAGAGTGATGGGCCAAGAAGTGGCAGATAGAGTTTAACCTAGGTAAATGTGAGGTGCTACATTTTGGTAGGGCAAAGCAGGGCAGAACACATACACTTAATCGTAACCTCCTTGCGAGTGTTTCCAAACAAAGTGACCATGCAGTGCAGGTTCATAGTTCCTTGAAGGTGGATTTGGGTAGACTGAGTAGCGAATAAGATGTTTGGTACGCTTGCCTTTATTCATCAGTGCAAGGAAACAAATGTCGAATAATGTGGCTACATTGTAGTGTACAGCCAAATTCAAATACAGTCATAGCAGTATTGGATATTACAAACTGTTCATGAACTGTTAGAGAGAACAAATCAAATTGTGCATCAAGATAAAAGACTCGGGGCTATAAAATAAGACAAAAATAAAACTACAGGCTATACATCTGAGTGGACAAAGCACTGAACATGAAGTAGATGATCCAAGAACACTCACAGAAATGACTAAGTACAATATAGTCACCAAAGCATTAGCGTGACTGTAGTTTATCATAGACTTTTAGATGAATCTTGAATGGTGAGGTACACTTAAGAAGCGCACAGGGCTTAAAAAAATGTTGAAAATGTAGCTTTGTTATTTAATAGTAACGGGAGCACAATAAAGAGGGAAGCCTTACGACCATGTCAAAATAAAAACACAAATTTTTGGAGAAACTCAGCAAGACTAGCAGCATCTGTGAGGACAAAAAGAATTAATGTTTCAGGTTCACTGACCTTCTTCAGAATGTGTGCCTATTTATCTAAGAACGGAACAAGTTATGGTGTACTGAGCATTGTACAAATAGGTAGAAGGAATTAATGAACTCTGAGTAAAGCTACATCTGTTTATAAGAAATAATATGGCTGAACTTAATATTCAGGTTGTGGTTAAGAAGATTTGGTCCAAAATTACGTTTGTTGAAGTATCACTATGAAGGCATGAAAGTATAGGTGGCTACAACTGACACACTACAATATAGATCTTACAGATACACGGGAATATAAGGGCCTTTGTCATGTTGAGCTGAACAGATAAATTCCAAAGATCATGATACCAACTAATGGTCTCGCCATCGTGAAAAACGTGAATATACAAATATTGGACCAAAATTACAGCAATGACTGTATAATAGTGCAAGAACAGTTAACAGGACAACAAACTGAACATCATCACCATCATCATCATCATCACAACTTATTTTTAAAAGTCTGACAGCAAGCTCGGCTGAAAAAGTAAGGCCATATACTAAGAACCTCTGCAAATATGCATTTAGAAAGAAAATATTTAACAACATGTGTATTGGTTCGAAATAAATAAAGTCCGGAAAACTAAAAAAATCAGAATCAATGAAATGAAAAATAAACTGAATCGACATTCTGCATAGATACTTAGGACAAAGGAGAAGAGTTACTTTGATTATGGAAAAGATAAGACTTTGTTTCACGACATCAAGTTGTACAGTTTTTTTTGGGGGGTAGCATATTCGTATTGATTGTGAATTGTCCTGATAGGATCGAAACAAAATTCTTCAACAAGATATGTTCATTTTCTGCACTACCTATTGTTATCACTGTAATTACGTAAATGGGCAAAGTAATTTCAAATGCTTGCTTGACAACGTATCTTCATGTTCTGTTCAACATGTAAAGCACAAAATTAGAAGAAAATATTTTTCTATCATTATAGAATTGGAACGAAAGATTAAAAGCAAAGGTAGGCAGCTTTTGAACAGTTGCTTTTGTCAGTCTGAAAAATAACTGTGGTCCAACCACGCAAAATAAATAAGTATAATAAAAATATTGTTGAATTATAACTGTAAAATACTCGATCTAAATATTGCATGTATCTCCAATTTGCATTTATAGTGGGGACATTTCTTCTCACAAGTACGGACTGAATATTGTCATAAGGATGTTGGTAGTGTTCCCCTTCATCTGTAGATTCAACAAATCTTGTATTAACATTTCCAACAAATCTGTTATCGAAGATATCTCT
Source organism: Rhincodon typus (assembly GCF_021869965.1). Taxonomy (NCBI): domain Eukaryota; kingdom Metazoa; phylum Chordata; class Chondrichthyes; order Orectolobiformes; family Rhincodontidae; genus Rhincodon; species Rhincodon typus. The sequence continues at coordinate 2,811,498 of NC_063378.1, read as the reverse complement.
ACCAATTCCATCTTTATGTCAACAGAATATTTTATGACACATGATGTATTACATGATATATTGGATCCAGTGATACGAAGTTGCACCCGATTTCATATCATACCATTTCATAATTATATTGTGCCCGGCATTCCTTCATATTTTATAAAACGTAGAATTTTATATTACCTGTGACTGTGAAACTACAAATCAGATAACACTTGCCAAGGATTGCACCACATGACTCAAACATTGTATTCTGTTTAGGGATGACAGACAAATGTTGTGCATATGACCATGTCTATATAAATGTACCCTACCTAACAACATAGGTGGTCACTCATGATGCTTTGTTTATATTGGAGATTTTAATTCAATCAGAATCAATTTACTTGCCTAGCTACTAAGTCAGACTTTTTTTTTGGAAGAAGCTACAGTAGTTGACATTGAAGAAAGAATTGAATTATGTGATTATAGCAGGAGATAACAAAGTTGGAGAAAGTTGGGTGAAAAGCAAATGAAGTTCAAACCCCTGGTGCCAAAGTTTTATTTCAAAATAGTAAAAGTCATATCTTACTCATAAGTGTATTTGTTGTGATTGAAGTGATTGTCAATTTTTATTTCCTTCCTTGACATAATTTGAACCATTATTTGAGACGTTCCATTGTTTAAGCAAAACCTACAGTTTCTGTCCTTACATATTCCCCACCCACAGATGAGGCCTTGACTTTAGCAAACACAGGTAATGGTCCTAATTTGCCTCGATATTTATCTTTAGTCACTTATATAGTTTTTGATGAGGGCTTTACATAATTCCACTTCGACCATTTGCTTTAATTTTGTGATCACCTCTATTTTCTGGTGTTTCCTTCTGTGAGGAAAGTTTTTTTTTCTCTCTCTCTCTATCCATGTCCTTTTTGGAAGCCATCTGCCTATTTAGGTTTTTTTTTACAATACGGAGAGCATGTTCCACCGGTGTTTATGTTTTGTTAGTTGTATCTTAAAATAAGGATGACCCTATCAGAGTGTACTAAACGTCTCTTAAAACTGTACTTCAGACTTCTTAGTTCAGTCAGAGACAGGGGCTGCAGATAATAAAAACTTAGTGCAGCCAGAACACGGGATTTCGGGAAAACCCAAGGGCAATGTTATGTTCGATCATCAAAATGCATTGTTTTCACTGGACTTGAGGTGCACCTTTTGGAATTCAATGGGGTGCTCTTTCTCCGAAAAAAGTTTGAATCGCTCAAGTATTCTAAGTCTGTTGACTGCTGCCTGAGGACTGTGTGCAGGCCAGAATTGAAGCAGGAAGGCCTTCAGTCTGAAACAAAAAAATTGTGGTTGATTTTTTTAAGCATTTATATCATTTATGATCTTGACATGTATTCATGAGATACGTTACCCAGGTTCCCAACCATCTGGGCGAATTGTTTACATAACCATGGGATGTGTCTTGGCCACAGTTATCAGTTAACTTTGCCAGTGGTGTATCCCACTGAAAATGATCTCTTTTCAAATATATGCCTGGCATTAATTGTGCATAGTGGTGTGTGATTTTTATAGACTAACCCTAATCCTAACCCTAAAGCTAACCCTAACCCATTGAACTCAGGCTTGTTTTAGAATGATGAATATCACGGCGGCTCACAAATTAACTATTTGGGATTTCAAGCTTGTGGATCAAAGCAATTCATTTTCAGAGAAATTCGTTGAAGGGGGTGGCGGAGCACCCAGAAGTCGTGGTACACATCGGTACCAATGACATAGCTATGAAACGGGATGAGGACCTGAAAAGTGATTATAGGCAGTTAGGATGGAAACTGAAAGCCAGGACGAGTAGAGTAGTAATCTCAGGATTACTGCCAGTGCCTTGGGTTAGTGAGGCTAGCTACAGAGAGAGAGAGCACAGCTGAACACGTGGCTACAGAGCTGGAGTAGGGGCAAGGGCTTCAGGTTTGTGGATTATTGGGATACCTTCTGAGCAAAGTGGGACCTGTACAGCAAGGACGGGTTGCGCCTGAACTGGAGTGGCACCAATATCCTGGGCAGAAGGTTTGCTACAGCTCTTCAGGAGGGTTTAAACTAGTTTGGTAGGGGGATGGGAACCGGAGTTACAGATCAGAGGGTGGGGTACCCAGTGTATAGAAAGATAGAGCAAGCAGAGAGTCTATGAGGAAGGATAAGCAGTTGATAGGGCACATTGGCAGTCAGTTTGACGAGTTGAGGTGTGTGTACTTCAATGCAAGAAGTGTCAGCAGTAAGGGTGATGAACTTAAGAGCATGGATCAGTACTTGGAATTACGATGTTGTGGCCATTAAGGAGACTTGGGTAACACAGGAGCAAGAATAGTTGTTGGATGTTCCGGGGTATAGATGTTTCAATAGAAATAGGGAGGGAGGTAAAAGAGGTGGGGGAGTGGCATTGCCAATCAGGGATGGTATCACGGCTGCAGAAAGGGAGGTCGTGGAGGAGGGTTTCTCCACTGAATCAGTATGGGTGGAAGTCAGAAACAGGAAAGGAGCAGACACTTTATTGGGAGTTTTCTATAGACCTCCCCAATAGCAACAGAGACACTGAGGAACAGATTGGGAGACAGATTTTAAAAAGGTGCAGAAGTAATAGGGTTGTTGTCATGGGCAACTTCAACTTTCCTAATATAGGCTGGAACCTCCTAAGTGCTAATAGTTTGGATGAAGCAGATTTTGTGAGGTGTGTCCAGGAAGGATCTCTGACTCAATATGTAGATAGATCGACTAGAAGCGAGGCCATATTGGATTTGGTGCTTGGCAACGAACCAGGTCAGGTGTCAGATCTCTCGGTGGGAGAGCATTTCAGTGATAGTGAGGACAACTCCCTGACTTTTACTATAGTCATGAAGAGGAATAGGAGCAGACGGCATGGGAAAATATTTAATTGGGGGAGGGGGAATTACAGTGCTATCAGGCAAGAACTATGGAACACTAGTTGAGATCAGGTGCTCGCAGGGAAATGAGCGATAGAAATGTGGAGATTGTTTAGGGAGCTGTTGCTACAGGTACTGGATAGGTTTGTCCCACTGAGGCAAGGAAAGGATGGTAAGGTGGAAGGAACTTTGGATGTCAAAACATGTTGAACACCTAGTCAAGAGGAAGAAGGAAGGTAACTTAAGGTTCAGAAAGCAAGAATCAGACAAGGCTCTCGAGGTCTACAAGATAGACAGGAAGGAACTGAAGAATGGACTTAGGAGAGTTAGAAGGGGGTATGAGAAAAAGCTTGGCAGGTAGGATCAAGGAAAACCCGAAGGTTTTCTATGTTTATGTGAGGAACAAGAGAATGGCCAGAGTGAGGGTAAGGACAATTAGGGACAGTGGAGGGAACCTGTGTGCGAAGTCAGAGGAGATAGGGGACGTCCTGAATGAATACTTTGCTTCAGTATTCAACAGTGAGATGGACCTTGACGTTTGTGAGGACAGTATGAAACTGGCAGAAATGCTCGAACAAGTTGAGGTTAGGAAGGAGGATGTGCTAGAAATTTTGAAAAACATGCGGATAGATAAGTCCCCTCGACCAGACGGGATATACTCAAGGTTGCTACGGGAAGCGAGGAAAGAGATTGCTGCCCCTTTGGCAATGATCACTTGCGTCCTCACTGTCCACTGGAGTAGTGCAAGAAGATTGGAGGGTGGCAAATGTCACTCCTTTGTTCAAGAAAGTGAATAGGGATAATCCTCGAAATTACAGACCAATCAGTCTTACCTCTGTGGTGGGCAAATTATTGGAGAGGATTCTTAGAGATAGTATTTATGATTATTTGGAAACGCACAGTTTGATTACAAATAGTCAGCATGGCTTTGTGAGGGGCAGGTCATGCCTCACAAGCCTTATTGAATTCTTTGAGAATGTGACAAAACACATTGATGAAGGTAGAGCAGTAGATGTGGTTTATATGGATTTTAGTAAGGCATTCGATAAGGTTTCACGTGGTAGGCTCATTCAGAAAGTAAGAGGCATGGGATTCAGGATAATTTGGCTGCCTGGATACAAATCTGGCTATCCAATAGAAGACAGAGGGTGGTAGCAGATGGAAAGTATTCAGCCTGGAGCTCGGTGACCAGTGGTGTACTGCAGAGATCTATTCTTGGACCTCTGTTCTTTATGATCTTTATAAATGACTTGGATGAGGAAGTGGAAGGGTGAGTTAGTAAGTTTGCTCATGCCACGAAGGTTGATGGAGTTGTAGACAGCGTGGAGGGCTGTTGTAGGTTGCAACAGGACATTGACAGGATGCAGAGCTGGGCAAAAAGTGGCAGATGGAATTCAACCCAGAAAAGTGTGAAGTGATTCATTTTGGAATGTCGAATTTGAAAGCAGAATACAGGGTCAATGGCAGGATTCTCGGCAGTGTGGAGAAACAGAGGGATCTTGGGGTCCACGTCCATAGATCCATCAAAGTTGCGACCCACATTGATAGGGTTGTAAAGAAGGCGTATGGTGTGTTGGCTTTCATTGGCAGGGGAATTAAGTTTAAGAGCCGTGGGGTTATGCTGCAGCTCTATAAAACTCTGGCTAGACCACACTTGGAATATTGTGTTCAGTTCTGGTCACCTAATTACAGGAAAGATGTGGAAGCTTTAGAGAGGGTGCAGAGGAGATTTACTAGGATGCTGCCTGGACTGGAGGACAGGTCTTATGAGGAAAGGTTGAGGGAGCTCGGGTTTTTTTTCATTGGAGTGAAGAAGGATGAGAAGTGACTTGATCGAGGTTTACAAGATGATGAGAGACGTTGATAGAGTGGATAGTCAGGGGAAACTTTTTCCCAGGGCGGAAATGACTATTACGAGGGGGCATAAATTTAAGGTGATTGGAGTAAGATATAGGGGAGATGTCAGAGGTAGATTCTTCACACAGTGAGTGGTGGGCGTGTGGAATGTGCCGCCGGCAGTGGTAGTGGATTCAGATACTTCAGAGATTTTTTAATGACTCTTGGATAGGCACATGGAGGATAGTAAAATGTAGGGTATGCAGGGTAGATTGATCTTAGTAGAATAATAGTTCGGCACAACATCGTGGGCCGAAGGGCCTACACCATGCTGTACTGTTCTATGTTCTATGTTCTTAAGATAAAAATCAGGTCAATTACCTCCTTCGAGTATTTTGCAAGTTGCATTAAGTTGAATTCATGTGTTGCAGACTCTTTTGCCAATAACAAGGATCCATTTCCACCTACCCTATTAAAATCGTCCATTATTAGAATAACTATTTGAATGGTACTCTTTAATGAGCTTATTTTCTTCAGTAAAGAGTGCAGTTTCTTCGGGCATTTTGAGTAAGTGTAGTTCGCATTTATTTTGTCTTATTCTTGTATCCAATGCGTAGTCTGTTCCTCAACACTGTCAAGCCAAGGAAGTGAAGATAATCACTTTGATTGTACAGTTCCGGGATAGTGCCGACAGTCGAAAACACCAAGCTGCGTGTGAAAACCATAGAAATCCGAATGGAAATGACATCGCTCACAAATGACTGAGAAGTTTCATCTTCAAATTGTTAATCCTGCTGCTTCCTGAAACGTACTTGTAAAGTCTCGACTTGCAAAGTTTTTGTTACTTGCACTTCGCCATCATTTTTTTTACAGTTTCTTTTCTTTCACTCGAATTTCAAAGCTGTTCATTCATCATCTACTGATTTAAATGTATTGCGAGGTTTCTAGGCCACAAGCAAGTGCTGCTGTGATCCACTTATTTTCTTTTAAATTGACACCCTCATTGCTTAGACATGCATGTTGCTGTCATTCTCAATTATATCTACATTTTTTTGAGAAATACGAACTGTCTTCTTATAAGTCTTCTTCAGATTGATTTTTAAGTTTTTGTTTTCACATGTATGAACAAGAAATTTTATACAGCGAACTATTTGAACATTGAAACCGTTCACGTTTGTCTCATCACTGTTCTTGCAATTCGTATCTTGCTGTTGCTGTTGTTAGTCAAGCATTGTCCAAGGGCGTAGATAGTTTATGTATTCATCAAATTCTCTAAAAGCGACTTTTTTACGTTGCCATTTCTTATTTTTATACCTGGAATTCACTCATTTTAAGCACCTGTAGTACGCGAGCTGAAGCCGTTCAAAATAAACAACTTTACTCAATCCAGAACGGGCAAGAAAAAAAAAATATTGGCCCAGCCAGTGACGCCTACACCTCACCAGTGTTTTTTTTTTCAATATTAAGAATACCACTTAACAACTTTCGAAAGAGAGCAGTAGGGAATTTCTCTTTTCTGCTTAATATTTAGCCACTCTCCAGCAACGGAAAATAGAATCTGTGGTAATTATGAAGTTTCTCTTCTTTGGAAACAGTTAAGTGCATTTTGTCCTGTGTTGCATTTTGACTATGCTTTGAACACGAAATAATCCTTCATTAGTATTGATATGACGAATTCAGAACATTGCAATTTCATCTTTTGTGGGCTAAATGTACTTTTCTATATATTTCAGAAATAAAAGCTTTGTCAGAAAAAGTGAAACAGTTGGGTGAGAAAGACTCAGACTTACTTGATTGCATTGAGTATTTGCCAATAGTAGCAATATAGTTAAATGGAAATGTTGCAAATATAAATATAACGATAAAGGTTGTGATGAAACTGAATCTTTGAATTCCAACAATTCACCAAGTTAGAAGACAATAAGCTTGAAAAGGAAAATAGGTTGAGAAAATAAAATCAGTTGGAGAATTTTGAATGAATAAACGTCGTCAATCTGTAATAATTTGCCATGGCAATGGAATTTGAGAGGCCATTCAGTTATGTGCATGTGCTCCTGCTCTCAAGAGAGGGATAGTGCTACCTAAAATATTCTGAGATGGTTAGAACACAAATCATTATACAAAGGACCGGTCAGAGAGGCTAACTCTAATGCTTTGACAGAACGGAATGCATTTTCTTTTCACAAAGCATTGGTCAAATTATTGTGTGTGTTTTCCCTTATGATTTACTGTTGCCTTAGAGTTCCAACAATGCGATTCTACTGCGAATTCAGACAGTAAATTTCAAAGAATCAACTTGCACACCGTGCATATTGCTGTGAACAAAATGTCAAGGCAGAAGAGTGAAATCAATCTTCATCTGAAATATCAGAGCTGGCTGTACCTACGAAACTCATATCCAGGTTCAGTTGTTCGGATGTAAGTGAATATTGTTCGCTTAGCATGGAAGACTACAACAGCGATTCCATTTAGCCTGAATTTCGAACCCCATCCAATTTATGAACATAAACATGGTGACTATCCGAAAGTAGCACAAGGAGAATTAATCGTGTCTTTTTTTTATTAATATTATTAAAAGCAACTGTATTGTGACTGCAATTTTGATAATAGCCAGGTATTGTTTGGCCAATTCTAAACTGTTAGAATGTTTTCCCTAATGTTGCCCCAAAACGTGATGCATCTCGGCCTTGATCAACTGTTTATAGATGCTCATCTTTCACACCAACAAGTGTGAAATCAGTCTCTATTGCATTACCTGCAAAATGGGCAATACCCATTGAATTTTATGGTTTACAATACGTTTATTTATTTAATTCCATATCACACTTTCCATGGATAATTGTATTAAAACATTAGATTCAGACAAATGTAACTTCAGACCCTAACAATATTGCATAAAAACATAAAACACATACCAGTTAGAGCTGAAGGAGGCCAGTCGGCCCTTAGAACCTGTTCCACAAATCAACATGGTCATGGATGATCGTCTGTCTCATTATAATATTCACAAATGCAGAACAGCTTTAGTTGGAGGGGGGAGGTGAAGGGAGATTAAGGACATCTTACAAGAGTCTTCCACGGTTTCTGTACAATCTTTCAGTTTGACCCTTAAGCTGATGTTCCTCCAAGTATTTGAGATAGAAGGAAACCATTCTACGCCCCACAATTCAAAGACATAAGCAGTGGAGTTGTAGTTTCATAATGGATTTGGTGGAATACAACAAAGTCTTTACGGGTTAAGTGATTCAAGTTGACATGTTTAATGGCAGTAAATATGTATAAATACTAAGGGACGATGAATAAAGAACAAAGAACAAAGAAAATTACAGCACAAGAGCAGGCCCTTCGGCCCTCCAAGCCTGCGCCGATCCAGATCCTCTATCTAAACCTGTCGCCTATTTTCCAAGGATCCCTCTGCTCCCTGCCCATTCATGTATCTGTCTAGATACGTCTTAAATGACACTATCGTGCCCGCCTCTACCACCTCCGCTGGCAATGCGTTCCAGGCACCCACCACCCTCTGTGTAAAGAACTTTCCACGCATATCTCCCTTAAACGTTTCCCCTCTCACATTGAAATCGTGACCCCTAGTAATTGAGTCCCCGTGTATATATAGAATCACAAATTAATTTAATGAGAGATTTGTGTATGTTAAGCAGTAGATATGTAGGTAGAGCAGGCTTTTACATAAGTATAATGTATACATATAGCAGTAAACACATAAAGCAGTTAATGTATATTGACGATGAGCCTTCTCCTGTTCTGCCCATTGGGGACCCCTCTTTACATCAGCTGGTTTGGAGTATTCGGGTTTCGTGGCACGCTCACGATCCCAGCTTGAAGACGGATACACTGAATCAGGCAACGTCTCTGATATTAGTACAATTCTAAATCTAAGATCGCATGCTGCATCATCATTTTCTATACTTACAGTACTTTTCTAGACATTTGATTATAGAGACAAATGTCTCCCAGTTGTTCTGTGGGACAACCCAGCAGGACAATTCTCGCAGACAGTTTTGTGTCACGTTGTCATCTATTCGTCTAGACTGGCTATTTTCGCATCGGGCCTATTTTCCACGTTCTTTTCCACATTATTTCAGTTGCTCATTGTCATGTCCAATTGCCTTTAATGATTAATCCATAACGATCTGTTCTGAAGATGTCAATTTTGATCCTACCACTACAAATGAAAACCGATGCACATCTTAGTATTTATCCTTAAAAATGCCAGGTAAAGTAAGATTTTGTTTGGCACGTATTCTTCTGCTTCACAAAGCTTTTTATGTGATTAACAATAAAGAGTCTCCCATAAGTTAAGCATTCCAAAAGATAGCTACACCGAAAAGTACTTCCTTACCTTTACCGTGCATTGGAATTTCCAAATTTAGAAACGATGCAAAAACGATTTAATTAATTTGTTCATGCAGTTGTCTTCTTTCTGCCTTCTCATTTCTCTTTACAAAATTTGAACAATGGTTTTGCCTAAATAGTAAAGCTACAGACTGCAAGCAATTATTGCTTTTATTATCCTGACTGACACAAACAGAAGTAAGCATCCAAATTTATTTTTTAACCGAATCCCTACAGCGTGGAAACAGGCCCTTTGGCCCAACAAGTTCACACTGACCATTGGAGCATCCCACTGAGACACACCCCGGACCACTACATGCAATCTAGCACGGCCAATCCACCCAGTTTGCACATCTTTGGACTCTGGGAAGAAACGAGAACACCCGCAGGAAACCCACGCAGACATGAGGAGAATGTGAAAACTCCAGACAAACTGCCGCCTGAAGATGGAATTGAACTCAGGTTTCTGTAGCTGTGAGGTAGAAGTGTTAACCACTGAGCCACTGTGCCGCCGCATTACAGAACGAAAAGGAACGCTGGGCATTCAGTACGCCGTTTCACTCAGCAGCGCAGCTGGTGGGACATGCAATGAGCACAACGTCTAAACCCAAAGTATCAATGGGAAATGTTTAAAATTTGTTCTTTTCCTTGGCCGAAAGTGTAGTATGGAAATCTGTTTCATAATCAGGCATGGTATACGTATGAATAAAATTAGTACAAACTGCCAAGTTATACAAAATATATTTACATTTCCCATGAATTAGTATTGTCCTTTTGTTTTGTCGGCTTTGCAATGAATACTGATTTCACACTTTGTAGGAAAGCTGAGTGCGATTGTCCTCAAAGTGGGAAATTGTACACTATCCCTATTCCAAATCCTTTAACAACTTGGACTTTCTTCCAACAGAAACTGCAGCTCGTGATAAAGAGAAAGGTAAAATTGATCACATTGTCACCTTCTGTAACCTTACCTGTCAGAAAACAAACGTTTGTTTTGTCACTGCCTTCAAAATTACTTGAAGGCAGAGGGTTGTTCAATAAAATAACATATAATTTATACCTCACTATAGTTATTCCAGCGCCATTGTTACTTTTACTTGAAGTGCCGAAGACGACAGAGGACAGAATTGCTTAATATTTGAGTTCTGATATATTGTTTATAAGAAAAGTGGAACAGAATGAAGCAACGGTCAATATCTGTTGTTTAAAAGAGACCAATGAAGGAGTAGGGCAATGGTAATGGCAGTCCGTAGAAGATCTAAGTCTTTATTATGTCACAGCAAGGACAGAAAGATGTGAGGCATTCAAAATAAACCTGATGTTTTCAAAGCTGAAGCTTCACTGCACTGGCAGACATCTTACGTCAAGCAGCTCTTAACTGCTGTATGATATGACGTTCGGCGGAACTAGGATCTGAAGAATATTCAATGCTTTCTGCCAGTATCCAAAAACAAGGGTTTGGGTCCATTATTAAGAAAAAAAATCTTCCTGTCACCCATCTCATTCTTTTTTTTTTCATTTGATACCTTTGAAAGTTGAATATGTTCTGACATCCTTGATCTTCCTTCAATTTGCAGCTCATCAATAGTTTCAAATACTTACCCAGCTATTGAGTTACCTCACTTTCGAGATAATTAAGGTCATCAATCCATATTGAAAAACTGTTAATTTCTTGTGAAACTTCAGAAGTGATCAACTCAACTTAGAAATGTGTTCATTGGTTGGATGATATGACGAAGTGATCAGAAATTAATTGTATCATACCACTGTTAATATATCTTTGTCATATGCTTTCCATAAACATTTAAATGCTAGTTTTAAAAAGTATATGTTTCTTAAAATATGGCAGTAAAAGAGAAGATGTGTTTAGGTCAAGTTTCAGTTGAACTAAGACTTGGCAGATAATACTTGGATCACTGGTGCAGTCCTTCAGTGATGACGGGCTAACGTTCCAGCATCTGCAAAACAATTGTGCAAGAATGAAGACTGGCAATAACTGGCTAAGGTGTAAGAATTTGTCACTACTTATTTTATACATTAGATTCTACACATTTTTGGTGGTGCATTCCCTGCCTGCAATGACCTAAGAAGCTAGCAATCTGATTTACCAGGTGCCATTTTTATCTTGAATATTTCAGCCAAGTCGCTTTTAGCCTCTTTTCTCCTCCCTCAAATTGCCATTTCCTTATAATAAGCTAACACAACTGAGCTTCTATGTTGCTCTGTCTCAATCCATGAAAAATTGCCAGGGTCGTTTGTCATTACCATCTGCTGATTTGCGACGAGGAGACTCCATGATCTTACGACTTGCCATTACAGTTGGAGCTAATTTGCAAACTGGTAGTGTCTGCTTGGTCTTGTATTTAACTCCTGGAGTGGGAGATAAACCCACTGACGCTGGCTGAGCAGCATCGCTGATATCACTGCCCAAACGTGTCTCCTTGGTATCTTTTATTTTCTTGATAATGCAAGCTAAGATTTGTTAAACCCTCTGTCATGCTCAGTGACATTTCGTGCTGTAGGGGAATTCACTAATGCCTACTATAACAAGCCCTTATTGATGTATAATCTGATGACTGTGGAGATTATTGAAATATTACAGAAGGACGCTTTCCTCATTGGGAAAAGAATTCCAGCCGTTTGGAGTTTTAGAACAGCTAAAAAAGAGAAAAGGTCATGCTTTCATACAACATACTTTCTTTAGTTGTTTTATGTTTTATTTTGTATGGAAGTGGGGGATACTCTTCTGCAAACATCAGTTGAACCTTAAACCATCGTCGGTTTTAAATTAGGAATGTAATGATTTATTTAAAAAGTGAATTATGGGAGCATGACAACACAGAACCATAGGTTGTCAGGTCAATCTATTGAGCTACTCCGCTATTCAATTAGATCATGACCATCAGTTTGAATGCTCACATGTACTCAAGAGTTCAGTCGCCTCTTCCTTTGTTAATTTTGTCAAGTATTTCCCTTTCAATGTAACGATAATTACAGTTACGACTGTAAGTGTTAATAACACTAAAAATTTATTATATGTTTTAGAATTAAAACTAAAATTCAGAATTGATGGTGAGTAACAGAAAATAATTGCAATGCAAAGATCACAGTTAAAATATTGGTTTATATCACTGCTGCTTCAGTTTAGAACAGAACTGTATCGAATGCTTTTTGTTGTTTGTGTCACTCCATGTGAGCAAGCACTTTTTCAATTCTTGTTAATGTACGATTCGCTTTCATTGCCCATTTTCTCTAATAGTTATTATTTCGGAACTGTCACTGCAATGAATGACCATGACATGAATTCAACATGTGATCGTGTGACAAGGGTGAGGCACAGAAATTTGGAAATGAGTGGGATGGAAGGATGAATCTCCCTCGTGGTTAGCACAAAGGCAAATAGATGTGTTTTGAGAGGAGGAAATTCTCAGCCTTAGGGCCTAAAAGGGAACGGTCTGGAGGTCAGTGTCTGGTCAAAGTCTTCAATATCAAAGATCTCTGTGCCATAGAATTGTCAGTAGGGGTGTTGATTGTTATTCGGAATTCCACAAATAAAGAAGCTTTGTTCTTTCTGCCGAAAAAAAGGATCTGAGTTCCATTCAGGATAGAATTGAAATGTAGCAGGCAGCATTATTAATATGCAAGTGACATTTATGGCCATCTCCAACCGGAAACAAATAATGCTGTTTTCTTCACATAAAACGTCAATGGCGTAACGGAATTCTGCATGAATCAAAAACTGGATGTGACTATTGAAAAGGCATTACCTAAGAAGCTTGAAGTATTCGGACATTGAGGACAAAACAAGTAAATTCCTTTCAAAGCTGGTGATTATTTTAATCATCAAGATCTCTAATACTCATACTTCTTCTTCAATATCTACAAGATACATTGCATGAAACCACCATACCTCTTCCAAATGTGAAGAACTCTACAACCTAGGAAGGCAAGGTGTGACGATGGTGTGAATTTAAAGGAGATGTGTTTAGTCCTGGTTTCTTTCGGACAGAGATTGAGGGACAAGTTTCAGTAGTCTATGAGATGGCAAACCACTTCTAAGGTCTTGTGTTTAACTTTTAAAAGTTGGAAGTATGTCAGCAGTCTGAATGGATGTGGTCAAGCTCTAACAGATCCATGATTGTTTTTTAGAATTCGGCAGTTGCTTCTGGGGTCTTGAAGAATTGGAAGCTATTTTCCTATTCTCAATTACAGTCAAAAGCTGGAGATTTTCTTCCTAGGCTGCTAGATTGCATATGAGGCAAAATCTGTTTTCTGAATTTGCTCTTTTTTTTTGTCAACGGTGTGTTTATAGGATGTTACTACATTTGAACTGTTAATCAATAGTAGTTACTGTATCTACTATTCTGTTCAGTTTTCCATGAGAGTTAAATTATTCCAAATACTTCTTTCTTGGGCTGTATTTTTTAAAAAATAACGTTCAAATAACATTCGTTTTGGTGAACATCGAGTAGTTTGGCCAATTGAATTGCGTCTGGAACACAGAACCTGATACTTACCTTTAAAGTAAGGGAAAGTTAGTGTCTAGGCTACCTTTTTAACAGATTTTGATGGAGTCTTGTCTATTACATAATGGGCAGAAGACGCATTTGTAAATTGCAAACTGTAAGGCCCTATCTGAGGACCATGCCTTCTGCTCATGGAACTGATACATTCTTTCCTGAATGGAACTGATACATTCTTTTTTGCAACAAGCTCATCAAAGGTTTTCTTAAGGAGCTATGTGGTTTGTCAATACATTATCAAATACTATGCAATGTATTCTTGAATAAACGCAAAAAAAAAACATTCACACCCCAAAAAGTGATGGAATTTCTAAATTTCGCATCCAATGGTGTAATGTACAGACGCTAAGACCGAATAATTTTTTTTACATTATTTATGGAACTTAAAGCAGTGATTAAATGTCTACGAGTTCAACTTGATATTTAACCTAATTTGTCTCCTTCCTTTCTTACAAACGAGCAAAGCAAACCAGCAGAGTTGACAAGGTGTAGAGCTGGATGAACACAGCAGGCCAAGCAGCATCAGAGGAGCAGGAAAGCTAACGTTTCGGTTCCACCGCGAAGCCATCTGCAGTTCTTACTATCTCTGAAGCAAACCAGAAACCCATATTGTCCCGCATGGAAAATATCAAACATGAATTTCATGTGAAGCATATGGCACAAGGAAGGACCTCATGATAGGTTAAAAGTTGAATGTCTTTGAATGATGGAAACTGTAAACAATTTGTGGTAGCTGTAACGGGGGCATGATAATTATAAATCCATTCCAAATTATAAGTAATGGAAACACTTTGACATAAAACGCCCATAAGTCTGTGTGCACTGCATAAAACTCATAACCATCTTACTTCCCGTGTCTGCGTGGATTTCCTCCCACAGTCCAAAGATGTGCAGGTTTGATGCATCGGCAATGCTAAATTGCCCCGTAGTGTCCAGGGATGCACAGGATAGGTGGATTATCTAGGGTAAATGCAGGGTTATGTGGGGAAGGGTAGGAGGCTGTATATGGGTGTGCAGACTCTTTCTGGACTGTAGGGTTTCTGGGACTCTATGATTCTTCTGCAATGAATTTCCCAATTTTCGGACATTCACAAAACTGCATTGAATTAGGATTTTCAAATAACCTATTTAATATCAAATTGCGATATCTTCCTTATGACCAATAGCAAGCTAGCTGGCCTGTAGATTTTGCTAACTGTCTCCGTCCTTTCTTGAACACAGAAATCAAATCAGCTATTTTAACATCTGGCCTTTCTCAGGTTTATGGGATTTTAGTCAACTAAAACCTATTAAAATGGCAATTATCTCAGCAGCCATTTCTTTTAAGACACAAACATGAAATCTATCAGGACTTGTTAGCTTTTAGTTAGGGCGGTAAGGATTGGTAATAAATGTTAGGCTATTCTGCATCTATTTAAGTGTTTTTTTTTAACAAAAAGAAAAGGTTTCTCTCTTTCATTCACCCCCAGATGTACACTTTTTTTTTCTGGGATCTTGCTTGTATCATTTGCAGTGCAGACAAATGCAACATATCTGTTCAATTCATCTGCAAATAAATATCAATGATAGCCATGGGTGAGGCGCCAAAAGACTGGCGGGTGGCTAATTTGGTGCCATTATTTAAGAAAAGTTGTAAGGAAATACCAAGGAACTATAGATCGGTGAGCGTGATGTTAGTGGAGGGAAAGTGCCGGAGGGTATTCTGAGGGATAGGATTTACGTATATTTAGAAAGGCAAGAATTGACCAGGAAGCGTCAACATGACTTTGTACATGGGAAATCATATGTGACTAACTTGATTGAGTTTTTTGAAGAAGGGACGAAGAGGATTCACGAAGACAGACGGGTAGTCATTTCCTGTACGAAGGTTTTTGACAAGGTTCTGCATAGTAGACTGATTAACGATGTTACATCAAATAGAGTGCAGGATAACTAGTCATTTGGATACCAAATTGGCTAGAAGGTAGGAGATAGAGTATACTGATGGAGAATTACCTGACGAACTGGAGGCCTATAAGCAGTGGTGTGCTGCAGGGATCGGTGCTGGGTCCACTGTCTTTTTATTGTCATTTATTTTAAAAAAATTGGTGTGAATATAGGAGGTGCAGTTAAGAAATATGCAGATGACACCAAAATTGCTGCTGTAGTGGGCAGCGAAAGGTTACCTCTGAGTACAATGGAACCTTGATGAAATCAGTTGATAGGCCGAGGAGTGGCAGATGGAGTTTAATCTAAATAAATGTGAAGTGTTACATTTTGGTTGGGAAATCAGGGTAGAACTGATACACTTAATGGTAAGGTCCTTGAGAGTGTTGCCAACAAAGAGACCTCGAAGTGCAGCTTCACAGATTCTTGAAAGTGGAATCTCAAGTACATAGGGCAGTGAAGAAGGCGATTGTAAGCTTGCCTTTATTTGTCAGTGCATTGAATATAGGAGTTAGCAGGTCATGTTGCGGCTGTACAGGACATTGGTAAGCCCACTTTTGGAATACTGATTTCAGTTCTGGTCTTCTTGCTGTAGAAAAGATGTTGTTAATCTTGAAAGTGTTCAGATACGATTTACAAGGATGCTGCCGTGTTCGGAGAGTTGGAGTTATCGACAGAGGCTGAATAAACCGGGTTATTTTTCCTGGAACATCGTAGGCTGTGTGGTGACATTGTAATCGTTCATAACACCATGAAGGGCATGAATAGGATAACTAATCAATGTCTTTTCCCCAAGGGAGGGGAGTCCAGAAATAAACAGAATAGGTTTAACGTGGGAGGAGAAAGATTTCAAAGGGAGTTAAGAGACAATATTTATATGTAGAGGGTGGTGCGTGTCTGGAATGACCTGTCAGATGAAGTGGTGAAGGCTAGTGCAATTGCAACATTTAAAGGTCATCTGGACGGACATATGAATAGAAAGGGTTTAGAATGATACAGGGCAATTGCTGGAAAATGGGACTAGATTAGCTTAGGATATCTGGTCGGCCGGAGCAAAGGATCTGTTTACATGCTGTACATCTCTGTGACTGTACGACTCCTTCTATCAGACACGACACGGATCAGGAAACCATTCTGTATCCTGGATGATAAGCTTCACTTCTGTGCACTTCAAGGTAATTAAGTTTAAATAATGTCTAGTAATCAGTTACAAAATAACCATTAACATCTATTTTCTCTTGTATTACAGATGAGGAATTACGTGAAAAAAATGGAGGTAACATAACCATTAATGGATCTGAGAAGACTTTGTGAATACTTACTGCATAAATTCCACTTTGGCGATTTTATTGCAAAGTGAAATGTAAGGCATAGCCTATTTTGCACTGATGCATTTCATTTCCTTTGTTTGACTTTCGTGTGACAAATAAAAGCATAACTTTTTTGTAATGCCTGACAAGTGCTACGTTGATATTGTCATTACGCATGCTCTAGTTGGTGGGGTTACCTGGAAACTTCCATTGTACTTTGCTGGTCATAGAATTATACAGCCCCACAGTGAAACAGGCTATTCGGCCCAAAAAGTCACCACTAACCGTCCAAAGAACAGCCCATCCAGACACATTCCCCTAAACCCGCACTCCCCATAGCTAATGCACCTAAATTACACATCTGGGAACACTGTGGGTAATTCAGCATGGCCAATCGACCTAATTTGCGCATCTTTGGACTGTGGGAGAAAACCATAGCACCTAGCGGAAACGCATGCAAAGACAGGGAGAATGTGTGAACTACGCACAGATGGTCGATCAAGGCAAGAGACTAACGCAGCCCTGGGAGACACCAGTACTAACCATTGAACCACTGTGCTGACCTGTGGTAGTTCCTGAAAGCTGCTTCCACTGCTTCAGTCAACAGTTTGACTGCAACGCGACAATACTTTACAAACGTTTCAGGCCACACTTCTCTGATTCAATTTTATTTGTCACTCAAACAACCATCTGAACACTTATGTTCACTCCTACGATTATTGTTAGCATCTCCAAATGTGTTAATAATAACAATATGTTTAAGCAAAACATTCTTACAGAATGCCTATTCCATGTCAAACAGCCAATTTTCACAATTTTGTTATATTCTAGGCGTATGTTTTGGTGATAAGGCCCGTGATCCATTGTTTTAGCAAACCTTGTTGTGATTTTAACGCACTCCAAACAGCAATATTACGCTTATTAATCTTGTTTGCGTGTTCATCAACATTCAAGAAAGTTATTTGACTGAATTTTTCCATTGACCAATAAATGTTGGAGTGCTTACTTAATCAAAATTTACTTGGATGTCATTATATATTGTGGTTCTGAATTTCGGAATTACATGGTAGCTGTTTCCAGAGCTCTCGTCGGGACCATGTCGAAATGCTGAACCAGCTGACGCCATAACAACTATCCAGGAATTTGATGTCTTTCTTTTTAAATTCAGGGTCTTTGATTAACTTCTGTAAACATTGTTTAAAATATGTAAATAGAGTCACAGATTTTAAAAAAGTTCCGAATCACTTAACTAATTGTATGGTAGCTTTCAAGTGTTCAAAAGCTGATCAAATTTCTGATTAAACAGTCTACTGAGATATGGCTCCTGCCTCCACTGACAATGGCTGCATTATAATATCTCAATGTGCAGCGCCCACATAATCCCCGATCCCTATTTACCCTGACTGCTCACCATGCTTCTTCCCTCGAGCACTCTTTAGGAATCAACAATGCAAAAGTCTACTATCGTCACTCTTCCTCTACACCACCAGACATGACATGACACATCAATCCACCCACACCGATCGTTGATGCATACATCCAAAACAGACACAATCCATATATCCCCAGTGGGGAATAATATTTCCGACCTTGAAAACGGGGGCAACACGATTATTGTGATATGTTACAATGATTAGTTGGAAGCAATGATATATCTACAAAACCATAAGATGTTGGCAAAAGGTTCGACAATTATAACATCAAGATATCAATGAGATATTGGCTGATATATCCAGGTAAAATTTTACTTTCCTTTATTTTTCCCCTAACCTTTGAATCATTTTCTAATTAAAAATCCTAATGCACATAATGACCCAGCCTCAAAAGCCTTCTGTTCGAAAGAATTCCAGGGATCAATTACACTCAGAGATAAGTCTCTTGTCTTTGTCATAAATTTGCCATCCCTTATTATGAAACGATGCCAACTGCAACGGGAAACAACTTTGCTATGTCTACTCTTTAAAGCCCCCTCAGAATTTTACATGCTTCAATGAGGTTACCTCTCATTCTTCTGAATGTCAATGAATACAGACACATATTAGTCAACTTCTCTTTCACAACTGGGGTCAGCATTATGAAACTTCCTGCACTGCCTGACTGGTGCCTTTTAAACTTTTACCGAAACCTCCCAATCTATATATTCCATTCTCTTTGTTATAAAGGCCAACATTATGTTTTCCTTTCCTAATAACCGCCAAACTTCGATATTTCTCTGTGTGTGTGTGTGTGTGTGTGTGTGTGTGTGTGTGTATGTGTGTGTGTGTGTGTGTGTGTGTGATCAATGTACAAGTATTCGCAAATTCCCGTTTTCTGTGACTTTCTGCAATATTGCACCATTGAAATGTTATTTAATTCTGCTACTGCCATGATGCATAAATTGACATTGTCCCACCTAACATTCAACCTATCAAGTTTTTTTTTTTTTTTTTTTTAACCCATTCTCTTCATCTGGCTGTAAACCTCTGCAGATTATTTGTGTCGTGTCCCCCCCTTGCCTTTCCACCTATGATGTTATCATCCGCAAGTTTGGCTAACCTTTATCTAAACATGATTACAATGTTATGTCCAATGAATCCACCTCCATTTCCTTCACTAACGTGCTACAAATACGTCTAACATGATGATTGCACAACCACTAACAGAGACACAGAACACACATACACCACACACACACACACACACACACACACACACACACACGCACACACACGTACACACGCACACACACACACTACTTTACATTCTTCTTCAGAAATGACATATGACATATCGGAAACAGTTCGAACAGTCTCTGAAATAGATGTGACACCATCCTCCTTCTACTGCACATGTAAGCATTCATACCATCGACGTAAATATATCAAAAGAGTGCAATGGTTGACAATAGCATATGAATGAATATAAAATCCAGTTTTTCACCTGAGATTAATATTGTGCAAACTGGAGGAACAACACATCATATTTGCCTTAAGTGGCTCACAGCATTCAGGACTCAGAACCGATTATAAGAATTTTCAAGACATGAAGACCTCTTGCCATCTCAATTATCTACTGCTGCAACCTTGAGTACCGTCACGGAATTTGCTGGTTTCATCACAGCTAACACATTTTCTATTACTAATTGCACCCATCATCACCAACTATATAGTCATACCTGGTTGAATGCCAAGAATGCCCTTCGTCTGCCTGCTGCTTATATTCGTACTTTCTGAATTCCATCTTTTACCTTTGCTCACTCCTTTTCACACTCCCACCTCCCCTCCCTATGCCTGTCATCATAGATAACACTTCTTCCTAGCTGCAAGCAGTCCTGAAGAGTCAGGCAGGACTTGAAACTTTTATCCCTTTTCCAACTTCACAGACTCTATCAGACCTATTGAGTTACTCCAGCTATTCCTGTTGTGTTCGTTACAGAAGTTGTCGTTGGTGTATTAATCTCATTTAATCCCGTAATTCTATCAGTATATCATTTCAGAGTTCTTAACTTTTTCTTACTATTATTTGTTCACGGGATACAAGGATCACTATCCAGGCCACTATTAGTTGCACATCTTTATTAACCCAGAAGGTGGTCAAGAACCAACAACAATGCTGTGGTTCTGGAGTCACCTGCAGGCCAGGCCAGATAAGGATGGCAGTTTCCATCCCTAAAGGACATTCGTGAACCATCAATATACAACTAGCAATGGATACATTGTCATCATTAGACTTTCATTCTAGATTTTTACTGTCTTCAAATTCCACAATGTGCCAAGGTGCGATTCGAACTAGGTCCTCCAAACGTTATTTGGGATTCTGGATTAAGTATCGAGCGATAATATTATTAGACCATCACTCCCCCTATCTTACTCGGTGATGTATCTTTTTCTTTCTTATACTTTCTCTCAGCTCTGATGTTTTATGCTTTCTTATGCTTTCATTTAGCTCTGAATGTTTTTTTAACTGTGGTCTTATTCAATTTCTCTAATTAATTAGACGTTAGTATGCTCAATGCAATTCATATTTTGCCTGATACATGGAAATTAGATGAGTTGTATTATGTTTCTCTTCAATATCACTTTTTTTTGTTGTTGTAATGTCATTGCCTCACGTCTTGCCATGCAAGTTAGCTTTTTTTCTGAAGGATGAAGAATTCCCTCGATGGTATTTGCATCCCAAGTATTTTGGCGCACTTGCAGAGTTTTTTTTTCGTGAAAACTATTCTCAATAATGGCAGCCAGGACATCTAACATCCGTTGTCATAAAACCAATATGGCTTCCCGCGATCCATTCTTCTCTCTGATAATTATAGGCCACTATTCCATAGCAGTATGCCATAAGTTAATCAAATTCTTGCAAACTGAGAAAAATGCCGCATGCATTGTTGTTACATTATCTTTAGTCCAGTGATATTCCATCCTTTCCAGATTTTTGTTTCACTTTTCCATTTCTGTTTTTTTCTTTTGGCCAACGATAGTTTGTCAAGATTCTCTGAACATTCCTCCGAATCCTGACTTCCAATGGCAGTAGGAAGACAATGCATACCATATCCATGAAATTCTGCATGGTAATTTAGAATTCTTAAGTTCGTTTATCTCTACATCATAATTAATGATTTAATGACACAAATTGTTCGCCTGGAGATACCAGGAGACTTCTGCACACACGTACCCTGATTTATGACTTATCAAATAAAATGTCGATTAAGACAGTGTGCCCCTTAATGTGATATAATCTGCTTAGTTACACCAAGAATCCTAAACATTTCACTCATTGTGTACACTATAAAGGCCTTTAAGGTACCCTGAAATTAGCTACAGATTGAAAAGTTTGGACAATGATCCGTAACTTGGTGATATTCGTTGTTGTGAACAATCAATCGATCTTCTGCAAATTTGGAGTATTTGTGTTTGGTAAAAAGTTGAGTGCTCAGTGACTCTTTGTGTTCTGTGTGGCTTTCTAATCTGGCATGTTTTGCATAACTTCACAGGTTTTTTTTCGAGATCATGTTTGAACTCTGGGAGATTTGCCCATTCTCTCACAAATCTGGCTGGTTGCTTTCTTCTCTAGTACAACACGAGAGTTTTTCCCAGAAAAGAATTTAACGACAAGTATTTTTCTTATTAACGTCGTTGTTTCCTGATAATTCGGTCAACAAGATTTCGGCTTTCTGCTACTTGTTGTAAAGTATTAGGCCACCTATTACTGATAAACCACAACGTTTTTCTTTCAGTCGCATTCATGTCTAGCTCTGAATTTGATACAGAATGGGAAATTTTAAAAAGTAATGGGATAAATACTTGAATAGAAACATGTCTCAGAGCAGGGCAGGGATATATTTGATTGCTTAAGTCTTTGAACATCCGGAATTCTGCTTCCATATCGCTGTATCAGACCTTTTGGGTTTTTTTTGCAAAGGCTGCAGAAACAAATTTAATTCAAAATTGTGTTCATCACCGAGTTCGATTATTGATACTGAAAAATAAATGAAATGTAAACCTTGCAATATCGATAAATATAACAACTAAACTTTTTTTTTTATTTTTATTAAAACAAACACAGAAATAACGGCCTTGAAGAAGACAGTACAAGAGTTAGGTGAGCAGGACTTTCCTAAATAGCATCTACATTTCTTTAGTAGTACTAAAGTAAGATTTCCCACTCACTGCATGAGAGTCTAGCTAAATCGTATTTGAGGCATCGTTCGTAATAAAATATTGTGACAATGAAAGCGTGGGCATACTGCTTTATTTTTGAACATTTCTTTAATACAGAGAGGGAAGCCATGATCAAGACAGGATTCGAAAGACGAGGAGTTGAAACTACAGGAATTTCGAAGACTATTTGAAGCTCATTAGAAGTGTACTAGAATTTAGAAGAATTGTATGTCTAGAAACTGTTACTCTTATACGATCGTGTAAGTGGTCTAGAAGCCAATATATCGAGGGTAATTATCGAAAATGATTTCGAGATATTTTCTGAACAATCTGTTCATATTAGAGCTTCTACTTAACACCCCAGAAGCGAGAGTCATCAACTCTTCCTTCCAGGCTCAGAGATAAAGGTACCACAAGTGCACTGCAGTAACATTTCGTGCAACCAGATCTATGTCCTAACAGCACAGCTAAACAGTTTATTTTCAGCCAAAATTACTCTCAGTAATGGCGGCCAAGGCGTCTAATATCAGTTGTCATAAAAAAAGTGCTTTCCTGAAGTCCACTCCCGTCTCTGATAATAATAGACAGCTACCCGATGGCAACAGGGATTTAAACAGATACAATTCTTGCAAACTGGACAAAATTTCCAACTATATTTTTGCTGCTTTATTTGTCAATTCTGTGGCACGTACTTTCTTCTTAATTACTTGTCAATGGGTTTAACTTGGTGGGACAATATTTTCCGGTGATTTGTTGAATTTCCTAAACAGTGCATAATCAAATCTACAGTTAATGGATTTTTTTTTTTCATTTTTGCACCTTTGAGAGAATGCCCTGCCATAAAGTCCCCGATAACTGTAACGATCCAAACTCGGCACTTTTTTAAAAGTTATCATTCAATTAGGAATAGTACAATTATGCTTCATCTGAAAGAAACTTGAAATCGTGCTATCTTACTGAGAGAATAAAGCCAAAAGATTCTACAAGTTCAAACAATGTAGAAAAACAAACAAACCTATCTGAACGCGATACAGATTGAAAGATTTCCTGTTGCACCGCAAAAAAAAGCCCCGAACTTCCCCAGACTTGTGTCATTGAACAGTGGAAGAAAATCCAGATATATTTTCATTCTTTACCACATAGTCTGTTACACCACCCATTTTACATACTAGCAGTCCCCATTAATAGCCATTCACCCTCCTATCCAGATCGTTATCCACTCTTTAAAGACAAAATAAAAACTGCAGATGCTGGAATCCAAGGTAGACAAGCAGCAGGCTGAAAGAACACCGCAAGTCAGGCAGCATCTGGAGGATGCTACTTTCACTTAACCTGTTTCTTCTTAGTTCTTTATTCTCTGAGCTGAAAAATCCTTTTTTCACTGGACTATTCACACACTGAGATCTTAGACTGGCTCAGTCTCTTAATAATCAACAAAGTTCTAAGTAAAGAAAAATATTACAAATTGCCGGAAAAGCACAGCAGGTCTGCCAGCATCTGTGGAGAGAAATCAGAGTCAATGTTTTGGTTCGAGTGACCTTCGTCGAACTAATGGTAGCTAGGTAAGTGACGGTTTATATGAAGAAGATAGGATGGGCTTAGAGAGTAATAAGTAGACAGTAAGTGAGAATAGACCCTAAAGAGAGAGAAGAGCAGTTGGACAGGCAAATGCCAGCCTGTTTTCCTAACTCGTCCGTCTCCATCGCATCTGCTGTGACAAGGAACTGTTCCACTCACAAGCAAACCAAATATCCTACTTTGTCAAACAACGTTCTTCACAACCCCCACCCCTGCAGTCATCCAGGCAGCCTTCCACTGTGTCTACTCCATTCCCTGCTCCATAACTCTAAACCACACCTTCAAACACAATAAAGATAGGATCCCCCTTGTCTTCACTTTCCACCCCACGAGCCTCTTTTTTTTTTAAAAGACTGTCATGAAGAAGGGTAATACCCGAAAAGTTGACTTCTCCTTTCCTCCACATGCTGCCTGCCTGGCTGTGTTTCTGCAGCCTGCTGCTTGTCTACCTTGGATTCCAGCACCTTTTTTTTGTCTTTCAAGGGTGGATAACGATCTGGATAGGAGTGTGAATAGCTATTAATGGGGACTGCTAGTATGTAAAAATGGGTGGTGTGTAATAACACACTATGGGGTAAAAAGGCCTGAAGTCATTGAACTCGGTATTGAGTCTGGAAGCCTGTCGGGTCCCCAAGTGGAATATGATGTGCCGCTCTTCCAGCTTATGCTGAGCTGTGCTGGAGCACTCTAGCAAACACAAGGCAGAGATGTTGACCGGGAAAAAGAGTTTCATTTTGAAGTGGCAGGCTACTGGAAATTTTTCTGTTTTGCGAACAGAATGCATGTGTTCTGCGAAGCATTCACTCAGTCTCTGCTTCGTATCCCCAATGTAGAGGAGACCACACTGTGATCAGTGAATACAGTGCACTAAATTCTGTGATGTTCATGTAAAACACTGCTTCACCTTGATGCACAGGAAGGAGAAAGTGAATGGACAGGTGTTACATCTTCTGAGCTTGAAATGGAAGGTACTATAATGTAAGGGGCTTGTTGGGTGAGAAGAAAGAGTGGACCAGTGTGTCCCAGAGGAAATGATTCCTGCGGAAGGCTGACAAGGGAGAGGAGAAGCATAAGTGTCTGGTGATATCATCTCACTGTAGCTGGCGGGAATGGTAGCTAATAATCCTCTGGACACTGCTCAGATGGTTGGTGAGGACGAGGGGGATCTTATCACTGTTGTGTGAGGGACGGGGGGAGAGGGTGAGGGTTAAATTGCGGAAGATGCCTGAGGGCCCTGTCAGCAACAGTGCTGGAGAATCTTCAGTTGAGAAAGAAGGTGGACGTTTTGGAGGCTCCCTTGTCGAAGTTGGCATCATCAGAACAAATGTGATGGAGACAGAGGAAATGAAAGAATGAAATAGAGTCTTTACAGCAATTGGGATGTGCAGATGTACAGTCCAGGTAATTGCAGGATCCAATGGTTTTATAAAGAATATTCGTGGGCAGTCTATCCGCAGAATTGGAATCAGGGATGTTGAGGAAGGGAAGGGAGGAGCCAGAGATGAACCAAGTGAAGGTAAGACTGGGATGGAAGTTGGAAGCAAAATTGATAAACTTTCTCAATTCCAGACAGGACAGGCAGGCGGAACTTATGGTATGATTGATATATTTGATTGATATGTATTGAGGGTTGTGGATGGAGGCCGTGATAGGACTGGAACAATGAATATTTCAAGTACAAAGAGACGGGGATAAGTGGGGTCCATGCGCATAACCATGACCGCTTCTCTGACCTGAAGAAAATAAGAGGTGTTAAAAGAAAAGTTGCTCAGGGTGAGTACGAGCTTGGCCGGGTGGAGGTAGCTGCTGGTGGATGGAAATAGTTGAAGCTTTTGTTCCTGGGAGAATAGGAGAGCCTTGAGGCTACAATGGAGGAGGATAGATGCTTAAAGGAATTGCACATCCATGGTGCAGAGAAGGTGGCTGGATTCCACAAACTGGAACTTCTGAAACTAGCATAAAGCATTTTGTGGATGTACATGGGCAGGGATCAGACCAGGGAGAAAAAAACTGAGTCAAGGTAGAAAAAGATGAATTCTGTGGGGCACGAGCAGGCAAAAACAATGGTTCTGCCCAGGCAGTGTGTTTGTGAAGTTTGGGAAGGAGGTAGAAGCCAGGGGTGCAGGATTGGGGGACTATCAGTTTGGAGGCAGTTTGTGACTTGGGGGGAGCGAAATCACCAGATGAAATAAGGTCAGTTACCATAGTTGATACAACGACCTGATGTGCCATGATGGGGCTATGGTCCAGGGGAAGATGTGGGGGTGGTGGGGTATGTGTGAGCTGGAGCTGAGCCTCTGCAATGTAGATGTCAATACACCAGACTACAACAGCACCACCCTTATTGGCAGGTTTAATAACATAGATCTAAGCACATGGAGTGCAGTCAGTTCAGAGAGAGATAGGTTGTTTTTGTTGAGGGGTGCAGAGAAATTGAGGTGACCAATATCACATTGACAGTTGATGATGAACAGCTCGAGTGCGGGTGAAAAGCCAGAGGGATGATTTCAGGTGTATAGAGAGTGTTGGACCTCGGTGCAGAGGTTGGTTAGACGGGGAAAGGGCTCTTGTCCAAAGAAATGAGCACGGAGGCGAAGAAGATGGAAGACTAGTTCAACATTATGTTGTTCCCGCAATTCATTAAGATGTGGATGCAGGAAGATAAAACTGAGACCTTTGCTGAGTACAGAACGTACAGCATCAGAGAGCATAAGGTCAAGAGGGAGAGTAAATACACGACAGGAGATGGGGTTAGGGGAGCGTATTGAATCAGAGGGAATTTGAGGGGAGGAATGTTCCAGAGGACCACGGCTATCTCTAAAGTGTTGCATCTTGTGTGCCTTGATGCCTAAAAGGAGTTGTGATGTGATGCTAAGTAAAGACTGGTAGTCACGAAGTTATCCGAACTAGCATCTTGGACTATGGTGTAATCTGCCCTGCACTGTCCTGAATAACATCCTGTTCAAGTAGAGATTAGATTGCACCAGCCTTCAATAATGTCTCCCTTGAACTGAACTAAAAGATTTTGGGTTTTTTTTTTTTGCATTCTTATTCTTCTTCGATTCGACTGTAACTAAATGTTTTAATTTCCATTTCTCTCTCCTGTCATGAACCACGATGGTATATATAAACTTCGTTTAACACTCCAGGTAGCTTTGATGTCATCTACTCGCTGGCCCACATTTGTTTGAAATCATCGTTCTGTAAAGATTAGCCCTTAAACTTTTTCACAGACTGATGGATATATGTCTCAGTTTCAAATCTGAAGCCTAAAAGTAAATTCCTGGATCACTCCTTCAGTTTCACAAGCTTTCTGGGTGCTGGTCCTTCATCAGGTGAAGTCTGTGTGGCTGAGGTAATCATCATTATCGGTCACCTGAACCAGTTTCTTGGGGACTAGAGCTGACGTAATACCGGTACCACTGAGAACAGGGATCGAACACACAAAGACTGAACCACAACTCCCATTTACCTTACATGATACAGTGTGGGAATTTTCCAATATTGTCACCCTGTAAGCCCTTCTTAGAAGAATGAATGGCAGCTTTGCCCAATTGATAGCTTCACAAATTATTGTGGTCAATTCCTTGGTGCACTTGAGACTGAATCTGAAATATCCAGTTCAGTGACCAATTGCAACAAAAACGCCTGAAACCTTGTGAGTTGATCAGCACTGTTTTGTTTCAGTACAGGTTGAACTCAGGAAAAAGTCTTTTTGTTTCAGATTCCATGATAGGAAGGTAGAAGAGGTAGATTTTTCGAGAGTCTTGACATTCATATCCTTTACAAATAACAAAGCATAGTTACTGGTAACCATTCCTTGTCTTCAGCCTTTCCATAAAGAACTTCAAGCTCTGTACAATGGCCTTGGCCCCGGCCCCAGCTGAAGTCATAATGGCAGCGTTCTCAGTCACCGGCTTCATCCACATTTGGTGATAATTAGTGCCAAGTATACACTTCCAATTTTGTTTGTTTGTTTTTCCCTGACTGACCAGGAATCTCTCCTCTTCTGCGTCTGCCAACGTCACATGCTATGTGGATTTAAAAGTAGACATTCAAGTTATTGAACGGGTTTTAAAAACACAGTTTTATTCATTAATACTGAAAAGTTTTAGAAAGCTGCTGGCTCAGTCTAATTACTAGTTTAAGATTAACACACCAGCCAGCAATATAATTTGTTTATATCTCATATTGCTTATGCATATTCATACATTGAGCGCTTTCGAATACAAACAGAAAAAAGGTCATGACACACATTGCATCATTGTGAATTAAATAACATATGTTAACCACAACTCAGTTATGCCTACGCCGTGGACACGGATTAACCAACCAATTCTGATCGCCCAATGTAAACTGGCCAATGGCTGGCCGATGTATTTCTTGATGTATAAATTATTGTTTCCGTTGAAAGTTTATTCATTGCATTGGTTTGAATAAAGACTTGCACACTATCCTTCCACTTGCAATATCAAAATTCTTTTCTAGTTTAGGAGCACGTAGTTCTTTTTTAAGTTTCTCACTTTACAGTCGTTTTCTCTTAGTGTTAAGTAAAAGTAAGTTGTTTTTCAATATTTGTTGTTCAATTCATTCTGTCTACACAAAATGAGTTGCGTGAAAAAGGTAAAATATCGTATGAAATCCATATGCTGCATCTAAAGCAAAACAAAATATTAATTTAGCAAACCGTAGCATTTTGAATCATCAATCAAGAAATATCTCTGACGAGCACTAACTTTCAATTCTACTGATCAGATCATGTTTTGTTTCACCTGTATTGAAAATCCTAAAGTATGGACAATCAAATCGTAGAATGTTTTTATTCCTAATAGTAGCCCATCTCAATATGCTACAAATCACATTAAGTTATGGAACATTCGTTGTAAGACTGGACCGCAAACAGCCGGTTTCCAGGAGACATGTGCACCCATGTATGCATAGCACTCTTTAATGTATCAACGGTGACCATTGTATTCTGGTAAACCTGAAATTATAGCGGTATTATCCACTCCTCCTAAAGTATAATGGCAATAATGGCATATAGTGCACTATGGCAGATGAATTTACTAAGACCACCCGGTTGAACTTGTTTATGACACGCCCATATTATGACTTGTCCTACATGCTTTAACGTTATTTGATGTCAATATACAATGCGCAAAGATTTTTTTTTTTCTCTAACTCAGAGCATTAAATCTGTCACTGAGTGGGATGCTTATTATCAAAAAATGCAACGTCGGCCGTGCAACGTCTTGGGTATTGTTACAGTTGCATCTAGTCAGACAAATGTGGAGCAACACCACATTTCTGTGATTATATGTCGTGGGTAGAGAGATTCTGAAGAATAAGAAGGTAAGTAATTAACAGCAGCATTCAAAACATCTGACAAGTTCCAGCCGCCAAGCCACTAAACTTATTTGCCTGCTGAGATTTCGATTTACCTTCTTTCTTTGAAAACGAAAACAGAAAATTCTAGACATACTCAGCAGGTCTGGGAGGAGATCATGGGAGGATGGGGGCGAAGGGAGCGATTTAATGGTCTCTTTATCAAAAATGTATAGTCAGGATTTTTCTTTATTCCTAATTGTAGATGAATGAGGAAGAGCAAGTGGAACAGTAGTAAGAGATATCAGCGAGAAAGAAAAAGTGGTTGTTAATGGTGGTAAAGAGGAGATACAGATGTAAAATATTTTATTATTGAAGAAATGAAAATAAGAAAATTAAGCATCTCTCTGAGTGTAAAAACAAAAAGACACAAACAGGACTGTGGGTGGTGAATGTATTGCGGGTGATGGGTGGTGTGGTTAGGGGAGGGGCTGAAGTTGAATAGTTTAAGATAAATGTTGCACAGGTCACACTATAAAGTTACCAAA
Organism: Rhincodon typus; assembly: GCF_021869965.1. Lineage (NCBI taxonomy): Eukaryota > Metazoa > Chordata > Chondrichthyes > Orectolobiformes > Rhincodontidae > Rhincodon > Rhincodon typus. The sequence continues at coordinate 2,781,581 of NC_063378.1, read as the reverse complement.
TTGAGTCTGGTCAGTAATACAGTGCCTAAGAAGAAAATGAGATGTTGCTCCTTTAATTTGTGTTAGACCATATTGCAACACGATAGCTTGCCTGTGTTGAAAATGCTTGCAGGAGAGAACGGTAGCATCATTAAGTGGAAGTAACTGGAAGGTCAGTGTCAGTTGTAAGGTCAGAGTATAATTGTTTCATAATACCAAAATACAGTCTACAGTAAAATGGATTGAAATAAGTAACGTAAAAGGCTAGAAGGCCAACTTGTGCTTGGATAGTGGGAAGCGAGGAGGCGCATCAGCAAGCATTACGTCTTCTGTGATTTCACTTAAAGAGGCCAAGGAGAGCGCCCAAGTGTTATCAGTGATGTCAAGCTGGACCAGGGTGCACCCAGCAAACACTACCTACAGAATTGTGACAATTGAGGAGAGGTGAAAATATGTGTTTTGATTGTATGCTCCTGTAGGCGATGGAAATGGCACCAGATAGTCTTTTAAACGTGGAAAATGTTAGAGTGAAAAGTGAGGACAAGGAGAGCCCGATAACTTTCTTTGGGAACGACAGGACGTCATGGTCAGAAGTATGGGACAGAGAAGGTACACAGCTCAGGCCCGCAGCAACGTAGGAGTGAGAAAGGAGGGATGGCACTCCTCACTTGATCAAAGATAAGGTCAGGGTTGAGGTAGCCGAATAGAATTTGGCATCATTGGAAAAGAAGTAACAGTGGTGGTAAAAGTCGAAGAATGTATTGAATTCTTTAAAGGAAGTGTTGTAATAGTGTACTCTAGGCAACCTGGGAGTCTGTGAGTCTCGTGGATATTTGTGGACAGCCTATCCTCACTAATAGAAAGACGCAACTCAAGGAGGAAAATAAAAGAGTCAAAAGGACACTTGTTGAAAGTGTGAAAACAACGGAATTAAAAGCAAAATTGATTAATGTTGACAACATCTACACCCTGTGTCCAATGTAACAGCTGAAGTAATTGACATTCGAAAAGATCGTGGTAGATTCTGATATATTTATGGTACAGTATGGGATTTCTTTTTGCGTTGATGGTTATAGTAACGTATTTTACTGTTTAATGATGATGTTTTGTTCGCAGAGGGGAAGTCAAAAAAGAAAATTGAAGGTGAATTATTCTAAATCTTCAAATTGCATTTGTGTCACCGTTGACGATGGATAGAGCCTTAGACCTATTCTTTAAATTCATAGATAACGTTTGTTTACGAAAGATATGTCACAAACAAATTTAATTAACAATTATTTCAGTTATATCAATGTGGTTCATAATTTTGAAAAAAAGGATTTCTTTGTATACCATATCCTGGAGGTAAAGCTAACAGTTTAGTCACATTTAGTTACAAAACTATGACATTGGAAGAGATACATTTGATCCTTTGAATTCTGCAGAAACTCTTCAATCAGTACAAAGATGTTATCGTGTCTGAGTGCTCAATGAAAGAACATTCTTACCCCATTATTTCCCTTTACCATGACTGCATTCAAGAAAAAATGACATGTCCCTGAAATTAATAACTAGAGACTTTTACCCTTCATTTGAAAAATCAATCAGACATTAGTCATTAGCCGGTAACAAACCATTTTTTAGGGGACATGGGCTGTGCTTGTGGCCAAACCAGTTTACCTTAATGGAAATGACAGGTTTAAAGATGGGCAAGGAATCGAGGTCTGCGTCATGCCAGTTCTTTTTGCAGTCAAGCTGAGACATATCAACTAAAGGAAACACACGATGAAAAGCAAGCCAAAAGTTGCACAAAAATTTACGAAAATTCAATGACATTACGATTGTTTTTCAAATAATTTCAACATTTCCTTTGACTCTGCATATGCTCCAAATTCAAAAAATTCTACAAGAAGATGTAATTCTCAGCTTTGAATATACTATTTTACAGATAAGGAGATAGCATAGAGTCGCCGTAGGCCCAACAGACCATAGACCTAACGGACCATAGGCCCAAACACTCATTTAAGAGAGACAACTGGTAGCACCTTAACTGAGGATAATCACACTATAAACAAGGGAAGAGTTTGAGGAGGCAGAATCTTCATGGTGACCTCAGCCAATAGGGGAATTGAACCGTGCTCTTGGCGTCATGCCTTAGCACAAACCAATTGTCCACCAAACGCTCTGGTAGGGAAAACCTAAGATACTGCTATTTTGCAGTAAAATATTTCTTGTCATCTCATTCTGAAATATTTGATCACTAATACGTTGTTCTGAATCTAAATTACGAAAAATAGACATGGCTATGATTCTGGATATCACCTATCTCAGCTCCAGAACACCCTTGCAGGAGTTCCTCAGGTGAAGTCCTAAGCATTTTCAAACACTTTGTCAATGATGGTCTCTTAATCATAAGTTCAGAAGTGGGGATGAACGCTGATTGCTCAATGTTCTGTATCATGTATATCGATAAGGAAGTTGTCCATATGCAAATGTAATAAGGATTGGACAGCATTGAACCAACAGTGCCAGGCAACGACTATCTCAAACAGAAGACAATCTATCCATACGGGTTCAGTTATCCCTGTCCCTTTGTGGTGTACTTGGAATACTCCTTGTTCCCGTCCTACACGCGCCGCTACCACTCTTTCTCCAGTACAATGATGACGTCATTGGTGCTGTTTTCTTCTCTTGTTCAGAATTGGGAACGTTTATCTACTTCCCTTCCAATTACACCCTACTCTGACAGACACCATGTCCATCTCTTACTCCTCCTTTCCCTTGCTCGACTTCGCTGTTTCCATTTCTGAGGATAGTCTGGCCACTAATATCCACTACAAATTCATCAAATCCCACCCTGCTTCCTGTAAACACCCTATTCCATTTTCCCAGTTCCTCCCTCTTTGTTAATATTGACAAAAGGTCTCCAAATATCCACTTTCTTTGTCAACCGAGCATTCCTTGGTGCGCTCATTCAAATTGTCTCCTGTGCTTTGGCCCTCACCCGCGCTTTTCCCTTCCACAAGACTGATAGGGCCTCCCTCCTTCTTATCTGCTATCCCACCAGCATCCACTTCTAAAGGACCATTAGCTGCCTTTTCTGCCAGCTCCAGCGGAATTCCACCACCAGACACAAATTCTCCTCCACTCCCGTGTTATCTGTCTGCCGGAATTACTCCCTCAACAGAATTTGAGCCTCTCCTCCTCTACTTCCAACACCTCCCGACAACCCCACAGCAACTTTACCTCGCAATTGCAGAAGGTATAACACCCACCCACTCACTTCATCCCTTTTCAATATCAAGTGAAACACAAATTTACTCGTATTTCATTCAATCTAGTCTATTGTATTCGCTGCTGATAATCTGTATGACGAAGTGCAGACTGAGCGGCCTCTTCGTAGAACTTATGTTCTCTCCGAAAAAAAATGATACGGAACTTCTTGCTGCCTACCATTTCAGCACACCACCTTGTTCCCCGGCCAACATCTCTGTATCAAGCTGCTGTGCTCCAGAAAAACTCAGTGTAAGTGGGAAATACTGCAGTTGATTTTCTGTCTTCTGGCCTCAGTATTGAGATCAATATTTTTAGGTCTTTAACATTTCCTCCAATTTCCTTACCACCAAAACCCACACACCAGACCTAATCTACTTCCACAAGCAACTCATTGTCAGCTTCACTAAAGATCCCCACTGGCACCAGTTATTTCTCCCAGCTGGCAGTTAACCATTCCTTTGACTGCTCAACTGTTTTTCTCTACCTTTGGACTTCATCTCCACCTGTTGTTTACTCCTTCCCTTTCCCCCACCCCTTCCTCAGATATATACTAAAATTACCCTAGCTGCAATCAGTTCTGATCAAGGCTCACTGGACCTGTAAAGTTAATTTTAATTTCTTCCCACATATGCTGCCAGGCCTGCTGAGCTTTTTCGCAATTTCTGTTTATGCTGTAGAAATAATCTATACTGTGCCCACAAGTGAAGGTCAGAAGCTATGAAATCCGTAGCTTCTGATCATCAACCTCTGTCCAGTATCAACAAACTACATGTCCAGAGTGTAATGCAGCACTGTCTACTTTCCTGCATGACAGCAACTACAAGAACATTCAGTCTGTGCAATCTGGAAGATGTGCTGCAGAAATTTATCAAGTTCCACAGACCGATTTTTTCAAACCATTTCGAAGGACAAGGTGAACAAACGTATGGGGACACCACTGTCTGTAATCTCTCCTCCGAGTCAGTCACCATCCTGATTTATAAATAAATAAGTCGCCATTCTTTAAGCTCGCTGGGTTAAAAATCCTATAACTCCATCCGTATTGGGATTGTACGTGCGCCTGTGACAAATTGATTGTAGCAGTTCAAGATTGCAGCTCACCAAGCCATTCTCTAGAGCAATGAGGGATAGGCAAGTAATGCCGCCCTGCCAATGATGCCCTCATCCCCTGATTGAATACCAAAATTAACCCTGAGACTCTGTATCGTGAATCCAGATATTTCTGTCAGAGAAGCAGCTTATTAACATTAATTCTGTTCACTGCTAACAATAGTTTATATATTTCAAGCAGCTTTACAAAGATTCACCCTTTTCGGTCGTCTGAGCACAGTCCATTAATTATAACAAACAATGCTGACAATAGGAAATTGTACTTTCCACATTTTTTTCTGCAATACATTGTGAAAGGCAGGGTTATCCAATAGCTCCACGCCTTTAGAATGGAGATCTGCACATTGGATTCAGTCATGTAATAGCGGTAGATAGTGTTCTGTCAACAACAACACCTTTGGAAAACCAGTCATGACTTGCCATGTGCTGCAACTAAGAGTTAATTCAAAAACCATAGACTTTTTTTATTCCACTTCAAATACCAAAGCATTGCAGCAAGCCTTTTTTTTTCTCTGTCAATGAGAACTTACGTTGACATTGATCATTGGTTTCCCAATGGTGATTTGCATGAGTGGTAGTCTTGTCTTCTTGTTGAGATGTTAAGGCGAAAACACATCAGGTCTCTCATATTATTACAAAACGTCTCAGTACACTACTTCGTCCATGGACTGTTTGATTCTTTTATGAATGCATACGCTCATTTATGTGATTTATACATAACTTCTAGATTTGACGCTTTAATCTTTTAAGTATATTAGTCTGATATCTGTTCTGAAGCTTCCTTCTCAATTGAAAACATTTCTTGCTCATAGATGAGGAATTTCCTTCAAAGGGATCAGGTAAATCAAGCGTCGAAATATGAATAAGGAACGTGATTTGTTCTCTTTGCCATTGGCACGATATAACTATTGTCTTCTCACATTTCCTTCTTCATTAAATCAGAATTACCTTTGGAAGACTCCTTCTCAATCTACTTTTCCACTTGTAGTGGATTACGGCATCTATCATCTGAAATGTGAGACCAAGATCCTGCCTAGCATCTAAGGTTCATGTACAAGTTTACAAAGTCATATTACATAAAAAAAGAGCAGGCGATTTATTTTCAGTATCTCTTGTCAACATTTTCTACAAATCTAACAGCAGTAAATGCATAGAACGACTCCTTCTGGTATCATTTTGTCATCACATTACCTTGTGAAAAAGAATTATCCTCAAATTGTGAGATAGTAAGAATTGCAGATGCTGGAGTCAGAGATAATACAGGGTGGTGCTAAAGGAACACAGCAGGCCAGGCAGCAACAGAGAAGCAGAAAAATTGACATTTTGGGGCGAGTCCCTTCTTCAGACAAGGTTACTCTCATATTGTATTTTATTGTCGGTAACATTTCAATCGCTGTGAAAGTTTCTGAAGACTTGGGAAATGTTTAAAGTGTAAGATAATACAAGTTATTTTTCCCTCGTATTTTAATATTTCCCTGTCTGAAAATTATTTCAATTATTTCTCCAATGTTAGCAATCTGCATATTTGTGCTGACCTGTCATACTTAAAAACTGAGATAAATGTGGGAAAGTAGAGGAGGGTCATCCCATTCTATCTTTCTAGCCTACAGAACCAATCAAAATGATTTTAGCAGAACATCTTACACAATACCTATTTCAACTTTTGCCCCATCACATTGATCCCTTGAAGCCTAAGAACGAAATCTATCTATCTTCTTCCAAGCTACTTTTGCTGCAGTATTGTTGTTAAACTGCAAACATTAGATCAATGCGGTAGGCCTATGCTGCCATTGTTTGCTAAAACCTTGTCAACGCGATGTATGAGGGGATTGAGCACTGAGCTCTGTTTACAAGGAACTTTCATTGAGCGGTAGGAGGGATAAAGAACAGTTGGAGGAGACAGCTGGCAAGTTAGGATAATTCCCCTGCAAGAACATAACATTCAGGGTAAGCCCAGTAGATACATTTCCAAATAAGATGGATTTTTGTTGAAAGCTAAGGTTAATATTTCATTGATATCAGGATAACTGGCGAAGATATAAAAATATCAAACACAAAGGCAACATCATTATCGAAAGTATCATGGGTCATGCTACTAGTTTATTTCTACTGTGATAAGTGTCTCTATCTGGAGAGGCCTTCTGCAAGGAAATTTCAAGCAAATTTAATAATAATATTCCACTGTCGTTATGTTTATGGTTAAATAAGGTTAACAACAGATACTGAGTATATGTGCGATAGCTGGCCAAAATCGATATTCATGCTCCATACAAATATCATCCACAGATCTTCCTCCAATCCTGTATATTTCTGAAAGGGTAGAACATTTCTTGCCTGTAAGCAAAAAGCAAATAACGGGATCTTTCTTTTCAAATGATTTTATACAGTACTGCTCGACTAACGTCATTCTGTGTCGTAAAGTTAAATGACTTTACATTATTGATTGATTTAAATATTTCTCCCTTACCATATGTGTATATCAGACTGAAAAATATACTTGTATTATTCCTCTAATCCTCTCCCTAAAAGTAATAAAGTACATTTCCTTACTGTTTTATACATTGACAAAACTGGTATTGTTAAAGAGAAACAAGAATCTTACCAGTTCAGCTTAGGTTTGAAAAATACATCTTAATTTCCGTGCAGCATTTCATCTTTTCTATTTTACTTCCAATTCTCTCGACATACTGGAAGAAATGTTAAATTAAATGACATATTAAAAGCAAGGATTTTATGTCATTATGTGCTACTGCAATGATCTTTATTCTACTTTGCAGAACTTTATAAACTAAGGGAATCTCTTCGAGAAATAGGTAAGCTGGAGGAGATAGCGAAGTGAAGTATGCTAAAAAATATGCAAATTTGATTTGCTTCTTTGTGGCGAATGAAATGTATTTCAGCATCAATCATGCAAAACAAATCCCTTGACATGAATCCATCACTCCAACCACTTCCTCGCCTGCCATTGCATCTTCCCTTCAAACGTAGAAGGCAATTGCCTGCCCATTCATATCCTCCTACCTCGCTTATCAAATCAAAAAAATACTTTCCAGGCGAAGAACAAATCGTAAGTATGCATAAAGCAAAACCTGTGGCAGATCAGGAGATTTAAACAGATTATGTATTGTTAAATGAAAATGTGAGTTCATTGCTCAGGTTAAAGTTGTTTAGAGTGAGGCGAGACACCTTTTTTATAGTTTTCTACCTTGCCTCTTGCAGAATCACTTCTACAACAAAAGGAGTCAGGTAAGCAGAGAATATCAGGCCAACTGTTATCATGCAATTAGAATTATGGCTCTTTGTGTTTATGTTAGTTCTCCTGAAGGCGAGGTGACCTATTTCCACTCTCCTACGTATTATTTTTCCCAGTATCCTAAATTCATTTTCATTTCAAAGCTAATTACACTACTTTTCTTTGAAACCTTTGAACCAGGAGAACATGTTCATTTTTTTTACATCCCTAATAACTTTCGATATTTCGCTATGTTCACAAATGTATCATGAAACTGGTATTGGTGATATCCCAAGAGTTTTCGATTTGCATTCATTTCCAATATTTTCATTGTTAGCTTAGTCTTAGATTTGTTTTTCTCTATCTTATCGCAAAGAAATGCTACTCTTTGGTAGTTGATAGCATATTCCTACTTAATTCTCTGTGTGTAAAGTTAATTGATGCCTTAATTCATTTCTACATGCTATTAACTTACCAATATTCCTGGTATGTTTTTGTACCAGGCTTCTGTAACTCGCAACCTGGTGTGCAATAACAAGGTGTGGAGCTGGAGGAACAAAGCAGGCCAGGCAGCATCAGAGGAGCAGGAAAGCTGAAGTTTCGGGTCTGGACTCTTCTTCAGAAAAAAATATTTTTCAGAAGGAGGTCCCAGGCCCTAAACGTCAGCTTTCCTGCTCCTCTGATGCTGCCTGGCCTGCTGTGTTCCTCCAGATCCACACCTTGTCATCTCAGACTCCAGCATCGGCAGTTCCTACTATCTCACCTGCTGTGCAATGTCGTTTGGCTCATTAATATGTTATTGTTTTCCACTATTTCTCCAAGATTGGTTAACTTGTTTCTAATTGCATTAGCGCATCTCCAGCAAAGATGCATTTTCTGGTTTTGCTCAGGTGAAAAGCTTTCACTTTATTCAGGAACAAAATCAATATGGACAATAATCTAAAGCCGTAGTCCAGAATCCTCTCCCAATAGGATTTAGCTGTCATCTCCAAACATTTTCATACTCAAAACTGTAAGATACAGGAAGCAAGTTGGCTCTATGGGTCAGCTTACTATGTGTTTTCCAAGCTTCCAGTTCTTTGTTTGCAGTACCTCGTTTCATATGATTGTGTTTGTTTATGTCAGCGCCCAATCCCTGCTAATGCTGCTCAGTGACAACATTGACAATGCTACCATGATACACCGGCAGTTGCGTTTGGCCACGGAAAACTCAAGATTAACGTTAGGTCACACAACGTGCTAGGTCATTATGCTAATCATAGGCAAGGGATTCTGCTCATTCATTCCTACTACCGGTCTTGGCAATGCAATCGAGTAAATGCGAAACAGCAAGGTCGTTGACAAAAGACACAAATTGAATCTAGCTGTGGTATTTCACTGTATACAAGAGTCGTTTAGTAACATAACGGAAAATTTCTTGAGACTGGAAGGGTCTTTGATTAAATTATGCCTACATCAGTTAATAAGAATCACTTTGGACAAAACATAAAAGTAGATCAGGCATCGCTGTTGTGTGTGTGTGTGTGTGTGTGTGTGTGTGTGTCTGTGTGTGTGTGTGTGTGTGTGTCTGTGTGTAGTTCCAGTGAGGTATTAATGAAAACAGCAGAATTATCTTCAGCCAGAATCTGTAATTCCCATGAGCTGAAGTGCCCTTTTGCTTCTGAATCGACGAAGAGGAATTGGCAAAGGGAGCAGCCTCAGTTCAATGAACAGTGATGTGGAGCGGCATTATATATGGAAATAAATTGGGAAGGGATAACACAGAATGACTTGAAAGTCAAACAGTTGCATAAACATGACTTTGTGAAAATGTAAACCTACAGCAAGTCGCAAAAGCAGAAATTCCTCGAAAAAACGCAGCGGGTCTGGGAGCAGCTGTAGAAAGAAAGCAGAGTTAACATTTTAGGTCCAGTGACACTTCTTCATAACTAATGCAAGTTATGAAACGACCAATACTCACTGATCTCAATCCACATGGACAAGGAGAATCATCATTTCGGCTGGGACAAAATCAAAATCCTGCGACAAGCTAGGCAGAGACAAGCACGAGAATTCCTAGAAGCCTGGCACTCCACCAAGCATGCTATTAATATATTGAACTCGACCCCATATACACTCCACTACGAAGGAAAACCGGAAGTGAGGCAATCCACCTCAACAGACCGCAGAGTTTAAACACCAGGCGGGAAAACACATCGACGCTTCACCGTAGGCTGCACTGAGGATGTTACCCAGCATGGTAATGAAATGTCTGCGAAACAAAAAAACAGCTCGACGAGCTAACCAGCCTCAAGTTATGAAACGGTTGGTATTTATGCAGAATTTGGGGAGGGGTGTGGGGATCAGTAAATGGTAGGTGGAAAGATAGAGAAAAACAGCGGGACAGACAAAGGAAGTGGTGAAGGTCAGGCTGGGGGAATGAGTAGCTGTTAATGATGACTATAAATAGCTCACAATGGATTGTGAGTGGTTATAGCCCATGTTATGACAAGGCTTGGTGTGTGGGGGTTGGGGCAAGGACCTGGGAGAAAGTGCTTAAGCCCAAAAATTTCTGAACTTGATATTGAGTCCAGAAGACAGCAGAGTCCCCAAGTAAAAAATCAAGTGCTGTTCTTCCAGCTTGTGCTGAGCATACAGCACATCATTGCTTAATTGACTTGGACAGGACCCTATAAAGCTAATCTTTCTTTAAAACATCTGCAGAATCTGCATTGAAATTAATGCATTTCTTTTATTATTTCTGTATATATTATTTTTTTTATTATCATCATCATCATTATTAAAGCAACACTTCGATTCCTCCGTTTGCTGTTTCAAAAATGAATCACTCGGCTATAGGTGCATTTTCTTCAAGTAATCCCAAATTAATACAACCTGTGGTGGAAAGCTTGTACATTTTACATTGGAAATTTAAGATTGTTAATTTGACACCCAACACAAGTGTTTTTTTGTTTTCACTAGATTTCCACAAAATTAACAAAAAAGAAACGAAGAAAAGTCATTCTTCCCTTGCCTGTTTGCCTTCCTCATTTTGAAATTTGGTTCAGCTACGATGAACTGTCTTCACTCTTAGATTTTCAAGTCGGTGGCGTGGCATGTATTTGCTCCTCCATTCATAAATGTCCCTATGGAGACAAATATAATGAGCCATTGAATTGTTTTGGTGTAATTTTGATGGTAAATTTACGTTCAGATACGGGATTATAATTTACCAAAATGATGTTAAGATGCACATTGCTGTATATCGAGATATTCATGCACAGCGTGCTGATTATTGATCAATCTATTTGACCAAAATGAATTATATGTCGTCATTTCAATGTCTTGCCTTCCACACTGTAGACGCACAAAGTTTAGCTCCTATTAACAAAGAGTGTCCTGAATCAAATTGCACCTAATGCGATAAAGAAAACCTTGTACTACTTCCTCTCTTGTTAGTCTACCTGATTTCTCGCTACGTGGAACTTGTTTTTCCCTTCAACTGAAAATTGATCTGACAATTCATACAATGTTACAACTTTCTTTGCTATCAAATCTAACAAATTCAGTCAAAACAGAAATAATTGCGGATTTTGTAAAACAGGAACAAAAACAGAGTTTTCTGGAAAAGCTCAGCAGGTCTGGCAGCACCTGTGTAGGAAAAAATCAGAATTAACATTTTGTGTCCCATTCTGAGCAGGGGTCACCGGACCCGAAACATTAACCTGTTTTTTTTTTTCTCTACACAGATGCTGCCAGACCTGCTGAGCTTTTCCAACAATTCTGTTTTTGCTGACAAATGAAGTAATTGGTAACTGGTGACAATATAATTTGATTTACAGATTTAAAACAACAACAAATGCTAGCATGCTGTCATTCTAGGATTGAAATTATACAATTTGGATTATTTTCCTGCAAAGATTGATTGAAACGTGAAGGAGGCATGAAGTACATAAGGTCGACGTCCAATCAAATTATCAATCAGAGTCAAATAATTTTGTTAGACATCTCATGAGAACGCAAAAATAAGAATTACATCCGTTCGCCTGACCTCAAAAAATTTGTTACATTAACTTAACGATAGATCATCATCATTTATTAATTTTAAACCGGGAAAATTGTGAGACATTACAAAAAAATCTAAAGGAAAGCAAAATGCAAGTGATTTAAACTTTCCAGTTCAAGTATATGAGCTGATACGTTGTACTTTCAGAACTTGGAACACTCCGAAAAATTCTAGAAGATACAGGTATAATTGAAAGAAATTATGTCTTACTTCAACTTGATTTTTTTTCTAAATCCAGTGATGTAGAAGGTGAAGCATGGAGTGTAAGAACACACCCAATTTATGAATGTAGATTCAATAAATTTATGATTATTTTATTTGGACAATAAAAGCACTTGCATATCTGGAAATTTTCAGGTAGAGAGTAACGATGAGCTAAAGACAACTCTGGAAAGATGGCATTTGGAACTTTGGTGGAATTCTTTGAGGTTTTTTTTAAATCATTATTGCAGTGTAAGTGAGAACCATTTTCAAATGATAGTCAGACCAAATTGATGATGAAACAACACAATTGTACAAAAACCAAAAGAAGTGTTCTGAAGAAGGATTACTGCGCCCAAAACGGTAAATTTGTTTTCTCTCCACAGATGTTGTCATACCTGTTTATTCAAACCTCCAACCCCACCATGACCCCACAGAAATTTCTAAAAATTGTCCAAACATTAGTCAAATAGAATTGTTCTACTTGTAAGGTGGGGGAGGAGTCACAATGTGTAGTGTATGTCATGAGTTATTTTGCCATCTGCTGAAAAGGGGATGATAGATATATATTGAGGAAACGCAATGGAATTCTTGTTTTAAACATTTTTCAAAGATTTGGATATGTTATGGTGTGGTACTTGGCCTTTATTCGTGATTATAATTTTCAATGGTTTTCCTTTGCACAAGTGCGCCTTAATTATCCTTAGAGCTACAACTGTATGATTACGCCTTTCATTACGACTTGCATAACAAGTGTTTTCCCGTTTCTGCCATGTAAAATAATGTTGCAATTTGTGCGTGCAAATCACATCACCCCTCCCAGTTCAAAAACTCTGAAATATTCACTAAAATTAATCAAGTCGATATAAAATAATACATACTGTTCGATGTTTCAAATTGATGGTTTTCACAATTAACGTTATAGCCTTCTCGTTTCATGTTGTTTTATTTTTACCAAATTTTACCAAATGTTTTTCATCAAGATTTGTTTACAACGTAGTTTTTTTTTCTAAAAGGAGAACATTTGTTACGAAAGGAGAATGGTAAGATAAACTCACGTCATTCTCTGTCTTGATTTTTTTTTTGACATACATAATTTGTTATTTCTCCTATTTGGAATTGGGTTTCGGGGTTGGTTAGATCAGTCGTCTGCACAGGTAGTTTGCAATGTAGAGTGATGCCAGCAGCATGGTTTCAATTCCCGCATTCACTGAAGTTACCATGAAGAAACGTATTTCTCAACATATCCCGATGCTTGAGGCGTTATGCCACTCAGGTTAAACCACCCACAGTCGGCCGTCTCTAATAAGATAGGAGCCCGAAGCTCTGGAAAAACTATGAAAAATTTATTTAAGGGGAAAATGTACTATTTCAATGCCTTTCACATGCCCAAACATGATCTAACACCAACAAAGCAATCTTTGATTCGTCGTATCTATTTCATTGCTGATACATGTGTGAACAGCGCTTACACAACATGAGGCAAGGGGCAACGATGTTATCACAATCAATGCTAAGATATCTGCTTTAGTAATATGGGACAAAGAACAGGCATTTGCCAAGATAAACGACAGAAATATGTTGATCGTATAGATAGGTCCTGGGAACATTTAGTTCATTCCTAGTGGAAAGGTTTATCCTAAATTTAGTTACTTACTTCGAAGACACTGAATACACATTGCTGCACTGACTGTACATTGTCACCAGGACGACTGTGCACTCATGGCAGAACTGCTAAATAAATTTCAGTCTTCAAATGTGAGTACTGCAGTATTGCTGAAAGAAGTAGTTACTTTCGTGACAGCAGGCACAGTAAGTCCACACATCATGAATAGACAGCTGCTCGGAGCGTTTGTCAGTATTTGAAAACCAGGTGGTGATGTTTCCCCAGTCTAGAACAAGAACGTATGGTCTCAGGATAAACAGTAGATCGTTTTGATACAAGGAAAAAGTGGGTGATTGAGAGGACCGTGAACCCATGTAATTTTCGGCCATAGAAGGCAATGGAGGAAATTTCAGTGATTTTAGTTAGTGGGATGCTCAGTTACTAGGTTCGTGAAGCTTTTTTTTAAACGGCTATGGAGAGATAGCTGCAGTATAGGATTGAAATGCATGATCAGACATGATTATTTGAATGATAGTGTAGGATTCATGGACAGAAAAGTCTATCTATGCTTTAATGTTCTATATCTTCAGCCCTGCAGGCAAAGTTTGGAGAGTCACAAGAGTATATCCAATTGCTGCAGACATCATATATGCGAGAACACAAGTACAAGAAGATAGAAATAATGGCCTGGATATTCAAGCAACAGTAATATATGTAGTCGGATTGCAGGTGAATCCAATAATTCACCCAGCTCCATCCTGCCATGGGTGATACACTTTTTTTTAGCATTTTAATCTTGGCTTTCTTATAAAAGTGTAGCGTCCCTCATGAGATATTTCAGAGCTGAGGACAATAGAAGGAAAACAAGAGAAATCGATATTTTTAATGAAATGAGAAAACTAGTGAATGGATGGGAAAATATGGAAACGGAAAAATGAGTGAGCTTATACTTGAAAAGCTAGTTGAATCATCACAGGTGGCTACATGGTCCAATTAAAACGAGAGTCAGGAGGTGAGGTGGAAAAGTGAGTATAGTAAGTGAGACCAGTAGCTACATAGAGAGAGAAATGAGTGGGAGATGAGATGTTACAGTGACAACCAGGATAGATGAACGAGGATCAAAAATAAAGTTGCTGGAAAGGCTCAGCAGGTCTGGCAGCATCTGTGAAGGAAAAAGCAGAGTTAACGTTTCGGATCCAGTGACACTTCCTCCGAACCCTTCAGTTCCGGTCAGGTCCGTGTGCGATGGGTTGTAAGGGTAATTGTAAACGGTCCAGAGTTTTGCTGTCTGGTTAAAAGAGATACTCAAGCAATGACTAGGTAGGCAGGGAAAAGAGTTGCCAAATATGCTTGTGAAGGTCGCTTCAAGATGAAGAGTGTGGTTGTGTAGTTGGTAATCCAGTAATTTGGCCGAGATGACAGTCAAGTGTCTAGACTTTCAATAATGTGAGCTGGTGACATTAGGTAGATGGACAGAGGGACATGTGTGGTGTAGTTTGTTTAGATGAATAGCTAGCTATCAACAAGAGTCAGGTCAGGTCGGGAGAGTAATGGGCCAGCCAGAGGTAATCGTTAGATTCTGGTGGATTGATCAGTTTAGGTCTAGATCAATATTTGGGCCTAAGCAAGTTATGTTCTGATTGAATCATAAAGTGTAGTTGGTAATCAATACACTCTAGGATGTAACGACAGTGATTGGAGGGGTCAGAAGGGAAGGCAATGGCCTAGTGATTTTATCACCAGACTATTTTCCAGAAATTCAGCTAATATTCTGGATATCCTGGGTTCAAATACCGCCATGGTAGAATTTGAATTCCATAAATAATTTGGAATTAAGGATCTAATGACGACCATGAAACTATTGTCGAATGTTGGAAAAACCCATCTAATTCACGAATGTCTTTTATAGAAGGAACTTTGTCATTTTTACCTAGTCTTGCCGACATGTAACTTAAGAAGCACAACAATGTGATTGACTCTTAACTGACCACTGGACATTTAGGAATGGGCAATAAATGCCACCTTGCCAGTGGTGCCTGCATCCTGTGAATGAACACTTTTTTTTGGGTCCAATTAGAGAGGAGCTATCAGTACTAAAGGATAGGGGCACGAGAAAAGTGAAGGGCGATTTTGTTAACGAAAAATGAAATCAATCCATGAGCAAGAAAGTATACCGGTACCGAAAACAGAGATGTAGAACGATTTTGGCTGGAGCTAAAAACCACAGTTAGCAGGAAATATGAATACCAGTCGTCATTCAGGCCTCACACTGATGGTAGTGGTAAAGTAGTGTTGGGCTGGAATGACTAAATGATTTACTCAACACCCAGCAGTTAACTTCCTGAATGAAAGAATTTGTTGCAATCACTCCATTGAGAAGAAACCCGCTAAAAATCAAGAGAGGTCTTCACTGAACAAAGAAAAACATACATTTTTTATATGTTTGTTTCATCCTGGCTTTAACATTCACAAATCAATCACGATATTAATTAATCACATAAATTTCCAATTAAGCTGATCATATGACTGAACGACTAGAGATTGACAGGCTTGTGGTCAAGCACCAGTCATCTATGGTTTCATGATGTTTCCCAAACTTTCTTATCTCCGTTTTTGGGGCTTTTCACAAAGGACACTATATTCGAGCAAATTCATTCCCAGAATTTTGCCAGCTGCACAGTGTTAATTGCCAATTAATTTGATACTTGCCTACCACTAACCAACCTTTAAAATTCCTTATTACAGGAAATACAAAAGAACATTGATTTTTATTAAATGTTATAATATTAGTTCTAATAAAGTTATGTGGTTACACATAATGTTAGAATTCTTTAACTAACAAGTTGTGAGCAGATTATTTCTCAATGGCTTTACTAGACACTTCTATCTTTATCCTCGGGCATCTTATAATGTCTTCATTCAACCCATGTTTCAATGTCTGCTAGTTTCTGTACCTATAATTCATTTCTCCATGTAATGGTGTGGGGAACGCTTTTAAAGACTGAGTGGTTTGCTTCCATAATTTCATTTTGAATCTATTCTTCTAATGCCTTATGTCTATTTCTTAATATATCGGTGAATCTATAAATACTTCAGAATCTATATCTATGATCATTTGAATGAACATAACTAAGAGCTACGATTAGATTGATTAAATAATTCAAGACAGATGTAATGTGAAACGTTCTTATCTAATCCTCATGCGTAAACAACCGCAGCTGCATATTCTATCGTAGTTCTATGACCTTGAGTCTACAGAGCTGCTATTGTTCTTCTTGTGAAGACCACATTGCTCAAATATTTTTTCCCAAGCTCTCTAATTACAGTCAGCCATGTTCTGCTGCATCAGCCATGGGCAGCCGTAGGCCATTTTGTGCTGCTCAGTTATGCGAAGTTCTCACATTCGTGAATAATATTAAACAGAAAATTAGAGATATATGCAACACATATGCTGCAGTAATCATGGATGAAGTTGTACTCTACATGTAGATGAGGCAAACCACATTAATAATAATATTATGGTAGAAAAATAATATTATGCTGCGCTGTGGAAAATGTCTAAAAAATTACTTGGATCTAAGCAATCACAATGCACTTTGATTTAACCTCTCAGCTGAAAGTAAGTCATTGTACAAAATAATAATGTATCGACATTTGGAATGAATAATACATGTTTGGAGCAATGTGTTGAATTTCAGTCATTGACATTTGAACACCTAGTTTGACCTTGAAAAAAGAAATCATTTCCTGTAATGTTTGAGATATTTTCACTCATATATTTGTGATGTACTAATTGCTGTCAATTATCACCACTAAATTCAATGCTATGGGAATTGATACCCAAATTTTTCATAATTTTAGAAATAAAAGAAATTTTGTATAAGCTTCAAAATATGGGTAAGCAAATATATGGTGATAATAGAGCACAAATTTATTTTTTTTAAATCACACCTTTTCAGTCTAGTTAGGGTATGCAAAGTTTTGTTCCCCTCTGATCATGGCATTAATATGTTGGAATAAACTTCCCATTTCTTCAGACAAAAACAAATTTTGACACCTTGGCAGGGAAGTATAAGAATTTATATATATATATATATATATATATTTGCTTATTTTTCAAAAGCCCTAAATTAATTCGAAAGAAAGATTCAGTATTAGGTAAAGGAAATGAGAGACTATGTGCCAGTTGCCAAAGAACATCCAGCGCTCTTGTTTGCGAGAAGAAGTAATTGAATTCCAAAAATACAAAATTACTAAAACCCCAGACCTCTTTGGGTGCATAACTTCATAGTTGGTGTACTCCGTGAGGTAAACCAATGAGATTATGGCGATTTTCCATTCTGGAGGTAATACAGGCATGATTAAGCCTTGTGCTACAGACCTCCGATAGCAAAAGTAGTGAAGTGTTATATGAGTGGAAGTGTGCAGACTTCATGACGGAGAGTCAATAAGAGTAGACTTCAGAGTACTATACGATAAAAAAAAATTGGGTTCCAACTCATTTCATAGACATTGAGCGTTTCAACAATAACTGAAGTTTTATTTTGAGGTGTTGTTAAAATAATTCAACTTCTTAATGATCTACACAGATTTATTGTCCAATGCAATTTGAAAACCTATTTAGCAGCAACAAAATTTGACGGCACATTGCTAAATCATTGATCTGAAAGTGAGGACTAAAGCAAATGTGCAAAATTTGAATAGAAAATGTGAATATGATGATACAGGTTTCGAAATTTCGAACTCAGGCAGACGAGGACAAGATCGCCACTGGCTGAATCGTCAGTGTGATTCAAATTGCGGAAGAGCAAGATGCAATACTAAATGAACACAGAGACACTGACGTATCAAAAAATTGGGAACCACCAAAACATCATCTCTCAAACTATTCAAAATCTCATCACCTCAGGTGACCTCCCACCCTCAGCCTCCAATCTCATTGTTCCCCAATCTTGCACCGCCCGTCTCTATCTCCTTCCCAAAATCCACAAACCTGACTGTGCTGGCTGACCCATTGTCTCTGCCTGCTCCTGCCCCACTAAAATTATTTCTGTTTACCTTGACTTTGTTTTCTCCCCAACCTTTTCCTCCGCTACATTGATGACTGTATCGTCGCTGCCTGGTGCTCCCATGAGGAGCTTGAATAGTTCATCAACTTTACAAACATCTTTCGTCCAAACCTCAAATTCGATCCATCTCCAATACCTCTCTCTCCTTCCTAGAGCGTTGTGCCTCCATCTGTGGTGACAGCCTTGAAACCTACATCTATTTCTAGCCCACCGACTCCCACAGCTACCTACACTACACCTCCTCTCACCCACCTTCCTGCAAGAATGCAATCCCTTACTCCCAACTCTTCTGACTCCACTGCTTCTGTTCTCAACATGGGATGTTCCACTCCCAAACATCCCAGATGTCCTCTTTTTTCAAGGACCACAACTTCCCCCCTTCAGTGGTTGAATATGCTCTCAACTGCATCTTTTGCATTCCCACACCTCTTCCCTCTCATCTACACCCCCAAAAAAAGCAAAGAAAGAATCCTCCTTGTCCTCACATATCACCCCACCAACCTCCGTATCCAACATATCATTCTCCGCCACTTCCACCATCTGCAATCCGACCCCACAACCAATGATATATTTCCCTCCCCATCCCTATCTGCCTTTCATAGGGACCAATCTCTCCACGACCCACTCGTCCACTCTACACTTCCCACTCGCCCTACCACCCCAGCACCTTTCCCTGCAACCACAGGAAGTGCTAAACCTGCCCCTACACTCCTCCATCTTCACCTCCATTCAAGGCACCAAACAGACCTTCCACATTAGACAGGCGTTCACCTGAACATCCCTCAATGTGGTCTACTGCATCTGCCGCTCCCAATGTGGCCTCCTCTACATCAATGAGACCAAGCGAATGCTCAGAGACCACTTTGTAGAGCAATGGTGCTCTATTCATGACAAACAACAACACCTTCCAGTCGTGAACCATTTCAACTTGCCCTCCCACTCCCTGGGTGATATGTCCATCCTGGGCCTCCTCCAGTGTCACAATGACACCACCCGCAAACTGGAGGAGCAGCACTTCAAATTTCCCGCAGCAGCCTACAGACCAATGACCTACTTGTGGACTTCACCAGTTTCAGTATCTCCCCACGCCCAGCCTCATCCTTGACCAACCCTCCCTCTGATCCCCGCCTCCTTGACCTGACACAACCTGTCCATTTTCTTCCTACCTATCCACCCCCCACCTCACTGACCAATCCCCCCACTCCCTACCTACACCCACCTATCACCATCCCACCTACATTCCCCAGCCTCAGCACTCTTTGCTCTATTTATTTCTGAGCTCCCTTCCTCCTCCCCATTTCTGAAGAAGGGTCCCGACCTGAAACGTCAACTTTCCTGTTCCTCTGATGCTACATGACCTGCTGTGTTCCTCCAGTTCCACACTGTGTTATCTCTGACTCCAACATCTGCACTTCTCACTATCTTGAAGTAATTCAACATTTGAAATTGTTTTACTTGTGCCAGGAATACTTGTGCCACTTGTCTGAGAACATGATTTAATGTAAGTTAGGACAGGTACTGGAACTTTTCAATGAGGATAAGATTTCTTAAAAGTTTAGGAACTGGCTAAGAGTTCATTGCAGTCGTCAAACCCAGATGTTTACAATGCCTTAAAGAGTCTTTTGGATAAATGGCAAGTTTTTCCTAGGTGCGTTGTTTTAGAAAGTGCAGGTGGTCTTTGTGATTGAATATATCTGTAGCTGGTGGCTATTATGAAATGCTAACATTGCATATGTTCTTACGCAATATTAGACAGTTGACATGGAAATTGAAATAATGAAAAGCTGTGACTACCAAAAGACATTTTGGTACATAATTAAATGTACACATGGAATTGGTGCCCCTTCCAATAGTTGGCAGCAGATTATGAGGGTGAATATGTGGCATGACAGTTCATTTCTGTAGCATGTATATCACTCAACATTAAGAGCTCTCGAATGAAAAAAAAAGTTTGTCTATTTGTGCAGCTAAATATAAGTTTAAATAAAATAAACATAGTTATTTCAGTAGCTTTGTTCTAAATTTGGGGAAATACAACCTCACTTTTCTTATTTCTTTTCAAAACCATTTAGAGAAAAATGTCCCTCAGAAAAGTGGTGGTAAGTTAAATTCACAAGTAAGTTTCAATGTAGTAGATCTGATAATACATCCTCACTATACATCACGGGTTTCAAATTATTCTTGTTTACTTTCCAAAGTATTGTGTTTTATCTCAAAGCACTGTGCGAATTTGTGCCAATTTCCATAGAAAATAGAGGGATGTGCACGATAGTATGCAGTCATCGTGGGGGGAGGGGGGGCGGGGTGGGGGGCGTTAACACTTTTCCAAAATTAAAACAAATATTCTTGCATCCAACGGATTTCCTTCCCGACTGTAGGTCACTCAATATCTATCTGTTTAGCTCCAAAAGGAAATTCTTCACTCCCATAAAGGATCAAATATTCAAGGAATAAGTAAGACTAATTGTTCTGTATTTAATAATTGCCATGCTTGGTAGATTTTGACTATTTGTTTGGAAACGCGTATTTTTCCTTTAGGAATATATTTCCTCAAACTTTGCTTTAAGTCTACTTTGTAGAGAAATTGGGATACAACACCACCTGCATTTTCTTTTCCTCTAAGCCAGTCACGATGCTGACTTGGGAATTATCGTCATTTCTTCACTGTCACTGTGTCAAAATCCAGCCATGGGTTCACGCAAGTAGCTTATGACCTCATTTTCAGAGGTTACTAGGAATAGGCAACAAATTCTGGCCAGCCAGCCACATCCATGCCCCGCGATTGAATTTAAAAAGGGACCCAAGAAGAATGAGAGTGTAAGAACTGCAGATGTTGGAGCCAGAGATAACGCAGTGTGGATCTGGAGGAACACAGCAGGCCAGGCAGCATTAGAGGAATAGGAAAGTTGACGTTTCGGGTTGGGACCCTCTTCAGAAGGGGAGGGGAAATGGGGAGAGCTCAGAAATAAATAGAGAGAGCAGGGGTGGCCCTGGGGAGGGTAGGTGGGATGGTGGTAGGTGAGTGCAGGTAGGGAGTGGTGGTAATTGGTCAGTGAAGTGGGCAGCGCAGGTAGGTGGGAGAGAAGATGGACAGGTTGTGTCAGGTCAAGGAGGTGGAGATGAGAGGGATGATTGGCCATGGGTCAAGGCCGGGTCTGGGGAGATTTTGAAACTGTTAAAGTCCACATTTAGGCCATTGGGCTATTGGCTCCCAAGGTGGAATATGAGGTGCTGCTCTTCCAGTTTTCGGGTGGCGTCATTGTGACACTGGAAGGAGCCCCAGATGGACATGTCACCCATGGAGTGGGAAGAGGAGTTGAAATGGTTTGCCACTGGAAGGTGTTGTAATTTTTCACAAACAGAGCACAGGTGCTTTACAGAGCGGTCTCAGACCTCCGTTTGGCCTGACCAGTGGAGAGGAGTCCACATCGGGAGCAGTGGATGCAATAGACCACATTGACGGATCTGCAGAAGAACATGCGTCTAAAGTGGAAAGTTTGTTTGGTGCCTTTAATGGAGGTGAGGGGGAGGTGTACAGGCAGGTGTAGCACTTCCAGTGGTTGCAGGAAAAGGTGCCGGGGGTGGTGGGGTTTAGTGAGGAGTGTGGAGCAGATGAGGGACTCTTGGAGAGAGTGGTTCCTACGAAAGGCTGATAAGGATGGGGCAAAGCTGTGCCTGCCTTTTTGTAGGATACGTGCAACAGGCCCTATTCCGCTGCTACACTGGCACTATTCCACACATCATTCTCAGCTACATCGATGTCTGTATCTGTGCTGCCTTGTTCTCCCACAGGAACTTGAACAGTTCATCAACTTTACTAACACCTTTCACCTAATCTCAAATTCACCTGGACTATAACCAATGCCTCACCCTCCTTCCTTGACCTCCCTGTCTCTATTTCTAGTAACTGCCTCGAAACCAACATCTATTTCAAGCCCACTGACTCCCACAGCTACCGAGAATACACCTCCTCTCCCCAACCTTTCTGCAAGAATGCGGTCCCCTACTCCCAATTCCTCTGCCTCCACTGCATCTGTTCCCAACATGGGGTGTTTCTCTGCCAAGCATCCCAGATATCCTCTTATTTCAAGAACCATAACTTTCCCCATTCGGTGGTTGAAAATGCTCTCAACTGCATGTCTTGTGTTTCCCGTACCTCTCCCCTAACATCCCTTCCCGTCAAAATAAACAAAGACAGAATAGCCCTTGTCCTACATATCACCCCACCAATCTCTATATCCAATGGAACATTCTCCACCACTTCCACCACCTATCATCTGACCCTACAAACAAAGATATACTTTCCTCCCCACCCTACCTGCCTTTCATAGGGATCACACACGCCGTGACTTCGTCGTCCGCTCCACACTCCCCACCAGCCCCACCACCCCCGACACCTATCCCTGCTACCGCAGGAAGTGCTACACCTGCCCCTACACCTTCCCCAACACTTTCATTGAAGGCACCAAACAAACCTTTCACATTAGACAGAGGTACACCTGTACATCCGTCAATGTGGTCTATTGCAGCCACTGTTCCTGATGTGGCCTCCTCTACATTGGTGAGACCAAGCAGAGGCTCACAGACCACTTTGTCGAGCGACAAATGACAACAACTTATGGTCGTGAACCAGGTCAACTCCCACTCTCACTCTCTGGGTGATATGTCCATCCTGCGCCTCCTTGCAGTGTCACAATGACACTAACTTCACACTGGAGGAGCAGCATTTCGCCTTGGGGGCCTACAGACCAATGGCCTAAACGTGGATTTTACCAGTTTCAAAATCTCCCCTCCCTGGCCTCATCCCATGACCATCTCATCATCCCCACCTCCTTGACCTGACACAACCTGCCAATCTTCTCTCCCAACTATCTGTTCCTCCCACCTCACAGACCAAACCCCACTCTCCCTGCCTGCACTCACCTGTCACCATCCCACCTACCTTCCCCATCCCCACCCCTCCTCTCTATTTATCTCTGAGCTCCCTTCCTCCTCCTCATTTCTGAAGAATTGCCCCAACCCGAAATGGGAACTTTCCTGCTCCTCTGATGCTGCATGGTCTGCTGTGTTCCTCCAGCTCCACACTGTTTTACCCAAGAAGAATGAATTTTGACGTTGTTTCACCGTACAATTAAATGTTTGATGTGCAGATGATGTGGGGTTGAGGTGATGTTTCGTGTGTGTGTGTGTGTGACAGAGAGAAAGATATATTGTGTCCATGCCCATATGTATGTGTGTATGAGAGAGCAAAACACAAAGTGCGCGAGAGGGAGAGACTCTGTTGTACATCTGAATTCATACAATTCATATTTGCCTTATTTTTCCCTTTGTCTGATTCTTTCTTCAACTTCAGTAATTTGGAGCCATTGCTCTTTGTCTGCTACTTTTTGTTGTATTCCTATGTATCATCAATGCAATTTAGACCATATTTAGTAAATTTATGCATTCCCCTCCAACCATTTTCTCAGTTTCTGTACTTCTAATAACCATCTTTGATTGCCATATTGGTTAGACATGGCTCATGAATATCTACGACTGTGTGACCTCTATTTCAATTAATTGACAACTCATGAACAATTACTGTGTATAAAGGAACATAAATTTGTGATATATCTTAATCTATCATACATCCTAAGGAGTCTAAATAAAGAAAAATAATAACTCGCTAACCTATGTGGAATCAACCAAGACACTATAAATGATAATGACAAAAGCAGCCTTATTGACCCAGTGAAGTACTCCCTCCTGTAATCTAGGGCCTTGTGGTAGAAGTGGGAAGGCTGTCCGACTGACGAGTCAACCATCAACGTGATATGATCACTCACAGCGAATCATAATTAACATATAATATCCTAGAAATTAATATCATCCTCCTGGGACGAACCCAAAAGTAGTGGCACATGGTGGTATACAGTAGGGTATACAGCATCAACCTTGAGACTGAACTCAATGAAATCCATGAAAACAGGTTAAACACAGGCAAGGAAATGTCTTGCTGATCATCACTAAAAGCTGCTGCACCCCTCCACTATTGTTTCAGTCTCCCTCCATTCGAATGCCATTTGGAGGAAACACTGATGCTGGCAATAGCAGTGCATGTTCTCTGGCTGGAATGTAACAGCTTCCATCAACAATAGGGGCTTGGGCGCCCACAACTGACAAAAGTTCAATATGTCTTATTGGTTAGCACTGCTGCCTCACAGCACCTGGGACGGGTTCGATTCCACCCGTGGGCGACTGTCTGTGTGGAGTTTGCACATTCTCCCCGTGTCTGTGTGGGTTTATTCCGGGTGCTTCAGTTTCCTCCCACAGTCCAAAGATGTGCAGGCTAGGTGAATTGGCCATGCTAAATTGCCCCTAGTGTTCAGGGTTGTGTAGATTAGCTGGTTTACAGGGGTATGGGTCAGGGTGGGATGCTCTGAGGGTTGGTGTGAGCTTGTTGGGCCGAAGGGCCTGTTTCCACACTGTAGGGGATTCTATTCTATTCATGTCCTAAAGAATATTGCTTCTGGGTAGTGCCTGCTGCATGTAGTTTAGCAAACTACAAAAATAACTACATGACTTCATCCTCATCCAATCCACCTGTCGCAGATGAGTCCCATCGAAAGACTAAATGAAAACCAAATGAACTGCAGATTCTGTAAATCAGGAACAAAATCAAAGTTGCTGGAAAAGCTCAACAGGTCTGGCAGCATCTGTGAAGGAAAAAACAGAGTTAACGTTTCGGGTCCAGTGACCCTTCCTCAGAACTTCTCCAGTTCTGCTCCTTTCCTGCTCCTCTCATGCTGCCTGGCCTGGTGTTTTCCTCCTGCTCCACATTATGTTATGTCTGACTCCAGCATCTGCAGTTCTTAGTATCTCTGACAAAGTATTTGCAGCCAGCTTCAAACAAAACTGTGAAACGGATGAATCCATGGTGGAGCTCCAGTTTTCACACTGCCCCCCATTTCCCCCCGGACAGAAACCAGTTTTTAAATAACATGCTTCATTCTACGCAGTGTGATTAAATGGCTGAATATTGTCGATATGCAAACAGTAAGCCATAACAATATTCTGTCAATAGAACTGCTGAGTTGGTTTCATATCTAGCAATATTCTTCGTCAAGTGCTCCAGTAGCGCTACAGATCATAGAATCCCTACAGTGTGGAAACAGGCCCTTCGGCCCCAACAAGTCCACACCGAACCTCAGAGCATCCCACCCAGAGCCCTCCCCCTGTAACTCACCCTGTACACTATGGGCAATTTAGCATGGCCAATGCACCTACCCTGTACAGCTTTGGACAGTGGGAGGAAACCCACACAGACACGGGGAGAATGTGCAAACTCCGGACAGAAAGTCGCCCGAGTGTGGAATTGTCCTTGGTGCTATGAGGTAGCAGTGTCAACCACTGAGCCACCGTGCCGCCCCTAACGCGTTAACAACTATGGATAATTGACAACGTCTTGTAAGGATCATTCTACTTCACATAATTATTGAAGTAATGCGTTGGAACATCAACAGTGATATTAAGCACGACTTGTGGCTTGTCACTGACGCTCATCATGTATTCTGCCAGGGTTCTCACTTCATTACAGGTCTCATCTCAGCATGGTTTGAACTCCAGGTGAAAGTTAAGAGTGAATGCTCTTCACTTTAAGGCAACGATAAACTGGGTATGTCATCAAGGAGTTCCAGTAAAATTACAGTCAATGTTAATTAGCGGGAAAATTCTCCATTGGTTAAAGTCTTGTGGAATTGCATGTTTTTGTTTTGGAAATTAACTATACAAAATTAACTATGCAAAAATTACTCAGTCGAGATATTTTTCATCAACTTGCTTAAATGTTGCTTAAACCTCTGGAGCTGGTGTGATTTGAAACCAGGTCTCCCAGCCATAAAGTAAGGATTTTATCCTATGTTCTCTCTACCTTAGTGCATATATTTTCCTAATCAACATGTTTATCGAGTTGTCATATACCTCAGGAGTAGATAGGACCTGAAACTACCGATTTAGAGGCAGGAGCACTACCTTTGTGTTCCAGAAGCATCCAACCCCTTCGTGTAGTGACCTAGCCATAAGCATCTTTAGCCTCTTCATCAATGACTTTCTATTAATGTAAGGTCATTTGTGAAGATAACTTCTGATGATTGCAAAACGTTCAAGACAACAATAATTCTCAGTTTCTGTCAATATGCAGAAGGACCTAGACAATATAAATGCTGGAGTGATAAGTGCCAAGTAATGTTAGTAGCACAAACGTTCCAGTAAGTTTGCAATTCTGGCCAATGTAAATGTAGCATAAAAGCAAAACAATGCAAATGTTGGAAATCTGAATCAAACGCAGAGAACGTTGGAGAAACTCCGTTGGTTGTGTAGCACATGTAGGCAGAGCAACAGAGTAAACAAGTCGAGTCTGTTAGAACTCTTTTTCAGAACTCATAAATAATGAAAATTTAGCCAATGTCCTTTGACGCTATTCGGAATTAGAGTTAGAATTAGAATTAGGATAATTGTCACATGTACTCAATTACAGGTTTACATGAGTGCAGCAAAAAGTGAACAATGTCGGTATTTCCGGTGCCATCTTGCGTACAAAGATATCTAGGTCGAAACTCTGCGATATTAATTAGAAAACAAACAAACAATAAAGTTAAAAGATCAGCATTACCGTCCTTATAAATCTAAGTAATATGATACATAGGTACGAAATGTATGGCGTAAATTAGAAAAATAAAGAAATAAAGGTAAAAAATCGGCATTACGGTCTATCTAAAGCAGGGAGTCCTGGCTGGGTTTCACTTCAAGGCCGGGAGTCGGCATTGGGCTTCTTCGAGGCCGGGAGTTAGTGTTGGTGTTCATCAAGTCTGGGAGTCCGCACTGGGCTTCATCGAGGCTGGATTTTAGCGTTGGAGTTCCTGGGGGCCAGGGGTCCACGGTAAGCTTCCTCGAAGCAACGGATCTGCGTTAGACTTTCTCGAGGACCGAAGTCTGCGCTGAGCTGTCTCGAGGCTGGGAGTCTGCGTTGGGCTTCCTCGAGCAGGCCGGCAGCCCGTGCAGGCCTCCTAGAAGCTGGAAGACTGCTCTGGGCTTCCTCGAGGCTGGGAGTTCATTGAGACCGCCCTAGTCTTCCACCTGGAAGGGAGTCCATACCGGGCTTCCTCAAGGCCAGAAGTCTATCAAGCCTGTTCTGGGCTTCCTAGAGGCCAGGATGTTCCTCGCGTCGGCGCTTGCTCAACTCTCCACTAACGATGCCTTCCGAGAAACGGAGGTAAGTAGAGTGAAAAACAAAAGAACGAAGAAAGAAAAAAACGAAAAAGGAAAGAGAAGAAAAGAAATGGACGGAGCGGTCGAGCTCCAGTTTAGAAACCTATTCGGCTGCCACCTTTAGCATTACTATCGCTGAGTTCCACATTTTTAAAGCCTGTAGGATCTGCATTGACCAGAACTTGACTGGTCCACGCATATAATTGCTATTACTACATGAGAAGATCGATATCCTTCAGCAACCAAATACGTCTTCTCTCCTCAATGCGCATCCTGCATGTACAAGACGCTCAGGAAGAAGACGGACTGTTCTCCAATTGACTTCATGAGAACAGGTCCAAAAGCAATCAAAGACATTGACACTCATCAAGGACATAAATAGATTTTTTGATTGGCGCCCAGATATCACGTTCAACGTCCAGCCCCTAAGCCACCATAACATATTGCCAGCAGTTTGTATCATTCTATATCAAGCACTGCAGTAACAAATAAGTTTCTTCTAACAGTACTTTCCAATCGAAGATCTCAAAAAACTGGAAAGACAGTGGCAAGACGTGATTGAGAGTATGACTACCCGAAACTATGCATTAAATACCACCTCCTGTCCATTCTTATAAACTGTATTCCATTATACTTAACGTTTCTATAAGTAGTAGATTCGTGCAATGCCTTGTTTTGGAAGGTTGTGCAGAAGATTTACAATCTGCTCATAATTGTACAATTGTGCGTCGATATTCATGCAGAATCAGAAAGCAAGCTCTTTGGCTGCGGTAAGTATTCATATTTCACTGCTAGCTGATTCCAATAATTCCAATAAATAAATACTAACATTAATGATTTTTGTTTCAAACGTCTATTGGCATGTAATGAATAAGACACTTCCTTTGTTATTTCCATGTAGTATGTGATGTTCAGTGTTGATGGAGTTTCACTACAAGAGTAATAAGGAGGAGTATACTTCTTTTTCATTGCAATGGTTTCGTATTGGTCACTTGCAAATTAAAGTAAATCGCTGATGTAATTCGTGTGTGAACTTCCAGATGGGAAATTTATCTTGACAAATTTTAAGTTCCTAATCTCTACATACAGTTCTACTGAATTTCATTATATTTGTTTCTTTTTTTGTTGTTTTTTATTTAAGCGTCATTGTGAAACTGCCGTTAGATGGTATAACTCAGGAAAAATTTCTAATCCAAGGTACTTTAGTTCAGTCAAAGCTATTATTCCTATTGCACCTTAGTAGGAAAGCACTTTTTTTCGTTTATTGCATTACAAACAAGAGCCCAGTTAAATGTAAAGAAAAATAGAGAACTTGATTGGGAAGAGATTGTCAGAAAGACAGACAAACAGGGAAACAGATAGAAACAGAAAACAGAAGTGAAATAGTTTTCTTCCACTCTCACAGTCTCTAATGATAAATATACATATTACTTGACAAGGAAAACAACAAAATAGAAGGAATCATGGTTCAGTGTAATAAGTCAATTAATTCAACAACGCGGATATCATATGCAAGAAAACGAATTGAAACATTGGGTCAAGTGGAGCATTGTTCATGTTAATATAATAGTAAGACAGACAAATACGGAACTATACTGTTTGATGTTTACGATTTATGTTCTACAACCGTAATTGTTTTGCAAGTGTGAACGTACCACTGAGGAGTGTGAAGTTATATTGTTCTATTAAGAAGCAAGATAACCACCTAGGTAATCGGACCAAGATTATATCCTTGGATTAGTTTGAAGACGTTGCATTTTTTTATGGCTTGCAATGTTACTGAACAATTATCCCTCATATCTCGTTCGACTCTAAACCTGGAAACGAATTAAACTCTACCTTTCACTTTAATGAAGATACAATGCAAATTATACAAGTGTGTAGTTGTTAACCCGCTGTCCTATTATTTGAGTATCTGGTACCAGACTCCAAATACGAGCTTCCAGCATTTTGACTCTTACAATTTGTTTTTTAGCCAGGCTATTTGTTTTTTTTTTCTCTCGAAGTCTCCTTTGTTCTGTAGTGCCTGATCTCCACCCACCAATGATAAGGAATAGTCCTCGAATATAAGGAGTTCTAATCTCAGTTGTCACTTTGTTTATGTAAGCTACGATGCAGGTAGCGAGTTCCACGGGATTTTTCTACTACTACTTCTTAATTTTGCTGCAGCACCATATCAATTTATATAAATCTGCTCACTTCATCATTCTTGCTATTTCATTGGTTCACAAACATTTAAAACCACTTGGCAGTATCCATCGTGCAGACATGTGTGAAGATTGCTTAAAAACGTCTCCCTTTATTTTAATCACAATTAAGTTTGGAACTAATTTACCCCTGTTCACTGTTACACATGCCTTTCCAGTTCTGACATATAGCAAACATATGAAACACAATGATGTTCCTTATGCTTCTCTGAAACATTATTTCACTTTAATTCTAATTTGCTGGTCCTCGCTTTGTGGATTTCAAATATCCTTCTAAACCTCAGTCATATTTTCTTTTTTTAAAAAAATGTCAATAACCGTGATCTAATATAATTTATTAACTTCATAATTAGAATTTGTTCATTTTTTTAAATTAATTATATTGTTCTATAACTGTGCTATTAATTAATCCATTGTTTGAAACATTCATTCAATTCGGATACAGTGGATTGAGCTTGGATTCTTTTCCAATTTACCACTTAGATTCAACGACATCTCTTCGTCCTTTAACATCTTCCGAATTGCATTGGTTATTCCGGCTGAAAGACTTTTGTTTTCTTTTTTGCTGGGAATACAGCTCTGCTCGAAAGTACTGATATTTTGCTTGTCTGTTTTTATTAGATTTGGATATGAGGAAGAGTTGTTGTCAATAACAGGAGAACAATTCGTTATCCTTTATTTGGAGCCATTGGCAAAGTGCATTTCTATTATTCTGAGTTCAAATATTGCCTTAACAATTTGAGAACTAAATTCCAGAATTAATAATCATGAAACAATGAATAAAAATGTTGGGAGGAAAATTTACGAGAAATGTGGAGTCAAATTAATACAAATTGGTACAATATGCAATTTGCTTCAGAATTGTAAAACGTTTTGTTGGCCGGAAAAAAAAACAGTATCAATAAATAAGGATACATAGCTCCAGGAAAACCTTTAAACAAAATAGGCTTTGGTTAAGAAGCATCAAACCAATAATTTGCTCAAACTAATCCCCAAATAGCCTTCTGAGCAGTTCAGTGAAATTCAACCCTGAAGTGAGATCAGAGGTTCTAAGACATTTCATACAACAGGAAAGTTACAGGGTCAACACATATCCAGTAAATGACTTTATTTTTCTCTACACAGAGAGAAATCTTTCCTTGTTCAAAAATTACTGCCAGTACAATTAGTCCCTTCAATGACACAAAACTTTACATGTTGATTCTAACGTGGCGAGTTCAACATTATTCCAACAGGCATACCTTCGAAGATGTCACAAAGGTCTTAGGATGGCGGTTGGTTGGGGGTGGGGTGCAGTGGGAGTGTGGCCCATTGCTAATAGAAAGTGACATGACAGAAGGAATGCATGCAGTTTTATTTTTTGGCAGAGACATTCAGAGATCGGAGCGCAAATATCTAAAAATAAAAGTGTTTCTGCTGGCGGTGGCCTGATTTGGAAGTGCCTAAACATGCCAATGTGATTTATAGCTACTTGATCTGGGGTCAGTCCGGAGCACTGATACATTATCGATTATTCAACTTCAACACTAAGAGAATGAGTGCTACATTGTGAATTTCCATATATCAGTCAAATCAAACAAATAAGGACATGCTTGATGAAAGGGGCAATTTGGGAGCAGCACGGTTTGATGAATGTTATAGCTAAAGATCGATTGCGAAGTAATAGCATATATTCACAGGCTCTAGAAATCTGAAATTACTGCTGGAAAAACACAATAGGTCGTGCGGAACTGCGGAGACGGAAACTTAACTTTGCACGTCCAAAGACTCTTCAGAGGGAGAGGATAAACGTCAGCACGACAATAATATGTAACAGTAGACTTAACGTTATTTTTACTCTCTGTAACCATATAGATGATGAACTTCGTAAAAAGGACAATGGTAAAACAAAATTTTCAGCATCTAATTATTTGTATAACAGGAAATGTTCTCGTAATTGAAAGTTGAAAGTATTATCTCCAACATATAATTGTATCTGTAAACGGGAAATAGTCTCATGATTGAAACGTTAAACTGTGGTCTTTGAAGCAGCGTCTGTGCCACGTTTCTCCTCACATTTTCAGCGAAAAAGTGCCAACTCTAAGTGGTAATACCAAATGTCTTCATTCCAGGCATAAAGTACCACTATTGCAGTTGTTCATACAATCCATCCAACTGTGCTTTTTTTAATATAATCTGGATCACTGTAGATTAAACTCGATCATTTTCTGCTCCAGAAGTGATGTATTTATGCAACAATTGATGAAAACTCCTCCCCAGGCCTATTGCGACTTTGACTAAATATGTTAGAACTATGTATGATCAACAATACACGCAGAATACCTAAGTTTCAGCTGATTGAAACAAATCCCGTGTGCAAATTAGCACTGGATGTTTATGCAGCGCTCGTGAGGTTCGAAAAACTTAGTTGATGTTTGGTTCTGCAGGAAATATTGGAGCTGTATATTGGGCGGACATATAATTGGAGACGATGACGTATCACCACCTTTGGCATACCAATGAGCAATCATTTCTGCCGATTTCCTTCTGCTTATGTGCTATTATCTTTACAGTTAGGTCTTGTGTTAAAATCATTATGAAGTGTTCTCGTTGGAGTCCAAAAGTAACCCTGCAGTCATCAGTCTAACAAAAAGCCTCGACTAACTTTAGAGCCTACCTGAACTTACAGGGTTTATTATCAAAACGTGTACAAAATCAAAATGCAGCATAACTAATGTTCGGTATATCTACTGCTTGACCACCTAGATTTCCATTTATACTTCCAAATCATTCTGGAGAGGTGTTGTGTTTCTGAATTATTCTGAATCTGAATTACAGTATATACTTATATATTGCCATCTTAGAAAAACATTCTGGAATTTTTTTCCATATTGGCAACTTTATCTTGTAATCCCATTGGTCACCAGGTGGTAATATATATATTTATCGTTCATTTTGCCCATTACCTAAATTAGGCTTTGATGTTTTGCTGCTTTGCTATGAACTAGTCACGGCGTTCTAAATCGTGAAAATACATATTATCAAACGTGGAGACAACATACTCAATTCTAATATCTACTACTTTATTTCAAATTGTTAATATTTGAGACCAAAACTGTACTCCTTTCTTTAGGTTGATCCCTGCAGCTTTTACGAGGAATCTGTCAACAGTTTTGTCTTTCACACACTGAGAACAAATTCCATCTTTCAAGTTTGATATATTATCACAGAAAGGATCGCACGAGCGATGATTAAAGTGTTTGATCATTGGAAATTAGGATTACACAATTTAAAACGGTCAATCGAGTCATCAGCAGCTCAGATGTGAAAAGTGATTTTATGAATTTATTTTTGATACAGAAATTGCAAAATTGAAAACTGATCTGGAAGATGCAGGTTGGGATTATTTATATTATTGGGAAATCGGGCGAGGCAACGGCCTAATGGTATTATCACTGGCCTGTTAATCTAGACACCCACTTAACGTTATGGGGACCCAGGTTCGAATCTCAACACGGATGGTAGAACTTGAATTCAATAACTATCTGAAATTAGAATCTAATGATGACTGTGAATCGATTATCGAGGAAAAATCCGCCTTGTTCACTGATATCCTTTGAAGAAGGAAACTGCCATCCTTATCTGGTCTGGACTAAATGTGACTCTAGACCCACAGCAATGTGGTTGACTCATAACTGCCCTCTGGGCAATAAATGCTGGGCCGCCAGGACGCCCTCATTCCGTAAATAAATAAGGAAATTTAGATATATTGGAAAACGTATTTTTCTGTTATTTATTTGATGCATATGTAATAAACTCTAATCTTGCCTTATTGTATGCAGTAGCCGATATGTGAATTGAAAAGGGAGCTAGATGCCTATTGCCAGAAAAGGAAAACGATACTTGTGCCCCATTCGCAATCATTTTCTGCACTCGATTATGTTATATGTTTCATGGTCGATGCAAGCCAATAGAAATATAAAAACCGTTTGCTACAAAAAAGTGCGGTAACTTACTTGTGTTTCTTTTCTAAGCTTTCATCTCAAACACTTGGCTTATGAAGGCTTGGGAAACTGTGCGATAATCAGCATAACATAATTTAGCAAAAATGATCTTCTGACACAACTTGACTTAATTTCCACAAACAGAGGAGAAGTTGCGTCAAAAGGAGATAGGTAAATGCATCTGAATGTACCGATTTGTGAATAGAGGACGTATAACCGCACTTGTTTGCAGATTTCCACCTTTCTAATGCCAGTGTGTGCAAAACCAATCGAACCAAACTGGTAATGAGACACTCATTAGTGTTTCTTGTTTCTGATACCTGGAATCAAAAACGCTAAGGCATTTCTGATAAGATTCTCATTGTGCAAAATCCAAAGCTTCAGTCACATATCGTAAATCGCAAATATTTACCTTTATTCACGACCTTTCGGCTCCATACTTGTCTCTGATCCACCAGATTTACATTTTACTTCGTCAATGCTTATCATTCAACTCTATGAACTCTTGGAATTCCGATAGCTGTCTTGAGATGAGTTTCTTTCTTCTCAGAGATTTCTCAGTGGCCCTGCCAATAGCTGTGCGTGGAAGCATTGGAATTGCCTGCAGCAACATCTAGATCTTCCCACCATCTCCATGCTGCGCCACCCGCCCTTCCCACCTGGCCAACAAAATTTTGTACTGCTGTTCTAATATTTACGACTGTAAAATGTATTTTTTAATTGTTGATTGACCTATTTGTTTTGATTCGGTCATTTCCCTCCCTTAAATGTATTACATAAAGATATGCATATATTATTTATCAATGTTTCATACACTGGGCGACGCATATCTTCAGTTCAATCAATTGCCATAATTTGATCTTCTAGAATTGGAGGATAAGTGCAAAACTGGAGGTAAGTAAATGGAGCTATCATTGGTTTTAATGGATGGTTTTACTATTTATTTGAACTAAATATATGAGATCGAAATAAAAAAGATAGTGCTGACTCTCTTAATATGTTTTCGGGCACATTCCTACAATAGATCGGTTTGTTTTACATTCTTCAGCAAATCTTCCAAATTAAATTTAAAGCAAGCTATTCGAGTGTCAGAAACACAGCAAGTTCAAAATGGTAAATTAATTAATAAACCCTACTGTCTAAATGAGCAAATTCTTATGGAATATTTCATAAACCAGTTTAAACAAAACCTGTGATCTTGGAAATTCTATATCAGGCCTCAGATAGAATATTACAATATTATTGCATAATACAGGGAAGTAGGCTTCAGGAAAGCCTGAAAAAAAATACGCTAAAGAGGGGACTACCAGCGATCAGTGTCTATGTTTGTAACTGGTGTTTTGAAACTCGAGGGTTACCAATGTGACTTTAATTCATTAGGGGAAGGGGCAAACTCATCTTCTCGTCTTTGGAACAGTACTATTGAATGAAATATTTCTACCTACAGTACAGTCAGGATCTCGCTTAGTAATATCCTATAAACGGCTACTTTCAATCAGATAGTTTTGCCTGTTCATTGTTTACTGTTTACCTTCGTGCTCAAGCCCCGAAAAGTGACTTCAACTCGGAAATCCAAACTCAAAGCAGCGAATATAACCAATATATTCAGGGCTGAAACGTAGGCACAAAAATGCACGAATATTCTTATGAAAGACTACTTTCCATGGATGGGCACAGTTCCAACCACACTCAAGAAGCTTGACACTATTTAGGACAAAGCTTCTTGCTTCATTGGCACCATATACACAAGCATCTACTCCCTCCACCACCAATGATCAGTTGCAGCACTGTGTACTACCTACAAGATTTACTGAAGAAATTTTCCAAAGATCGTTAGACATTTCCTTCCTAGCCCATACCATCTAGAAGCGCAAATAGCAGTTACCTGTGAACATCATCACCCCCTGCAAGATAGCCACTTTCCTGACGTGGAAATATATGGCAATTCATTCACTGTCACTTGGTCAAAAATATAGGATTCTCTCCGTAAGGGCATTGTGGGTCAACCTAAAGCATGGGCACTGCAGCAGTTTAAGAAGACATCTCCACCAACTTTTCAAGAGCAACAATGAATGAGCAATAAATGCTGGTCAGCCAGCGAAGCTCAAAACCCATGAGTGAATTTTAAAAAGTCAATCCATAGATAGTGATTTAAACAACGTATAGAGGCAATTTGGCCTCATTGGATTCTTAATTCCATGTGGATTAATTGAATTTAATCTGCACCAGTTAGCATTATGGAATTTGCAATTTTGTCCACGGATTGTTAGTTATTTGTAGTCCTAACTTCCTGGTATTACCACGACGCGAGCATTAACCAAGCCTCCTAAATCGACAGATATAATCTTCTGACCTCTTTCCCGAAAGTCCCAGATTTTCATTTTAGACGCTATACTCATACAAACAATCAGATTCGATAGATAAATGTGAAGAATTCTGATGACACAACATTGATGTTTAGATGTTTAGATCTAAAAGAAATTCCAACAAACAAGCAATACAGAGGAGCAAACAAATCTAAACATAACTTTTAACAACTATTAAAATGATGATATTAAGCAAAGTAAGCCCAACATTATGAAGTGAATAAACCAGCAGTGTAATCTTGAATATGGTCAATAACAGTGCACCGCACTGTTACTGGCGATCAAAGAAATAATACCAGACATAGTTGACTATTGTGCAATGGCCAAAGAAGCAATGACTATATGAATTAATGATTGGAAAGATTAATCTATTACGAAGATATCGATGTTTAAATCATTTTCAAACATTAGTCGGTTCATTTAATGGTTAAGGAGGATTCTAAAGGTAGGTAACATATTTGAGAGCATCAGAATACGCTGACTTCTTGATTTGCTATTCGGTACCCTGGGCGATGGCATACTATTAGTGAAAATGACATTCTCCGTTTTCAGACACAGCGAAGCTCAGGACTCAGTTGGAAGCAGCAGGTAACAAACTTATTTAAAACAGTCAAGATAAATATTATGTATGATAATTATGAACCATCTTTCCCTGTAAATGAACGGAAGTAAGATTGCGTCATAAAAGTTTACAGTTATCAACCCTCCAAGACTGCTCTCCTCTTCCCGGAAATGAATTAAATCGTCTCCAAGCAACCCGCGAGCAACCGAGGAGAAAAATCAAAGTGGCTGAAAATTATCATTAAGAGAATATTTGTTGTTAACAATACACAAGAAGGGAACCAAAAATCAAAATGTTTATTTGATTAAGAGTGATGCATCTTGAAACCAGGATTTGAGGTGGGGATTATCTTTCCGAATAACTGGTGAAACTCCGTTTCTGATGTGGATTGACGTCTGAATAGTGTCCAAATGATTTTTGAAAGTGAAAGCAGTGGAGAAAAGCATTGCGTGAACTGGACGTGACGTTACTCACGCTATGCAAATCGATATAATTTGGGTGACTCAGCACTAGTTCAACTGCATCAGCTTTCTGAATGCGAATACGTACAATCTAAGGTTGCTTGAAATGTTACTAATGAATTGACCCTTTCATTTATCATTTGGTACAGACAGTGGAGAGTAAAAAGGCCGGGCTCATAAAGATCAAAATATCCATTCATGCTAACCCCATTACCCTGCACATGGCCATATCCTCTAAACCTTTCCTATCCATGTATTCGTCCAAATGACTTTTAAATGCTGTTCGTGTATCAGCCTCAACCACTTACACTGATAACTCATTCCAGTTGAGTACCACCTTCTGTGTAAAAATGTTGCCCCGAAGGTTCACATGTATTCTTTCCCTACTTGCCATAAACTGATGCCATCTCGTCCTGAATTCCCCAGCCCTGGGAAAAAGACAGAGTGCATTCACCATATCCATGCCGCTCCTGATCTTGTGCACTTTTATAAGACAACACCCATCCCCCCTCAGTCTCATACACTCAAAAGAGAAAAGTCCCAGCTTGTCCAATTGGTCCGTTTAACTCAGTCCCTTGAGTCCTGGTGACATCCTTGTAAGATTCTGCTGCACTATTTCAAGTTTAATAACATCCTTCCTATAGCAAAGTGACCAAAACTGAACACAAATCTTGAAGTGCGGCTTCGTCAAAGTACAACTGCAATGTACCTCCCCAACTTCTGTACTTCTTGCCCTGATTGATGAAGGCCAGTGTGCCAAAAACCTTCTTCATTGCCCTGTCGACCTGAGACTCCACTTTCAGAAAACCATGCACCTGAACTCCAAGATCCTTCTGTTCCACTACACTCCTTAGGGCCCTATCATTCACCAAGAAACTCCTACCTTGATTGAACTATCCAAAATGCAACACCTCACACGTATTTATATTAAATTCCATTTGCCACTTCTCCAGCCGAGCAATATTCTGCTGCAATTGCTGATAACCTTCCTCACTATCCAAGATACTGCCTATGTTACTGTCATCCACAAACTTACTAATCATGTCTTGTACATTTTCATCCAAATCAAACAGCAAAGGGCCCTGCACCAACCAATGAGCCACACCACTACTCACAGGCCCACAGGCCTCCAGTCCAGCAAGCATCTTTCCACTATTTCATTCTGCTTCTTGCCACCAAGCCAGTTGTGTATCCAATCTTCCAGTTCTCCCTGGATTCCACGCGATTTAACATTCCAGAGCAGCCTACTGTGTGGAACATTATCAAAGACCTTACTGAAATGCATAGAGACAACGACTGCTTTGCTGCGCTCATCAACCTTCCTGGTCACTTTATCAAAGCATTTTGTAACAAATTTGTTGATGCCTGATTTCCCACATGCCAAGCCATGCTGACTACTCCTAATCAAACCCTGTCTTTTCAAATGCATGTATACCTTATCTCTCAGAATCTTCTCAAGTAACTTACCTACCACAAATGTTAGACTTACTGCTCGATCACTCCCGGGTTTTTCTTTGTAGCCCTTCTTGAATAAGGGCACAACATTCACTACTCTACAGTTTTCCGGGACTTCACTTGTGACTAACAGTGATGCAAAAAGACTAGCCAGGGTCCCCGCAATTTCTTCTCTAGCCTCTTGCAAGGTTCTTGGATATATCTGGTGAGGACCAGGAGATTTATCCAGCTTCATATATTCCTTTACTTCCAATACCTCCTCTTCTGTGATATGGACTGTCCCCAAGACATCGCCACTAACTTCCCCAAGTTCTCAAGTCTACAAGGCTTTCGCATACATGCTCCACACGTGCTCCACACTGAGCATTTCTGAAAGATCAGTGGGACCTGGAGATCATCAACTGCTGTACTATTTTTATTCATATCAGAGTAAAGAGTTTTATTGACCGTGACAGTACTGAATCTATTCTATACAAACGACTCCAAGCCTGCTTCCCGAATCTATAACATATACCTTGGTTTGTTTAGTTATGATGTCACACGGCACCAGGTTATAGCCTAGCAGATTTATATGAAATCACAAGCTTTTCCAGGGCTGCAGTTTTGTCAGATAACGTGTGATTCTGATTTTGTCCACCCCAGTCCAACACAGGCACCTCCACAGCATATTTAGTTCTGGAGAGTTCTCCTCCTTCTGTTTTGAGGGAGCAGGAGCATGTCCATCTCCCCAGCAGTCTGTTACAAAACACGCAGCTTGCCTTGACGAATAAGGCAGTCAGCTTGATTCTGGTCTTTACCATAGTCGTAAATGCATTAAATTGGTTTCAAAGGAGGTTGTAGATCCTGTATGGTAGCATTCTGTGGCATGGAAAATAAGAAAGTTTTCTAAAGCTAAGGTCCCAAGGTGCACAATTGTGCAGATCTTCCAAAATATAGCACTTCAGATTAATTGGACATCAAACGTATATAATTATTCTAAGTTTTAAAACTTTTGGCGTTGACTGTATTTAGTGACGGCTACCAGCATCTTTCATTAGGTCAGGCCCTTCTGTCACTGCTGCCCAAACCTTTTTTGACCTCACAGCTTCACTTCTGAACCTCTATGTTCTGGGTTGTTACAAGTGTGGTTATTCACGGTGTAAGGTGTGGGATGTTCTTGCCACTCCTTCTTTACACTTGGAACATTGTGATATCACCTAGTGGCATTTATGTGCAAGCAATGCCCCATCATTTTTCTTCAGCTGCCCTGCCTCACCTCCATGGGTCTATGTTTGATCAACGGGATGTTAATCGCAGGGAGGTGATGGCCTAGTGGTGTTATCAGTGGACTGTTAACCCAGAGACACAGGTAAAGTTCCTGGGACCAAGGTTTGAATTGCACCAGGGCAGATGCTGGAATTTGAGTTCAAAACAAAATCTAGAATTAAAGGCCTAAAGCTGATCATGAATCTATAGTTGGAAAGACGTATCTGGTTCACTAATGCCCTTTAGGAAACTGCCATCATTACCTGGTCTGACCTACATGTGACTCCATACACACAGCAAGTGCCCTCTGGGAAATTAGGGATGGACGATAAATGCTGACCTAGCCAGCGACGTCCTCATCCCGTTAATGAATTTTTTAAAAAATCCTTAGGACTAAGTTTTCATGGGTTTGAACATTGTATTCCAAGAAGAATATGTTTGGCATGCAAATCAACACAATATCAAGTCAGTGAATGATTTTAACCAAATGGCTTGGTCTCAATTAATAGCAGAAGAAATCCTTCGGAAAGAGAAAGGTAACCATATCTTTTGAAAAGACGGTGATGGAAATTATGTTAATACTAATTATGCAAATATTTACAACAGCCCAAAATACATGACCAGTCATTGGAGCCACACTGCATAAACGTTGGTTGATAGATTATGCACTAGTAGTTCTTATTTTCAATTTGATCATCCATTAGATTGACAGGAGCTAAAGTACTTTGCTCCCATATTACGGGAGGTTCCCATAGAATGTGTTAGCACAGAAAAAGACCTTCAATTCGGCTGATTTTCAGAAAAGTCATGTATGATTTGAACTTCCTCCAATACAAAATAAAAGTGTGCTAGCTGCCAAACATTTTATTCCACGTTGCTTCAGATGCCTCTCAAGTGATTCCTTGAATCCGCCTATGACAGTGTAGAAATAATTCAGGTTTCAAAAATTATTGCACACATCATTGGAGCTCTAGCCTTCATTTCGCTTTGACAACTTGTAATTCTAAGGCGTATTCGAGGATGAGTGAATTCAGAGCACCTTCTCCGAAAAAATACGTTGTGAAGCATCCTGGGAAGCAGTTATTTCGGTCTGATCATAATTAAAGAGACATAATTATTCAATTAACTCATTACAAATTTTCTAGAGAAGAATAGCCACAATTCTGTGTATTTTACCAAACCGTATAATGTTAACGGTTTCCTCTACCGTGGCAAAGATCAGCCGTTCTTCCAGAATAAGGAGGGGAAGGCAATTGTTGCAGTGGACGAGAACATAACGGGAGGTTGCACATTTAGGTGAAATGTTTTGATTTAAATCAATTAATAAAGTACCCCGAGGCAAAGAAACCCCTAGAGTAGGATTCTCTTTTTCGAAATCCTTGCTTAAACACAATTAACTAGACATGCAGAAAAGGAAATTGGACTGCTGAAGGAGAAACATAGGCCCGGATATCAGCACATATGGTGGCTATGGTCCAGAGGATGTTGTTGACGTGTAAGGCAGCTTTAAAATATACTGGTGTTAGGAACAGTCCAGAGAAGTTTCACCAGATTGATCCCGGGCTTTGAAGGATATTCAAATGAAGAAAGATTAATTAGGTTGGACTTGTCTTATTGGAATTGAAAATAATATGTGGGGACCTTGTTAAATCATTTAATATTCTTAACGGTCTTAGCAGGGTTTATGTCGAGAGGCTGCTTCCTTTTGTGGAAGAGCCTCGGAAAAGGGCATAATCTTTGAACAAGGAGTCACCCATTTAAAATAGAGTTCAGAAGGATTTCTCTCTCTCTGTCTCACACACACACACACACAACACACACACACGCACGCACACGGTAACGAGAATGTAGAATTATTTCCCACAGAAGGCTGGAGAAATGCATATATTCAAGACCGGGATAGGGAGATTTCTAACCAGCAAGTGAATTAAGATTAACGGGGTATATAGCAGGAAACTAGAGTTGAGGGCTATCAGATCACCCATAATTTAATTGAATGGTGGAGCGGACTTAATGGGCTGAATAGCCTTCTGCTGCTCCCACGATTCTTGTCTAACCTTGTCGTCCAATTACTACAGTTGTCTGGGGAGAGGATATGAGGTGCAAAAGATGACAGACTGCTGCAGATTATTTCAGGACACAAGATGTATTGTCTGGTTAGATTCTCAACTTGCTTTGCCATATTCTCAACTACCCAGAGAGCAGCCAATCGGGCCTAGCATTTGGTTACTCCCTGCAATTGACATGCAGTGGTCGGACTGAAGATGGAGATGGTAAATCTGCCAGAAGACAAAGTGGGGTGCCTCTGCTCTATGACCCACACGTGCAGTTCTCAGTAGCAATAGCGCTGACGCCCAGGGCTAGAGAGCAATATAGTGTTGAGACCCATATTCAGATCAGATATGATCATATTGGAAGCAGAGCAGACTCGATGGGTCGCATGGATGATGCCTGCATCAAATTCGTATCCTTGGCCCAAACACCCCGCACATACAAAGAGAGAACCGCAACGTAAATTCACCTTTAACCTTCCTGGATCACAGCAGCAGACACTGAAAATTGTGATGCTGCAGATGCCTTCATTTGAACTGCAGTCTGACCAGGAAGGGCGGACTTCAATGACTCGACCCTGGTTTTCTGAAGGCAGCAAATAAAGTGTGGCCGCTCAGCTGGAAGCAGAAGAACCGCAAATGGAATGGTTGGTCAGCTGACCAAATGCGGTCATCCTCAGAGCGATCTCAGGGTCAAAAGATGCGACATCTGTAACTGCAGGTCGAAATGCAAATGCCTCAGTATCACTGACTGCAAAGAAATAGTACGTTAGTGACAATCACAGAATGTTCAGTGAACGCAATTGTTTGTCTGATCCTGCGTGTTCTAGCTCACAAAAGGAGTAATTCCCCCACCTACGCCATAAATCGTTGCACATAACCTGTTTTGTGAGGACATATGGCAAACCTCCTTCACTGAATCGTTGAATATGACTCCAACACTCTAAGGCAGTGTTTCTGGAGCTAAACCACACATCAAGTATTTATCGATCACAGTAGGGATTAGCTTGTTCATTCTTTCAGAGTGCCTCCCGCGCGACAACATTGGGTTAGCACTATTGTGTTTGTGGCGTTCTATAATTTAGAAGTGAAGCCTACAGTGTGTAACGTAAGTTAAGTTTGTGAGTAAAAGTGTGTAAACTACAGTTTCTGACTTGATTTATTCTTCCCATACCAGAGATGACAAAGCTAAGAAGCGATCTTGAATATGCAGGTGAGCGCCAGCCGGAAGGGAAGGAAGAAACTTTATTTTCCAGCATGAGCGTAAATAACGCTGTGAGATAAATCATCATCAGTAGGTTAACATGTTCAGAAGTACTGAGATTTTAAAATGAAGTAGATACCATTTATGTTACGGATAATGTTGAAATAAATGTATCTTCTACGTAATCCATGAGAAGTCAATGATTGATTCAATGGATATGTTCTATAATACGGGGCAAGTTTCAACATGGCAAAAACATAAAATCGTTCCTTGTTTGGGGATCATCGAATATTCCCGTTTGTCTTCCTTTGAAACTACAAGGCTAATCATAGACTATAAATAGCTTCATATGCAGAAAGGGAAATGGTACAGGATAGCATTAATGCAAATGGAAACTCAGAATTCTAAAATATTATTTTAATAAATAGAAGGAAAGCTCTTTGAAAAGCAGAAAGGTAAGTAAACCTCGATAGTTTACGAATTGCTTGGTGACAAATTACGTTAGATACTACATATGTGCTAACACTAATGTAGAGGTCATGTGGATGAATTGGTACAATAACAAGGACAATAAACTGTTCTGATGCCTATTAGTTATCTGTCATCACAGATCGAGGCATACCCGATAATACCAAGAGAGCTATGCTGAAGCCTTTCTTATGCGTCAGGGAAAACGAAACACACATTGGGTGACCGCTCCGCAGAACACATACATTCTGTCCACAAAGAAGTCCCTGACCATCCAGTTGCCTGCCACTTCAACACGCTGTCTTGTTCTCTGGCCAACACCTCTGTCTCGAGCTTGCTACAATGCTCTAGTGAAGCTCAGCAGAAGCTGGAAGAACGCCCTCATTTTCGGCTTGGGAGCTCTACACCTACAAGCTATTGGACTCAATATCGAGCTCAACAATGTTAAGGCTTGAGGCACTTCACCCACGTCCTCACCAAAACCCCTAAAAACCAGAGATAGTAGGAACTGCAGATGCTGGAAAATCAGAGATAACAAGGTGTAGAGCTGGATGAACACAGCAGGCCAAGCAGCATCATAGGAGCAGGAAGGCTCCTGCTGCTTGGCCTGCTGTGTTCATCCAGCTCTACGCCTTGTTACCCCTAAAAACCAGGCCTTCCATAATCTACCCGTAGATACAACTAATTTTTAGCGACTAATAGCAGCTGTTCATTCTCCTAGGATGACCATTATCAAATCCTTTGCCTGTCCAATTGTCCTTCTCTCTTTTTAGGCTGTACCTCCACCTATCATTTACCGATTCCACCTCCCCACCCTCCCTATCTCCTGCATAAAAAAAACAGCTTTTTCCTCGCTACCATCAGTTCTGAAGAATGATCACTGGACCGGAAGCTTTAACTCTGATATCTCTAGAAAAATACTACCAGACCTACTGACTTTTTCTAGCAATTTCTGTTTTCATTTTTGATACAAACGTTTTCACTGATATTGGTAAGAAGAAATTAGCGTCAGGCACAAGATTTATGGAGTTCCATTCACAGTTCTGTTTCTTTTACATGAGAAAGATGGAACTGCATGAGAGAGAAGTCGACATGTGATCGCGAGAATTAAATGCAAGATAAGA
Organism: Rhincodon typus; assembly: GCF_021869965.1. NCBI lineage: Eukaryota > Metazoa > Chordata > Chondrichthyes > Orectolobiformes > Rhincodontidae > Rhincodon > Rhincodon typus. Next base: position 2,736,712 of record NC_063378.1, on the reverse strand, counting down.
TCCCTATTGATTTAGCAGTGATGTTGGTTGAACGAGCATTATTTTTGTCGAGAAATTAGAAAATTGGATTCGAAAATACGTGGGATTAAATGCACTTCTCATCAACGAAATATGTTCATGCTGCCTCTAATTCTAAATATCTTTCGACTGTAGATGCAAATAAAATCTCGCGCACATTCAAAGACTTGAATGGTGTGTAACGTGTACACAATAGCACTTTTCAACACACATTATTTTTCACCCACCCCACCATCACCAACAACAATCACAACTTCGACAATATAACTTTATGCGGTATCTGCCTGTCATGCACCATTAATGTTATATCAAAATTTTCAATGAAAGGGATTGAGCAGAAGTTACAATGTGAGGCAATCAGCACCAGTTGGAATTATGATTGAAAGAACTACTTTGAAAATAAGAGCGAGAGAGAACATGAAAAAACAGAAGTGCAAGACGTCACAGATATTTTCTCCCCCTAACGGCAACTTCTTTGCAGCCAACAGCTGGCGATGGCGAGAGGCTTTCCAAGACAAATTTAGAGAGAAAGGAAACTTCTAATTTGATTAACTGATTAATCTTGCTGTTGCTGAATTACTTCCTTAGAACGGTCGGGTACAAACTTTTAGAAGATTCAGTACTGTTGATAAGAAAGACGTGAGGAGCTGAACTATTACCTGGTTGATACCAAACAGTCACAAAGGCAAGTAAGTAGGTAGTACAGGAATCTCAGGAAAAGCATTCCGCTTTCCAAACACTTTCTTGAACACTCCTAAACGGTCAATTCCACGTGCTTTCATCGACTAATCTCATACGCGAGACTTTGACGAAAGCCTTCTGAAAATCCGAATAAACAACAGCCCCTCGCTTCTCCTTATCAACTTTATGAAAAACGTCTTTTAAAAAAATCCAATGGATTTGAATCGTAAATCCTGACTTTTTTTACCACTAACTCCTAAGTGCTCAGCCATTAATTCTTTAACAATGGACTTGAGCATTTTTCCCACTGTGACGTCAGACTGGCTGGTTTTATCTTTGGCTCCTTTCTTTTAACCTATATTTGTAGGAACTGTTGCAGAGTCTTTGGAATCTGGGCAATTCCCAATGCATCGACTATTTCTATGGCCACATCCTTAACTACGCTGGAATATCAATTATCAGGCCCTCAGGATTTATCTGTCATCAATTCCATTTATTTCCCCAACACCATTTCCCTCCTAATACTGATTTCGTTCAGTTCTTGCCTCTTAGTAAACCTTGTGTTCTCCAACATTTCTGCTAAATTATTTGTATCTTCCTTTGTGAACACAATGCTAAATATGTATACAGTTAATATTGCGATTTGATTGTTGTCTAGTAGGGGATTTGCTGGACGCAGAGATTGCGAATAGAATTTCGTTGCTGCTTGGCCCTTTTCGATGCCAACAGTAAATTGGTTAAAAGTTTGCAGTCTTTCCCATTTAAATTGGTGGTCTTGCCAAACGGTATCATGGAGGTTATCTTCAATATGAGGACTGGACGTCATCCACACAAGGGCTTAGGTAATCATTGCTGCACCTATTGTCCAGACGGATATAACTGTGTCGTTCGAATAGTGAGGACGAGGTCAGGTAGATTTTCTTTCTCCCTTGTTGGCTCGCTCACGAATTGCTACAGATCCAGTCCAAAGGTTGTGCCTTTTTAGAATTCAGAGATTAATGGTGCTCCAAAACCTCACTTCGTGGTAGACATTGAAGTCTGCCACCTAGTGTAAATTCTGTACCCTTGTCATACTCAATGCTTCGTCCACATGAAGATAGCAGCAGGTTTCAATCCTATATTTGAACCAATGGCTTGAAATTTCATTGGACCCTGGGGGAATGTTAAGATGTGCTCGAAAAGTCCCTCCTGGCTGCGTGCCACTGTGTTGCCACCTCTGGATGGGAAGTATGTATGAATGGCGATAGTGGTGCCTAAGACATTGTTCAGTTAGATTCCATGAATATGACTCCATTAGGCTGTCAATGAACTAGTCTGTGCGATACTTCACCTAATTTTGAATGAAGTCATTCTTAGATTTTTGAAACCATTGATTTTTGTTGTATTTCTGATGCCTAAGTCAATTTCAGATTGTTTGCTCAGTTTTCATCCCTTTCTTTAGTATACAAAGAATTCAAAAGCTACTGAGTATCAGTTGAGACAGTCTGTTTGCAGTCACAAGTGGACCAGACAGGAAAGGGTAGCAGAGATCTAATTCTTCACTAAATGGAATTCAGAAATTTGATGGATCTTTAATAACTATTGACAGTGATTACATGGGTTGCCATTAGGATAGTGTTTTTGTTTTGTCTACAGAATTTGTGCATTTCACACTTCACCATTGGCCACCGTGGAATTCGAGCCAATATCTAGTAATATAGCAATATCCCATTGCCATCACATCCCCTCACGCCCATTTGTCTCTCCGATGTAGCTTCTATCACTTATCGTAATGGAAATCATATGTGTCACAGAAATACATGTCTTGCCTAATTATTGGAAATACTGTGACTTATCCAACATTTGTCCCTCGATAAGTATTATTAAGGCTAACTACTTCTTAGCTTAACCCACCATGGTAGATGTGCTGAGACCACGTAACACGTCACTTTATCCTCTATTGTAATGTTCACTAAATTCCTCAAGTAAACTAAAAATTGTACAGAAGCCCTCCAATCTGGCATTTTATTATAGAACTACAACTTTTTTCCTACAGTCTTTTGATAACTTTCACGGGAACCTTGAATTATTTTTAAGTGAAAACTCGAGGTGTAAACAACAGCTCAAGCTTATATTTGACTCAAAAATGATAGAATGCATTGCTTTGTTTTTAACTTTGTCACTACGTCATGAGAGAGCGTATTGAGTTAATTGCTCATTGTGATTGTTTTTTCCAGCCATTAGCCCAGAAGAGGAAGCAGGTGATCTTATCTTTTTTGAACCCTTCTATACTTGACCGAAAATACACCCAAACTGTAGAATATGTTCTTCTCTATACAGCGACACAAAATGTCACTCTATTCCAAATTCAAGGTTGGCAAAAAGGCACACCAGTGGAAACCTAAAACTCCACTTCTCTGTTAAGTCATACATAGTCTTCCAAGTAAGCATGAAGCAATCACCTTCCATCCCCATTATCCATTCACAAACACAGTCATACATGCAAAAACTCACAGATGCACACAGTCATACAAACACAAACAAGCATGCTTTCACGCATGGACACACACTGTGTTTTATACATATACAAGAACGGATACATAGATACAAAAATAAAGGTACTTGGTTCATCTCTCAAATCATATTGTCAGCAGTCTCCTTCCTTCACTATCCCCTAATCATCATGTTATATGTCGCATATTATCGCCTGTCATCCACTGGACAAAATCTATAGTTGGAGTCTTCAGTTTCTGAACGTTTTTGAATCCCATCGAAGATTGGTATGCATTGAACAAGAAAAGAAAATTACTTTAAAATGAATGTTTGCTACGTTCCGCCCCATCCCTCACCCTATTCCCCGCACTCCCCCCCACCACCCCACCTCCCCCCCCGCCCCCCCACACACACACATACACAAGCACAGAAGAAGTACACTTATCCCCTAGCAAACACCTGCGATGGATCTGTAACTGGTGTAATTTTGATTGATTTCTAATTTCCCGGATATTCCAATCAGTTTCTTTCGAGCCATGGTATTTTAGAATACGAATATGTGAATCGTCATTGGAAACATTGTGTTTAGTCCTGGTCACGTCAACACAAGAAGACTATTTGGGCTTTGGAGACACTACAATCAATTTGAGCAAAATTGAAACAGGAACACAGAAAAACGAGGCTAAGTTTATATATATATAATATATATATATACATATGTATAAACTGGACCTCCTTTGAGTATTCAGGATTGAGCGATGCTCAATCGTGGCACTAGAAGTATAAAATATCTTGGATAGGGACAAAATAACTACTCTATAGCAGACGTATAAGGAGCCGGAGGAAGTATACACATGGCATGAAGCCCAACACAAGGGAAATTAGAAAGTACGTTTATTTTAAACCCATTAAACCTGTTAAAACCATACTACTGAATATGACAATCATTATGACACTACCCTTTTTAAAATTTGGAAAAATGAAAATAGGCAGGACAAAACAGAAATATAACTATCCCGAATGCAATAATTAAAATGGAACATTAGAATGGGTAGAAGGTATGTTGATCAAAACCCTTGTTTCTTATCAATTAATTCTGACTACATTTTATTTGTATTTTCTTTTCAGAGCTCGTCCTCCTCCAACAGAAATACAGTGAAGTTTTTTTTTCTTTATTTTCTGATGTTAGGCATAATTTCTCACCTCACTTCTATCTTCAGTGCTCGACAACATCTCAAGCACTGTAATCTGGAACACCTATGCTAAATCATCAAATGTCATAACATGATAAAGAGAGAAAATAAACTCAGTTTTCTTTGGTTACAAGTTTGTTGCAAGAAATGTGTGACAGAGGGAAAAAGGGAAAAGTGCAGAGGGAGACAGAGTCAGGGCTAAGATTAGAGAAAGACAAACAGGGTGAAAAGCAAAGAGAGGAGAAAGTAGATATTCAAGATCTGAAATGGAAACTGGATATAGATCTTGGTCACTTCAAATTGTGGAAAATTTTCATAGTCTAAAGAAATTTATTGTCCAACGTTATAAAGTGAGAGGGCCAATTTCTAATTTATATCTCTTTGGTATCTGCTAAGGAATATTAAGAAGTATCAACGTAGCTGTTTGTAATTGTTCGGTAGCACAGAACTCAATATTACGATAAAGGATCACAAAATTGAAGCTGTTAATTTTGCACTTATCAGAGCTGGGATACAGGAAGCCAGACTTTAAAATTAAACACTGATTCATGCAGCATGAATAGAGGATGTTGTTTGTTGAACTACATTTGGCGAAGGGATGCAGCAGAATCCAATATGCTTCAATCTCAGCTACCAAACTAATCTCAGCCCAGGCCTGTAGACTCCATCCAGCGTCATGTCAGGCACACATGTGATAACAGGTATTGGACGATATTTATCAAATAATCCATATTAAATAAACTGGAAGTCAATTAGAATAATAAAATTACAGTATAAAACAGACCCTTCAGCCTTTCAACTCTACCACGAAAACTATACTACTTCCCATACTATTCCCACTTTCCCACACTAAGATCATAGCCTTGAAGATTATCAGTTTGGTTTTGTAATTAGTTTCATCTGCGTCAGGACCCATTTGTGTGTAAACGTTTGTGCATAGACTCCACTTTCTTAATTGAAAACAGCGTTACAGCAATGCCTGTTTCATTTCCAATTGCAAATCACTGAACAATTGATATCTTGTGGCCTATTTTGAGGTTATTGAGCTAGCTGACACGGACAGTAAACTGGCCTGCTATTAATATGGTCACCACAATCTAACCAGTAGCATGAAGTGATGTTCGCTGTTGTGGTTAGGTAGCTAGCAACAGAAATGGCTATGAGACAGGTTAGAAGTTACAATCAAGAATGCTGGGAATTTTGGTCAAATCAGAAAAGTTAGCATATATGAAGCCAGGAAGAGACACTGAACCTGTACTGGAAATCCATGCAAAAATTATGAACTATAATCACTTTAAAATTTCAAATCTGATTTTGGAGAATTTTAATTAGACACTTGTATCAAAAGAAAAGATCCAATACACGAATAATTGCACTTGAGATTCAGATTCAATGTAACATAGTTAAATGATTGAACCATGTACCAGAATGAATTACCTATTTATTTTCCCTGCATCTCTATAATCTTACTTCTAGCTGAGAATACAATCTTCCTACGGTAGCATACTCTTGTTTGAGCATAATCGTCATGATGTACTTCATATAATGCAGTGACTATTCATAAAACAGTTCCTTGTTGAAAAATATCAAATTTAGATCTATCACTTTGTTCAATTCAAATCATTGTTAGCTGTCCTTTTCAATTCTTTCTAAACTTCTTATCCTCTGATTTTATTTTTCTCTTTTGCTGCGTGTCCCTAACACAGCCAGGTTCTTCTGAACTGTTAAAGATATATGAATTGACACTTACTAACTGTCTGCAACATTAAACAAACACTAGTGCTTTAGACTTGAATATTTCATTTATATGTATATTCTGCACACCATTAGTGGAGGTTTTGAAGATTATTAAATGGATTCTTAGCAGGATAACTGCAGATATTTTCAATCCTTGGGTGATTAATATTTTGTGTCATACACATTAAAATAAATGAAAAAGAGGGATATATTTTTTAGAGAAGATTGTTTATTCTCAATGTATATAGAATGTGGAATCAAAAACCCTGAAAGCCAACACTGCCAATACATTAAATGAAATTCTATTCACTGGAACTTATAAGAATGAGAGGTGATCTCATTGAAACAAATCAAATTCTTAAGGGGCTTTACAGGGTACATGCTGAGATGTTCAAATTCATGGGTGAGTGTCGAACCAGAGGGCATTGTCTCAGAATAAAAGGCTGTCAATTTAAGATGGGTATGAGGAGGATTTAAAAACTGAAAGAACTGTGGAAGCTGTAATTCAGAAATAAAAATAGAAATTGTTGGAAAAGCTCAGCATGTCTGACAGAATCTGCAGAAAGAAATCAGAGCTAACTTTTTGGGTTGACATGAAGCATTAACACTGATTTTTTTTTTCTCACAGATTCCGCCAGACGTGCTGAGCTTTTCCAGCAATTTCCATTTTTATTTGTTCATGATGAGGAATCTTTTGTCTCAGAGGGTTGTGAGTGTTTGGAACCCCATGTCACACAGCTATGAGGGCAATGTCCTTGAGCATATTTAAGGCTGAAATAGCTTTGTGATCATTAGGGGGATAAAGGATTGCTTGGTAAAGGCAGGAAAGTGGAGATGATGAATTTGGGATCAGCCATGATTCTATTGAATAGAAGGAGAAGGTTCGGTGAGTTGAAAAGCCTACACCTGTTTCAATTACATACAAGAGCAAAATATGTAGACGACAGAAATGCACAGAATGACCAGTTCAGCTTATATTACCTGTGGATTAGGCACAGTTGACGGTCTTTGTATTAGTGCTGCCAATGACTCACGAATGTTGAGGGGTTCATTCCAACACTATACACACTGACACCTAAATCTGGAGACACGCTCCAGTGTAATGCTCAATGGGCACTGCAATATACAGCTTTCATCATTGTGATCAGATATTGAGGTAAGGCCTCATCTGAGCTCTCAAGTGAACAATATTAATCAACAGGTCAGAGAAAACAGGAAATTTTGAGTAATATCCTGGCCAATATCAATATGTCAATTAAAAGCATGGGCAAAAAGTGTGCCAATTCAAACATCTGTATTGTATTCAATATTTATTTTCAAATATTGGCTGCGGCATTTCCAACACTGCAATATTTCATATAAATTACTTATTTGGGTGTAAACTGATGTCTTGAAAACATGGAAGATGTTACATCTATGCAAGTATAATAGTGAATTTGATTTATGTACTGTCTGAAAATGGCATGTGATATTAGCTCAACTTTGATAAACTGCTGTGCATTTGATGTAATTCTATTTAATGCAATTAGCTCAGACACCATTGTGAATATGTGTTTGGGGTCTAAGTCATGGAAGTTTTCTTTTCCTTTTTTCTATCTCTTTAGTTGAGTGCAACGTCAGGTTGTCAGGTAATGGTTAAAATTTTTTGAAGCTTTATATACCATAGGATTCATTGTGGGTAATGTGAGGTTTTAGCCATTCACAGACAGATTATTGTGCTGTAATCAATTGACTGTAATCAACATAAGATATTGGCCTACAGGTTGAATAGCTTATGCTGACAATGGATAGCAATTCACAAAACGTCCTACAATGTTTATTGTTGAGAAATATAGTTTATTTTTATGTCTTTATTTCATTTTAATCATTTTTTTGGTTTGGAACTGGTAGTTAAGAAATTCTCTCTTTAGTTTCTCTTTAGTTATCATATTGTTGAAGAAACGAGTCTTAGAAAGAAATAAGTAAATATTTCTAGAAGTCTGCTGAAACATTTTGCCTCAACTGGATACTTCAAAATTCAAACAAAATATTTTCTTCATCCAATAAAATCTCCAAAGTCTCTTTTCATTTCTCACGCATGCCTAATTGCTCTTGAAGCATGTTAGTCACTCACTGTTTATTGCAATCCTGAGTCTCACATCAGAGGCAACATTTCTTCCAGATTGACAAAATTTTCGCAATGGCTCCCTTGTCTCAGTTCTTGTACTAGTTTCATCTCGAGCTCTCACAGACATAATTTGTTTTCATAGAATCATAGAGTAATGCAGTTTGGAAACAAACTCTTCAATCCAACAAGGCCATGTCACTGTGTTCCCAAACTAAACTTGTCCCTCCTGCTTGCATTTTGGTGCATATCCCTCCAACTTTCCTATTCATATCCTTATCCAATTTCTTTTAAACATTTTAACTATACCTGCATCCATCACTTTCCCTTCCTCTCACCTTAATACTATGCCCACTAGTTTTGGATTCCCCCACATTAGGGAAAAGACCTTTGCATTCTGCTTATCTATGCTCCTCATTATTTTTAAACTTCTATAAGGTCACCCCTCAACTTCCTATGTTCCAGTGAAAAAAGTCCCAACTTGCCCATCCTATTTTTAAAACTCAGAACCTCATTCCTGACAACATCCTGGTAAATCTTTAGTGAACCTTCACCATTTTATTAATATGCTTCCATTAACAGGGTGACCAGAACTGCAAACAGTACCCCAAAGTCCTGTACAATCTCAACATGGCACCTCAACTGCTATACTCAAAGACCTGAGCAACGAACACAAGCATGTGCCTTCTTCACCATACTGCCTATGTGTGACGCAAATTTCAAAGAATTATGTACATGAACCCCGAGTTTCTTTGTTCTTCAACACTGCCCAGGGCCCAACCATTAATTGCATAAGTCCTGCCTTTGCTTATTTTACCAATATGAAATACCTCGCAATCAGCCACTCCTCAGCCCATTGAACCAATTGATCAAACTCTCTTTGTAATCTTAGATAGCCTTCTTCGCTGTCCACTATACCACCAAATTTAGCGTCCTCCACAAACGTATCAACCATGTGTCCACAATTCTGATCCAAATCATTTATATAAATGACAAACAAATGTGATTCTAATACAGATACAAGTGGAACACTGCTGGTAACAGGCCTCCAGTCTGAAAAACAACCTTCCATCAACACCCTCCACCTCCTACCATAATACCAATTTTGTATCCAATTAACAAGCTTATCTTGATCTAACTTCACTAATTAGTCTATTATGCAGAACCTTATCAAAGGCTTTACTAAATTCTAACTAAACAATGTCCACCACTCTGCCCTCATCAAATTTTTGTTTACTTCTTTTAAAAATTCAATCAAGGTTGTGAGATATGATTTCACTCACACAAAGCCATGCTGACTATTCCTAATCATTCCTTGCCTCTCCAAATGCATGTAAATTCTATCCTTTAGAGTCACCTCCAAAAACTTACCCACGAGCAATTTCAGATTCACAGATATTTAGTTCCCAGGCTTCTCCTTACAGAATTTCTTAAATAAAGGCACAATATTAGCCACCCTCCAGTCCTCCAGCACCTCACTCATGGTTATAGATGACAGAAATATTTCTGCCAGGGGCCCTGCAATTTCCTCCTGAACTTTCCATAATGTTCTTTTCTTGATTTTCAGAAGAAAATTGACATGTAGGTAATTGACAATTAACATGGCGCCAAGTGAAAGTTTCAGCAAATAAAACTCCAAAAAGAATGGCGATAACATGTTTAATTTTCACAGATATCTGTTAACTGTGCAGACACACCAGATTTACCTAGGAAAGGCCCTAAATCATTGAATTATTCCAGATATTCTAAATAACTGCTGCATAATTTGAGCGCGAGTCCAAGTTCAAAGCAGAAAGACATCAAGGAGCACATTCTCTCAAAATATTGAGTAATAAGAAGTGTAAAGTATCAGAATGGGTTTGGAAAGAACAGCCTCACTGGAACTGTGTCATTCATTTATTGAATCAACTGCAAGTGATTTCTAAAAGTAAAAGGGATTTAGCTGATCCCTTATCCGTAATTGTTCTTCTTTCTGACCAATAATATATCACAAAATTTGTATTATTGACTTACTTCTCAGCTAATCAGGGAACAAAAATAGAGGGAGGAGTTCATGTAAATATTTCTTGGCTCCAACTTGATGTCCAGTTCATTCAATGGAAAATAAATTTTCTTCTTTTCAGACCTCCAGGAAAAGATGAAACAGCTAGGTAGGCAGCATTGCCACTTGCCAAGTAAGGCAATGTTCTGAAAATGAGAAACTCTAAAGTGCTATACAGAACCTCAGTCTGATCAAAACCCATCTGCAGTAAATCAGTTCAAGTCTTGAGATCAAGGACATTTTGCCCTAGACTAAGTGCAGCTGCTGGTCAATTTAATTATAATTGTCCCAGGTTGCAGAAAATCTATCAATTTGGAACACGTTGGGGTTAATCTGACTGATTTGGCCTTTGTTCTTTTCTTTAAGGCAGCAGGGAGGGATCAACTAAGGTAATGGTGTTAGAAATCGAGAGACCAGGATGGATGCTAGAAATAATCTGAGATCTAATCTAAGGACCACTTGTTCAACATTTGAAACAAGTTGAAGAACAAAACGCTTCTGCCATAGGTATCCTGCAGGATTGTTGTAGGCTCCCAAATGATTCATAACATTGATTCGGAAATCAAAGCCACAGTCCTTACATGGGCCAAATTTAGAAGGGAGTCCATTTCTCTTCAAACCTGTTTGATTTCCAACTATCATCTGAAGTGGTCCAGCACGTTAGTAGTCGGGACTTAATGCTACCAAGTGTAGATCAATTTTAAAAAAACACCATTATCTTATCAAATCAGTTATTTTAACAATGAGGCATCATTGGCCACTTACATACTTTCCATGTTAACTTATTTGTGCAATTTGCCTTCCCATTCCCTATTGTGTCCTGCAGACTGCAAGGAAACCACAAAAACAAAAGGTAAGACTGAGACATTTAAATCCTGAATGAATTTCAAATGTCCCCACCCTACAATTCCATTTGGCTGCTTGTCCTGCCTTCCTGGACAAGGCCGCTTTAATGTTTAAATTCTGAGCCAAAGCTCCGCAGCCTAACAGGATGCTTTGATGATCACAATATTTTGATATATAACCGCACCATCAGCTATTTCCTCAGGACAGTACAAAATGGCCTCTCAATTGAGGTTATTAGCAGAAAGTGCGTCCAGGTAGTTTGCAACAAAAGTGAGCACAGCCTCTCCAAATAGACTTGGTGCACTTTTCCCGATCTTTTGGCTTCCCCTCAACCTATTGTACTTCTTAAATCCATCATCCCTCTTCTCTCCATATCGATTCTGCAAGACTAGCAATTGAATTGAATTGAATGATTTATTGTCACTTGTGTTTAACCAAATAAATACAGTTTAAAAAAGTGTAATGTTACCATGCTCCGGCACCATTTTGAGTAACAGAAGATATTAAGATATAATTCAAATATGACTGAAAAGAGTGTTCTTCTCTTCTTGTGCTCCGCTGGACATGGGTCGGGGGTTGAGTCTCCACAGTGGGCTCCGTATCCACCAATGCCTGTACATCACAGTCCATTCAGGAGTACCGCTCGGGGGGCCACCGCCTCGCCGCCAAGAGCACCACACCGAGCCGACCATGTTGGCCGATGCAACTGCTGCTGCAGTCGATCCGCGAGGAGTATGGATTCGGGCCCCCTGCTTTGCCGCATGGGCCACCCTGCCATCGCAGCCATCTTTAAAACCGCTACTGATGCCACCGCCTCCAGTCCTGCGCTGGGTCTACCAATGTGGAAGTCGCCATTTCTCGTCTCTAGGCCCACACACTCCCCGTGCTGGGCTCGGTCTCCCGGAGGAGCCATCTCTTGCCACTGCTGTCGCACACGATCCGGAAGCCCGGCCCGCTCTCGCACTGCCCTCCAAATAATAAAGCGCAAAAAGCAGAAGTGAAAACAAACCAAAGAAAGCAGACAGAAGTGGGCGAGCTTGGATGCATAATAAAAACCAAAAGAACTGCGGATGCTGTAAATCAGGAACAAAAACAAAGTTGCTGGAAAAGCTCAGCAGGTCTGGCAGCATCTGTGAAGGAGAAAACAGAGTTAACGTTTTGGGTCCGGTGACCCTTCCTCAGAACTGAAAGTGGCTGGGAAAACGTCAGTTTATATGCAGAAAATAGGGAGGTGGGTGGGGTAGGGAGTAAACGATAGGATAGAGCCCGAAGAGAGAGAAAAACAGTTGGACAGACAAAGGAATTGCTAACGATCAAGCTGGGATCATAGCCTGCCATTACACACCCCAGCTCTACACCTTGTTATCTCTGTCTTTCTCTCTCTTTGGGCTCTGTCCTATCATTTACTCCCTACCCCACCCACCTCCCTATTTTCTGCATATAAACTGACGTTTTCCCAGCCACTATTAGTCCTGAGGAAGGCTCACCGGACCCGAAACATTAACTCTGTTTTCTCCTTCACAGATGCTGCCAGACCTGCTGAGCTTTTCCAGCAACTTTGTTTTTGGGCTCGGATGCATCGCTGCTACTCTGCCACCATCTTGAATGGTAAATTATCTGAATGGGAGCTCGACTCTCCCCAAAATAGTGTGTTAAATATAGCGGGATTTAGACGTAGGGACGTCAGGATAAAGTGGTCAATATTGCGCGAATGCATTAATGTAATTCATTGTACTTTTCAGAAACAGGCTTAGTGGTTTTAATAGGTACTGAAAGGGTAGCACGTTCAAAATCTGGTCATAGATGGTTAGATATGCCAACGTTTACAGTTCCGAATGCAGCATCTTTTTCTTCTAAAATGCAATTCCTGTTAGAAGCAAGCCCATTGATAACATATTTGGACTTGTGAGCCAAGTGCTTTAATAGATCAAGTCTCTAGTCCAGTAGCCAGGCGAACTTGCACAGAGCGCGAGTTGTACAGACGTCCTACTGCTTCTGTTTTGTTCGTTTGTCGGTTTTGGAATTTGTATTGGGCGAATTGGCTGCTAAGCTTTCCACTTCAAAGCAGTATACATACATTAAAGTATCCCTTCCTGGTTATGAAGCACTGTTGAATTTTTTGAGGTTTCGGTGTCAGCAAATAAGTCTCCATGTTAAATCGTAAGAGATTGTTGTCTTACAACGGATCAGAACTTTCACGATCACTTTATATGTGGCTGTTTGAGATGATAGAAGAAGAGCTAAATTGACCTTATAGCCTTTGCATTGTCCATTGATTTCTATCCTAAGTGATGTGATGGGTTCAAATTTCAATGTAGTTTCAGTCAATAATCCAATAACGGTATGGTTTTGAAGTCGATTTTTTTTTTGCTTTCTTTTGCTACGCCCATCGATAGCTATTTCTAAAAAACATCTTCCTCCCGTTCTATTTCCAGAGTGGACGACGATCATTTCCTCAGAAGGTAAAATAAGCTGGTTATGCCAAAGATGTCAAAAAAAGTCTCTGAACTTGGTGATATTATTTCCTCAGTAACGAGATGCTCTAATGCATCAACGTTCATTCGGGACCCACACAGAAGGATAAATATATTGACTTTGGATGAGGCGCGGTATAGATTCCCTAGAATATCACAGATGCGGGAAAGGTCACAATACGAGGACAGTTTTACAAAATGCGTAGAAATTGCGTTTTCCCTGAAGAACAGGTTAAATCCAAAAGAGACAACACTACATCATGGAGTGCGGTAGTGGCTATCTTATCACAATATATTGGACGCGCTGAGTCTGTATTCAGTGCACTTCAGAACAATGAAATGATATTATTAAGATATCAGAGCCCGAGAGGAGTTGATAGGGTGGATGCAAGAAGTCTGTTGCCTCTGGCTGGTACTCGTGTAGGTGGCGCAGTTTAAAGACAAGTTTTGTCCAATGGGGAACAGGGATCGGGAGATGGGTCATGAATATTCCCAGAGAATCATAGAATCCTTGCAGGAAGGAGATCATTCAGCCCATCGAGTCCGCGCAGGACTTCGGAAGAGCATCTCACCCACAACTATCCTCCGACCGAATCCCGCACATCTTTGGACTGTGGGAGGAAACCGGTGCACGCGGACGAAATCCACGCTGGCATACGGAGAACTGCAAACTCTACTCGGCCGCCCAAAGCTGGGATCAAGCTCGGTTCGCTGGCTATGAGAGGTAGCGGTGCTAACTACTGAGCCACCGTGCCGATCTATCTGGTGAACCTATGGTCATTTAATATTTTAAGGTCCAGGTAAATATATAGACAGACATGCAGTTGGGAAAGGGTTTCGGTGGCAGAAGTCAATGTGATGTCGTGACCACAATCAGAAAGCTCTGGCGATGTAACTACCAACCACATATAATGAAGGGGATGAAAGGCAGACACGCCATCACCTTTCCAATTCCACCAACATGTGGAAATGAATGTTAGAGATCCACACGTGAATGACCAAGAAGTAATCGAGGGAGTTTAGTTTTCCACGGTAAGGAAAATTCAGCGAACAAATAGATAAGCTATTTGAGTTCTATACAACTCACAGTATAGTATGCACAGAGAAAGCGTTTCCACCAATGAGTTTATCCCAACCGAGATGATCTGAGTTTAAAATTGTGAACAGATTGTTTAACAAGGTAATTAAGAAAACGTACAAACAGTGGAGAACACTCGAGTGCATCTCTAATAAACTGATGATTTTGAGGGTCGAATGTGGTTGATGTTGTTATTTAAGCATATTGGAGCCCAGAAATGTAGAAAGAGTTAATATATTAAACTCCCTGCACCTATTAAAATGAGGCAGAAATATTTTGAAGATCTTTTATAAATGTGGCCCCATGACTTAACCCCAAAATAAAATATTTGGAGGTTATTTGAAGCTTTAAAATCATTAAAAATGATTCATTAAAGTGAGTAGGCGAATCCAGACACAATTGGAATTAGAATTCGATCTCTTATGGGTGATATTGGGAAGTATGCTTTCACAAAAAAGGTGCAATGTAAATATAAAAATGCTGTGCCCTGAAATATTAGAGTGACGGAGAGACACACAGCACAGAAAAAGGACCTTCGGCCTATCGTGTTTGCGCAAAACAAAAACAACTCCTCGCTATTCTAAGATAACACAGTGTGGAGCTGGAGGAACACAGCAGGCCAGGCAGCATCAGAGGACCAGGAAAATTGACGTTTCGTGTCGGGACACTTCCTCACTATTCTCATCTCATTTTCCTGCACTTGACCCATAGACGTCTATTTCTTGATAGTACATTGAAATACTTCTTAAATTTAATAAGAGTTTCTGCCTGTACCACTCCTTCTGGCATTGAGTTCATTGAGGTGATTTGGCCTTTACAACATTTTATTCAATAGATTCTGAAGGGCTTTTGGCGGAAAGGACACTAATCCTGGCGTCTCCGCCTTTTGTTTTGTCTCGACAGTGAACGTCTTGCTGGACGAATACACGGCCGACCCCCGATTCAGCTTGTCAAAGGATAAGTCCAGCGTCCGCTGGGACCGCTCTGCTCCGCAGGGCGGCCCGCACCTCTGGAAGAAATACTCTGATACTTGGTCTGTGTGGGGGAAGGAAGGGTACACGAGTGGGCGCAAGTACTGGATCGTGTCTGTGAGCCCCAACACGGTGTGGAGTGTGGGCCTGGCCAGACAACACGTGACGCTGGGCCAGTGGAAGAGACCCCCATCTCAGGAAGGCTACTGGACTGTAATGCTGTGGAATTTCCAGCCTCGAGGCCAGCAAGTGCGTAATCTGGGTAGCTTCATCGTCCTTGTCCAGCTGAGCAAAGTGGGTATCTATCTAAACTACGAAGAAGGGCGTGTGTCTTTCTACAACCCAGAAGATTCCTCCCACCTGTATACTTTTAAAACCATCCTCACTGGGCGGATTTTTCCTATCTTCAGGCTTTGGGTCGGCTCGTTTAAGCACGCTACTTTGGTCATTGTGTAGAATCGGTATTTACACACTTGTCGCCATTAATTTCCCTGATATTTTTAGGTCTCTATCAAACTCTTTGTGTATCTGCCTCTCGCCCAGCTTCTCTAAGTTTCACCTTATCCTCCCTTACAAAATGTTGGTCCCTGGTCTCAAATTCTCTGGATCTTTCGCCATTAAGTGTGAGCCATCTAGTCTGCCTAGTTTTTCTATGAAATTATGACTGATCTGATCATCTTGAATCCACTTTCCTGTCTTTCCCAGCACTCCTTGACTCCTTTACTGGTTAAAAATAACTGTCCATCTCAGCCCTTAATATAATAAGGACGCAGACTCAACAATATTCTGCAGTAATGTCGTCCACTGATTTGTTATCCATTAACAGGCGACGGGACTCCTCATCCCTAACCTGGCCAGTGACTCCTTGTTCTCAGGCTATCCCGTCTGATCCTATACTCACCAAAATGAAAAAAAAATCCTTTCAGGATCTATTTTGTCAAGTCCCTTAAGACCAATATGTATTTCAATAAGGTTGCCTCGTATTCGTCTAAAATGCAATGAGTTCAGGGTCAACCTAGTGAGCTAGCTCCAATGACAATTTATATTTCGTTACGTAACAGGATCAAAACTGTTCATAACATTTCAACCGTGAATTAACTCGTGTCTTTTATCGATTTAATAAGACTTCCCCTATTTTCATGCTCCATTTTCGTTGAAATAAATTCCGATATTTGTAGTCTTTCCTTTGCCCTTCTGAACTAGTATGCTGGTATATTTGTGATTTATGCACTAGGACCCACAATTTCCTCTGTGCTGCAGTTTTATGTAGTTTTACTTTATCCTTTTAAGTTATGCTCAGGTCCTCTATTCCTCCTGTAGCCTCACACTTCCCTACATTGCATTCCAACTGCCAACATTTTAACCAACGAACTCAACATGTCTATATGCCTCTGCATACCCTTTATAGTGTCTTCGCCATTTGTCCTCCCTCCCATGTTTTCTTTTGGGTGAACGTAAGCTCCTCAGAGAATGAGGCTGGAAAGTAATAATATGGAACTGTAAAATCGCCGAAGAGACAAATACATTGCATCAATCGTCATTGCAGAAGACACTAATAGCATTCTAAAAGTACTAAATAATCATAAGAGAGAAAAATGCAAGGATTTGTCATTGCAGAAAAAAAATGTACGAACGAAATGAACAAGGCTGAAGGCGTTAGAAGGAATGGCTTTCATTTTAGGACGTTATGGGAAGTACCTAGAGAGATTATGACAGCATTCTTCCTTGAATCCTTAGATCCTGGAGAAGTTCCACTGAATTAGAAAACTGCCAACGTAATACCCTTATTTAATCATGGAGGGAGAAAAAACTCAGCTATTACGTTATATATTACCACAGTATCCATTATCTATATAGCTACTTCCTTTGACATCCTCCTCAGATGAAGGACAACACTTCAAACGCCTTTCGCCCCATTGCTTTCCTTCGTACTTTTTTGTGATATATCCTTCCACTTTTCTCTCCTTTGATTAATTAATACTTTTTCAGTAATATTAGTGACTACTGATGCAGTGTGTTCATCCCTTTTGCCATTTCACAGTTGCACGTTATTATTTCCCAGTACCATTCTTTCATGTGCTTACACTCGCTTGTCCACTCTTCATTTTCATACGGAAAGTAAAGGTTTCTCTATTTTTTTTTTCATTTTTTTTCAGTCACCATTTATCCGTATTTACCTGTCAACATTTCTCACTCTTATTCTTCCTCTCTCTGACCTTGCTCTTCAACTTCAGTCTCCCTTAACATTTTTCTCTCTCTTCCTTTCTTCTCTCCCTCCAAATATCCCCTTCACTTTTTGGCTTAGTGCCCCGTTGTAGACACAACCTTTCTCTCTTGACCTGCCTGGCTTACATACTTACATTAATCGATAAAGGGAAAGAAAGACAGATGGATGAATTAGTAGATAGATGGAATGAAATTACTACAAGCAGCTAGACATATATATAAAGAGAGGGAGATCCCAAGTATTATCTATCCGGTGTTTAATTTCTCTTGTAGGTCTTTATTTTACTCCATTTCTTTTTCTCTTTTTGTGTGTCTGGGTTCGCTTCCAGAATCAGTGATAGTTATTTTCTGTGTTTTGATAGGATTTACGCTTGTGTGATGTTAACCTGTGATTACAACTGATCCCAGTAATTTCCACTCAACTGAGCAAAGTGCTAAATGGATGTGCTGAAATTGTCTGTAACCGCTCAATTTGAAATAAACAATGTAACCTGATTTCACTGAGTGTGCCAGTCGCTTCTTGCGTGTGCTGATGGATATTGTTCTGACCTCCACCCTTGCACCGAATAACGTGTTTCAACCCAATGGAAAACACTACAGACCACCCGTACCTTTATTATTCTAGCATCTTCGTGACCAACATCCGTCCGTCTAAGGGAGGCCCGATTTTGACGTCATTTAAGGTTTTTCTTTCAAGTGCCTCCCTAGTTCTGTGACCTCCCTGTATCTAAAAAGCCTCCAAGATATCTGGTTCGTTTAATTTCAGCCTGTTTAGCAAGCCTAACTTAAATTGTTCCATCGTTGGTGCATGTGTCTTCCTGTAACATTACTGGTTTTCTAATCCAGAGGCCCAAGACGAATGTTTTGGGGACTTAGTTTAAATTACCGACAACGTGGCTTCTGAAATTTAAACTTCATTGAAAAATCTGGTCGTGAAAGCTATTCTCAGCAAGATCATGAAACAGCCATACATGAATGTAAAAGCTCAAGTAGTTCATGAATGTCCTTTAAGGAAGTAAACGTGCCATTCTTACCTGGTCAGGACTGCATGGAACTTCAAATCTACACAAGATGGTTCGTTCTTAAACTCCCTGTAAAATTGTCTTTCTATTCAAGGGCCATTAGAACGAACAATAAATCTTGGTCTGGCCAAAGACATTAACTTCCAATGACGAATTTCTAAAGATGCTTCGACCCAAGATTCTCAATTTTTGTTTTATTTTCTTTTAAATCCTCGACTTTAATTTAATCCCAAACTACTCACCACTGACCTACTCACCTTTGACTAAGTTTATCGTCATTAAGTGTGACATTGCTATATGAACAGCATTTTACTGACCAATATTTGCTTCGTAACAAAACTCTGAAGTACATTGATGCATTGTACTTTGTTACACATACATTATAATTGCAATTTGACATCGTGAAGTACAAAACAGCGCATTTATTTTCTTTGGAAACCTTGCAGAGGTCGATTTAAGACCTTTCATTCTGGGTATAACATTTTAGGAAATGTGTGCTTTGTTTGAGGAGATTTCAGGAACGTTTTGTTTTCATTAGAAGGCTACCCAAGTATGGAAGATATGGTGTGGAAGAAAGCACTGCAGTGATGACATTTTGTTTTAATTAGAGAGTGGTGAATCTTTGGAATTCTCTACCCTACAGAGATGTGGAATTTCTGTCTTACATGTGTTTAAAGCTGAAGTTGACCAACATATGATTTTAAATGTATGAAGGGAGATGTGTGGGTGAAATGAATTGAAGTGTTCGATTATTATTTGTGTATTAAATGATGGAATTAATTCGATGAATGTGAACTGAAGTGAATGAAGAAAGAGATTTTGCATAGTCACTATGAGGATATAGGCACGAAATTATAAAGCAAAACCTCAATAATTATCTGAGACACGCGCAAGCTAAATAGGGTAAATAAGATCAGGAAAAAAAAACACTACTTGTCTCAGCGAGAGCTGAGAGAGAACTGGGTTCGAGGCCGCTGTAGTGCTGGGGAGAGTTGTATCTGAAATGGTGGGAAGATTTACAGGCCAATTATGTTGCGACTGGTCTTTAAGCGAACAGCATAACTGGGCAAGTGGCATTTCAGTCTGAATACTGAGGTCAAGGGATGAAATTTCACAAGATGAGTTAAATCAAATAACATAAAGAAGACAAGCAAAAAAAAAAATTACAGGCACCCATGGTGAAGCAATTACGATATGAGTTGGAAAGGGGGTGTTGTTCTTAACAAATATAAGCTAATGAAGGGAAATAATGAAGGCATAAAAGCACAACTGGAGAATAGAGATGCAGCGGCAGAAATTTATGGTTGAAAAACGTATACATTTCTATACAGTCATAGAAATCTACAACACCGAGAAAATGTCCTTCAGCTCATCGCAACTGTCCCATCAAATACAATCACCTAATCCCAATTTTTAGCACTTGGGAAATGCCTTCTGTATCTTGGCATCGCAATTGCACATACAAATGGTTATTAAATTTTATGAGGGTTTCTGCCTCCACCAACTTAAAGGAAGTGAGTTTCAGATTCCCACCACCTTCTGGGTGAAAAAGTTTTTCTCCACATCTCCTCTAAATGTTCTGACTCTTCCCCTAAAACTATGTCTCCTCGTCATTGATTCCTCTGTCAATTGGCCGTTTACAACAGCCCAAGGACAGATCTATACTTCTGAAAAAGCAATGGTTTCAAAAGACATCCCCTGCTTAAAATAATAAAAAGAAAGAATACTACTGGAACAAAGGAAAGAAAAGTGTGATATTAACCCTGCTTCTTAATATTTGAGCGCCACCTACAGACACACACCTACAACCTTCAACATGCAGCGACCATTAAAGCTTCCAAACAAATCAGGTAACAGAAAAAGAACGAAGCTGAAAATCAAAACGTGGAAAAATTACCTTATTGCAGATACGTTTACATGCATTGGTTTCGAGACCACAAAAGTGCACAACAACGATGGAGAAAAAGATTTCACTGTTCATTTGCACACCTTCGACATCCTGTCAGAACTCCAGCTATTGAGTGAAATAAGCAATTGTAACTTTATTGAGCAATAGACATGTCCTAAGTCCAAATAGCACCAATTGCTTTATCAACTACATTTTCTCCACTATAAGGCCAGAAATGTGGATGTTCACTGATGATTGTGCAAAGTTCAGCACCATTCAGGCACTGAAGCAGCTCCTGTCCAAATGCAATAAGTCTTAGACAGTATCCAATCATGGCTGAAAAGTGGCAAGAACACATACACCACACAAATGTCAGGCAAACCCTATCTCCAATTAAAAAAAAACAATTTAACCACGTCCAAACTTTTTTTTTAAAATTAGCCATCACTGAATTCCTCCTTATCAACATCTTGGGGTTAACATTGACCAAACTAGCACCAAATGGTGCAACCCACACACGATAAGCAACAGGATCTGACACCACATGTATTGGCATTTTGTATCTTAAATGTCAACATGATCCACAGGATAAATAAGTGAATCTTTTTCTATCATTGAAACTGATGGGCTACTTATTATGAGGCCAGGTCTTCATATTCTAAAGACTCATCGTGATAAAAATAAAGTCAGTTGAACTCGAAATCTTCCAGAACACAAGAGTGATTGCATACATTTTGATCAGTAGATTCAGCAAACTGTAATAACTCATGAACATCAGCATCAAAGGGTGGTCTGAATATATCCATCAGGTCCTTGAATAAGTGCATTTAATCTGGTCCTTCAGGGATGAACTAGCAATTTCAGAATATATAATCGGCAAAGGCAAATAAGCATTCATTCTACAAGCTCTATAAATACATGTTGATTTCATGGATGAAGATCAAGCCAAGAAAGTGATGTATCAATCCATATATTGACCCAGTATTAATAAGGACATCTATCAACCTGTCAACTGTTGTGAAACACAACAATACTATCAACATCAAAAATCAAGAGAACATTCCTTCAACACAAGTTTCCTTTTGAGCCATGGATAGATCTCAACTGATATTTTGAACTTCCAAGTACACAACTGTGTTTCTGATACTTAACTGATATTTCACTAAATTTGCTTTTCTACAATTAATCAAATATACCTAGAGTTCTATGATTGTTGACAAATTGATTGCTATTTTAATTATGTTCTATTTATTTCAAGACATTGAGCCAAACAACAGTGCCCAGCTGACCCCTTCCAAGACATGTGCAATGAATGGAGTAACACATTATGGTCTTCACCTCCCTACCCTCAGTCATGCAATCGTACAGTACACAAGACTGCCTTCAGGCCATTGAATCTGCACTGTCAAAAATAGACCACTACCCACACTATTCCCACTTACCCACACTGGGCCTTGAATGTTATGACACTTCACGTGCCTTTCTACACGCTTTTTAAAGGTTATGAGGTTATCTGCCTCAAATACCATGCTAGGCAGTCCTCTGCCAACCTCTGAATCATAGAGTCAAAGAGTCCTACTGCACAGAAACAGGCCCTTGCAAAACTGGTCCACGCCAACAAAAATGTCCATCTGCACTAACCCCATTTCCCTGCACTTGGCCCATATCCTTCTAAACCTTTCCTATCCGTGTATTTCCCCAAGTGCCTTTTAAATGTTGTTAATGTACTTGCCTCAACCACCTCTGCTAACAGTTCATTCCATATCTGTACTACCTCCTGTGTAAAAAATTTGCCCCTGTGGTTCCCGTGTATTCTTTCCCCCTTACCTTAAACTGATGCCCCATAGTCCTAGATTCCCGAACCCTGGTAAAAAGACTGAGTGCATTCACTATATCCATGCTTCTCCTGATCTTATACACTTCTATATGATCCCCCCTCCTCAGCTTCCTATGCTGTAAAGAAAAAGTTTTAGCTTGTCCAACCTCTTCCGATAAGTCAGTCCCTTGAGTCCTAGCAACATTCTTGTAAATTTCTTTTGCACTCTTTACAGTTTAATGACATTCTTCCTGTAGAAAGGTGACCAAAACTAATCACAATCCTTGAAGTGCGGCCTCAGCAACATCATGTACAACTTCAACATAACTTCCCAACTTCTGTGCTCAGTGCCCTGACTGATGAAGGCCAGTGTGCCAAAAGCCTTCTTTACTGCCCTGTCTGCCTATGGTTTCACTTTCAGAGAACCATGCACCTGAACTCCAAGGTCCTTCTGTTCTTCTAAACTCCTACCATTCATCATGAAACTCCTACCCTGATTTGACTTTCCAAAATGCAACACTTCACACTCATCTATATTAAACTTCATTTGCCACTTCTTGGCCCATTTCACCAGCTGATCCAGATCCTACTGCAATTTCTGATAACCTTCCTCACTGTCCACAATACCACCTATTATAGTGTCAGCCACAAACTTACTAACTACGCCTTCTACATTCTCATCTAAATCATTGATATAGATAACAATGGGCTCAGCAATAACCGCTGAGGCACATCACTAGTCACAGACCTCCAGTCCAACAAGCAATATTCCACTATTACTCCCTGCTTCCTACCAGCAAGACAATTGTGTATCCAATTTGCCAACTCACCCTGGATCCATGCGATCTAACATTCCAGAGCAGCCTACCATGTGGAACCTTATCAAAGGCCTTACTGAAATCCATATAGACTACATCACCGCCCTGCCCTCATCAACCTTCCTGATGACTTCATCAAAGAACTCTAACAAATTTGTGAGGCATGATCTCCCAAGCACGAAGCTATGCTGACCATTCCTAATCAAACACTGTCTTTCTAAATGCATGTATATCTTATCCCTCAAAAAATTAAAATTCTCAAGTAACTTACCTACCATAGACAGTAAGCTTACTGGTCGATAATTCCCAGGCTTTTCTTTGTAGCCCTTCTTGAATAAGGATGCAACATTAGAAACCCTCCAGTCTTCTGGGACCTCACCCATAGCTAATGATGATGCAAATATATCAGCCAGGGCCCTGCAATTTCTTCTCCAGTCTCTTGCAGGGTTCTTGGATATATGTGATCAGGACCAGGAGATTTATCCACCTTCATACATTCTAATACTTCCAACACCTCCTCTACTGTCCCCAAGATATCACCATTATCTTCCCCAAATTGCCAAATGTTCATGTCTTCCTTCATGGTAAACACAGAGGAGAAATATTCATTGAGGACGTCAGCCATCTCCTGTGGTTGCACACACGCATGTCCACTTTGGTCTTTGAGGGGTCCTATTCTTTCTCTCTAGTTATTATTTCTCCTTTAATATACTTAAAGAACCTCTTTGTATTCACCCTAATTTTCTCATCCAAAACTATCCCCTTCCCCCTTTTTACCCCCCTAATGTCCTTCTTCAGTAAACTCATGTATCCCCTATATACTTCCAGGGATTCCCTTGACCCCAGCTGCCTGTTCCTGAGCCATGCCTCCTTTTTTTCTGGTCAAAGCCTCGAAATCTCTTATCATCCAGGGTTCTCTACTCCTGGCAATCTTGCCCTTTACCCTCATAGGAACATATAGACCTTGAACTCTAGCTATCACACTTTTAAAGGCCTCCCACTTCCCAGAGATCCCTTTGCTTACTGTAATCAACCCCTGCAAGTTCCTGTCTGATTCCATCAAAATTTGCCTTGCCCCAATTTAGAATTTGAATCTGTGGATCAGTTTTGTCCTTCTCCATGACTATTTTAAAATTAATAGAACTATGGTCATTGGTCCCCACGTGCTCCCCCACTGTCACCTCAGTCAGCTGTCCGGCCCTTTTTCCCACGAGTAGGGCGGGTTTTGACCCTTCTGGATTAGGAACCTTTATATACTGCTTGGTGAAATTTTCTTGAATACATCTAACAAATTCCACCCGATCTAACCCTTTAACACTATGGTAGTCCCAGTAAATGTTAGGAAAGTTAAAATCTTCCACTATGACAAACCTATTTCTCCTGCAAGTCACTACAATCTCTCTGCATATTTTTTCCTCTAATTCCTGTTGACTATTTGGGGGAATATAGCTCAACCCTGATAATGTCACAAAAGCCTCACTGCATGATCCCTCTGTTATTTCATCTCTGACTACTGCTGTGATAACTCCCTTAATCAAAAATGCAACTGCTGCTCCCCTCTTTCGGACATCTCTGTCCTGCCTAAAGCACCAGTATCCTGACACATTAAGCTGCCAGTTCTGACCCTCCCTTAGCCATGTTTCTGTAATGGCTGTGATATCCCAGCCCCATGTACCTATCCATGCCCTGAGTTCATCAGCCTGTGAGCCCTTTTGCATTGAAATAGATGCAATTTAATCCAACAGCCATTCCTCGCTCCCCGTCCAGTTCCAGCCTTACCTGTCACTTCAACTTACTATTTCTGATTATTACATCTCCTTCCAGCCTCACACTTGCCTCACTGCTGTTGAAGATCCCACCACCACCACCCCCACCCTGCCAATCTAATTTAAACCCTACCTTGCAGCACTCTCAAATCTGCCCACCAAGGTATTGGTTCCCCTTCACTTCACGTGTAACCCGCCCTTCTTGAACAGATCAGCTCTGCCCCAGAAAAGATCCCAAGATCCAGGAATCTGAATCCCTGCGCTTGCACCAATTCTTTAGCTATGCATTCATCTGATATATCCTCCTGTTTCACTACCATGTGGCACTGGAAGTAATCCAGAGATGACCACCATCAGGGTCCTGGTTTTTAACATTTACCTTGCTCTCTATTATCACTCCGCCGTACCTCATACTTATTCCTACCTATGTCATTTATGCTAACATGCACAATGACTTCTGGCTGTTCATGCTCCCCTTTGAGAGTATTCTGCAGCCACTCTGAGACATCCTGAACCTTGGCACCCGGGAAGCAACACACCACCCTGGATTCCAATCTGCGGCCACAGAATCTCCTGTCTGTCCCCCTAAATATCAAGTCTCCTATCACTAAAGTCCTGTTTACCTTTACGTGTTCCCGCTGTGTCCCAGAGCCAGTCGTAGTGCCACAGATGTGGCTACTGTTGCTTGGTCATCCCCCAACAGTATCCAAAACGGTATACTTGTTTTTGAGGGGAATGGCCACAGGGGATTCCTGCAATCTCTGCCTACTCCCTTTGCCTTTCCTGGTGGCCACCCAGCTACTCTCTGCCTGCACCTTAGTTGTGACCACCTCACTAAAACTCTTATCTATGATGCACTCAGCATTTCAGATGATCCTGACTGCATCCTGCTCCAGCTCCTGCTCCTAGGAGCTGCAGATGGGTGCAAATCCCACAGGTGTAGTCATCAGGGATGATGGAAATTTCCCTGAGTTCCCACATCCTGCAGGAGGAGCATGCCAGTGCCCTGACTTCCATCTCAAATGTTCTAAGACTAAAGAAGAATGTTAAAGGGACTTTATCTAAGTTTACCAGTACTTTTTGTTGTGTCACTGCTCACCAAAGCCTCTCGAACCAATGCCTTACTTTTCACTCCGCTACCAACAAATTTTCAAGGAAAAATGCTTTTCTCAAATCCCGTCTAAACTTCCTGCCTTTCACTTGAAAAGTGTGCCCCCTTGCACTTGATGCTTCCCCTAAGGGGAGCAGCTGCTTTTTAGTCACCATGCTCATGCCCCTCATAATCCTGAACAGCTCTATCAGGCCCAACCTAATATTCTCTGCTCCAAAGGTATAGCTAAGTGGTTTCAAAATGAATTCTTCAAACCATAAAATCCATGATCATTGAATGTGAAACAATTTGCCAAGAATTTCAAGCAACATTAAAGCTATATCCTTAGAGAACAATTTGCTCATGCTGGCAGAACTCATCCTTGGAAGACTGATACACACAGTTTTCCCTTCCATTCTCTCAAAATTACACAATGCATTGTTGGAAAGAAGATATAAAATCTGTGAAGGGCATGTAACAAAACAATGGTTTAAGAGGTGTATTTTGACCTGCTTTTTTTTTGAAGAATGGTTAAGACACAGGTACCAAGTGGTCTGTTCAAAGCCTATAAGCAACTTGTGAGGCCTTGGTTTTTTTTTATAAGTTGGAAGAATAGAAGCAGCCTCCCACGGAATCAGGATGTTTAGTTTTTGCTTTCAGCAGTTGTTGGTGCCTTGAATCTGGATGTGGAAGTTTTTATTACTCTCTGTTACAGCTGAAAGCAGCTGAGTTTGCCGTTGTCAATGGTGCATTTATGGAATGTTACTATATTGGAACTGTTAGTAAATAGTAGTTAATATATGAATGCTAGTTTGTTCAGCATTTTGATAGAGTTATAGTTAAGCAACTTTTCTTTTGTTTTATTGTGTCTGTATTTTAACTGCAGTGTAAAAATAAAGTGTGTTTTGATTAAAGTCAAGCAGTTTGAATAACCAAATTGAGACTTGAACACAACACCTTACACTTACCTTTAAAGAAAGAAAAAGTTGGAGTCTAAGCTATCTTCTTAAAACATTTTGAGAGGGTTCGGTCTGGTCCATAACAAGCATGACTAATGAGCATGCAGATAGTTAATCCAAGTTGAACCAGGACAAAGCATATACGGGGTCCAATTCTATACGTTTGTTGATTGCATTACGGGTTCTCCACCCATAATGCAATCAACAAACATATAGAATTGGACCCCGTATACAAACCCACACAGATCAAAACCGGAAATGACACTACTCACCATAACGGACCAGACAATATAAATTCCAAGCAGATTAGAATAACATTGCTCCATCAGAGGCTCCAGTGATGATGTCATCTAGCAGGTCCAACCTAATATTCTCTGCTCCAAAGGTATAGCCAAGTGGTTTCAAAATGAATTCTTCAAACTATAAAATCCACGATCATTAAATGTGAAACAATTTGCCAAGAATTTCAAGCAACATTAAAGCTATATCCTGAACGAGAACAAGCCAGCTCGGCAAACAAGTCAACAACCTCAACTGCCAAGCAACCCTACTTTATAGCTTTAAATTGAGGGGTGATAGATACAGGAGAGATGTCAGAGGTAGGTTCTTTACTCAGAGAGTAGTAAGGGCGTGGAATGCCCTGCCTGCAAAAGTAGTAGACTCGCCCACTTTAAGGGCATTTAAATGGTCATTGGATAAACATATGGATGATAATGGAATAGTTTAGGTTAGATGGGCTTCAGATTGGTTTCACAGGTCGGCGCAACATCGAGGACCGAAGGGCCTGTACTGCGCTGTAATGTTCTATGTTCTATGTTCTATGTTCTATGTACTCAATATAGCTGTTGGTAACTGAGCCGATTCTTCCCAGAATCCTCCTCAGTCGCTTCTCAGCAGCACCCTCTGTTGTAGAGTATAGTGTGTAGTCTGGTCTATGGTTGCTGTGCTGGTATGTATTGTGTAATGTACAGTGGCCTGCTGTATGCTTCCTGTCCTTTAGTATAAAGTGTAATGTATTGGGAACTGCTATATGGTTCCTGTATAGTTGTACAGTGTGTATCGTACCGGGATCAGCTGTGTGATTTATGTCCTGGTGTATAGTATGTGACGTACTGTAGTCTGATGTATTGTACAGTGGGTAATGTACTGGAATGTGCTGTATGATTCCTGTTCTAATGTTTAGTGTGTAATGTACTGGTAACTGCTGCATGATTCGTGTTCTGGCCTACATTGAGTAATGTACAGCAATGTGCTGTAAGATTCTATTCTAGTGTGCAATGTGTCATGTGCTGGGATTTGCTGTCTGATTTCTGTTCTGGTGTTTAATGAGTAACGTATTGTGATCTGCCATATGATTCCTGTTTTGTTATCAGAAGTAATGTTTTTGGATATGCTGTGTGATTCCTGTTCTCTTGTATAGTGACTTATATATTGGGATGTGCTGTATGATTAGTATTCTGGTGTATAGCATTTAATGTACTGGAATCTGCTATATGACACTTGGTCCTGGTATACAGTGAAAAATGTCCTGGAATATATTGTATGATTCAAATATTGATGTAAAATGAGAAACAAAATACTCCGCAGAGGCCTGTATATTTATCATCCAATCATCGTTTACTTGCACATGAATGGTCCTAGTGTTGTCTTATAGAGAATCAGGCACCAGAGTGTCAGTATCTTTACCACACACCCTTTTCACCAGTCAGTCATGGGTCCCTGATTAGACCAGATTAACAGCCCCAATCAGGGAACTCATATTCTATGAAGACCAGCTGGTTTGCCTCGTTACACATAATGTACTGTGATCTGCTTTAAAATTTCTGGTTTGGTGTATTGTGTGTGATGTACTGGGCAGTGCTGGATTTTTCATCTCCTGGTGTATAGTATGTGATGTACTGTGATCTGCTCTCTGATTCCTGTTCTTTTGTATAGTGAATAATATACTGGGGTCTGCTCCCCGATTATTGTTCTGATGTTTAGTGCTAGATGCACTGAGATCTTTCGTACAATTCATGTCCTAGTACATATTGTTCAAGGTACTGGGATCTGCTGCATGATTTCTGACCTGGTGTATAGTGTGCAACATGTTGGGGAGGATGCTGCATGATTCCTATTTGGTTATGTAGTAAAATGTACTGTGATCTGCTCTTTGATTCCTGTTCTGCTGCATATCATATAACATACTGGGATTTGCATTGATTCCTCTCCAGGTGGGATGTGAGTATTGTATTCAGATCTGCTGTAGGATTGCTGTCAATGTATGCAGTCATCATGTATATACTGGAGCAGCTGTATCATTCCTGTTCTGGTGTACAGTATGCTATGTATTGGGATCTTCTGTAAGATTCCTGCTCTGGTGCAGAGTGTGCAATGTAATGGGAACTACTGTATGCTTCCTGTTCTCGTCTAGAGTGTGTAACATGCTTGGGACTGCTGCATGAATCCTGTCCTGGTGTATAGAGTGTAATGTGCTGCTGTAAGATTCATGTTTCGGAGTACAGACTGTATTGTCCTGAGTTCTGGTGCATAATGTCTCTTATTGCGTCCACATGCAATGTGTATGGATCCTGTTCTGATGTTTGATGAGTAATGTACTGGGAACTGCCACATAATTCCTGTTCTGTTATCATGAGCACTGTACTGACATCTACAGTTTGATTCCTATCCTGGTGTTTCATGTGAAATGTACTGGGATCTGCTGTGTGATTCATGTTATGGTACACAGTGTGTAATGTATTGGGGTCTGCTGTATAGTTTCTGTTCTAGTGCATACAATGCAATGTACTCAGATTAGCTATAAACTTCCTATTATAACATTATAGAGTCAGATAGCACAGAAACAGACCCTTCAGTCTAAAGCGTCTGTGAGACCAGATATCCCATTTTGATCGAGTCCCATTTGCCAGCAATTTGTGTCAGATCCCTCTAAATCTTTTCTATTCATTGACCCATCCAGATGCCTTTCAAATGTTTTAATTGTAACTGCCTCCACCACTTCCTCTGGCAGCTCATTCCATGCATGCATCACCCACTGTGTGAAAGAGTTAACATTTTTAAATCTTTCCTCTCACCTTAAACCTATGCCCTCTAGTTTTGGAATCCCTCACCCTAGGAAAAAGATCTTGACTGTTCACCCTGTCCAAGCCCCTCATGATTTTATAAACTTCTATAAGGTCACCCCTCGTTCTCCGACCATCCGGGAGAAAAAGCCCCAGTGATTGAGCTTCTGCCTATATCTCAAACCCTGACTTTCCACAACGTTCTGGGAAACATCTGATCAGGTTCTGGGGATTTATTTACCTTTATGTGTTTAAGACCTCCAAAACCTTCTCTTCTGTATTATGAACTCTATTCAAGGCATCATTATTTATTTCCCCAAGTTCCTTAGCTTCCATGTCCCTTTGACACAAAATATTTGTTTAGTATCTCATCCGTCTCTTGTGGTTCCACACATAGATGGCCACTTTGATCTTTAAAGGACCCTATTCTCTCCCTGGTTACTCTTTTGCCCTTAATGTACGAATGGAATCTCTTTGGATTCTCCTTAACTCTATTTGTCAAAGCTATTTCACATCCCTTTTTTGTCCTTCTGATTTCCCTCTTGAATATACTCTTCTAGTGATTCACTTAATCCCTGTTCTGTATACCTGACATATGCCTCCTTTTTTTTTGACCAGAGCCTCAACTTTTCTAGTTATCCAGCATTCCCTACACCTACCAGCTTTGCCTTTCACACTAGCAGGGACATACTGTCTATGAACTCTTGTTATCTCATTTTTGATGGACACCCATCTCCCAGCAGTCCACTTATCTGTGAATATCCTCTCCCAATCCACTTTTGAAAGTTCCAGTCCCATAGTGTTAAAATTGGCCTTACTCCAATTTAGAACATTAACTTTTTGATCAATTCTATCCTTTTCCATGGCTATTTCAAAACAAATAGAACTATCATCACTTGTTCCAAAATGCTCCCTCACTGACTCCTCAGTCACTTGCCCTATCTTACTGCCCAACAGGAATATTGGTCCTTCTCTAGTAGGTACACTCACATATCGAATAAGAAAGTTTTCTTGTACACATTTAAGAAATTTCTCCCATTCAAGCCTTTAACACGGTGACAGTCCCAGTCTGTGTTTGGAAAGTTAAATTCCCCTACCATTAGAATCTTATTATTCTTACAGATATCTGAGACATCCTTACATATTTGCTTCTCAATTTCCTGATGACTGTTGGGGGACAAGGTGATCATCTTTTCCGTATTTCTCAGTTTCACACATATAACTTCACTGGATGATCTCCCTGGAATTTCCTCCCTAAGTACAGTCATAGTGTCATCCTTAACCAAAAACATTACTACCCCTCCTCTCTTCCTTCACTTTCTATCCTTCCTTGAGCATCTATATGTCAGTACATTAAGTTGCAAGTCCTGCCTGTCCCTCTGTCATGTTCTGAAGTATATGTCTAAGATATTGGCATCTGGTCTACAATTGCTGTCCTGGTGTGTGGTGATTAATGTACTGATATCTGCTGTATGATTCCTGATGTGGTATATATTGTGTAATGTACTCGGGACTGCTATATGATTGCTAACCTCGTGCTTAGAGTGTGATGTACTCGGATATGCTGGATTATTTCTGTTCTGTAGTACAGTGTGCAATGTCCTGGCATCTGGTCTATTATTCCTGTCCTGCTATATATTTTGTGATGTACTAGAGCCTGCTGAATGAATCCTGATCTGGCATCTAGTTTGTAACTACCTTGGGTATAGTATAAGATTCTGGTACATAATGTGTAACATAATAGGATCTACTCCATGATTTCTATTTTGGTGTATGTTGTATCGTTTACTGAGATCTTATGATGATTTCTGTTCTGCTGAACATTGCGTAATCTATGGGGATCTGCTGTCTGATTCCCATATGGATGTTCAGTGAATAATGTACTGTATGATTCCTGTTCTGGTGTAGAGTGTGTAATGTACTACAGACTGCTGTAGAATTTCTGTCCTAGTGTATAAAGTGTAATGTACACAGATCGGCTGAATGATTACTTTCTTGGTGTAAAGTGTGTAACAATATGGGAAGTGCTGTATGACTCCTGTTCCGATGTAAAGTGAGAGCTCTACTGGGATCTGCTATTTGATTTCTATACTGGTGAATAGAGTAAGGTTCTGGGATTTGCCGATTGATTCCTGTATTGGTGTATACTCTGAGGGATACTGCAATCTGCTGTGTTTTTCCAGTACTGATATATAGCGTCTAACCTATTGAGATCTGGTCTTTGGTATTGTTGTGGTGCACAGTGTGTAATCTACTGAAATCTGCTGTATTATTCCTGTCCTAGTGCATATTTTGAAATGTACTGGTATGTGCTTTAAGAAGCCTGTTCTTGTGTTTATTGTGTAACATCCTGAGACCTGCTGTATGAATCCTTTTCCTGGTATACATTTGTAATGTACTGATGTCTGCTATATGTATCCTGATTTGTTGTAGAGTGTGAAATACACTGAGACCTGCTATACGATTCCTGCCCTGGTGTACAGCTTGTGGTGCGTCACGTGTAACCACCTCGGGTCTGCTGCACCATTCCCGTTCTGGTAAATAATGTTTAACGTAATGGGATCTGATGCATGATTCCTATTCTTGTGCATGTTGTATTATTTGCTGGGATCTGCTGTATGATTGCTGTTCTGTTACATATTGTATAATGTGCTGGGATCTGCTGTGTGATTCCTAACCAGATGGGCAGTGTGTAATCTATTGGGAGCTACAGTGTGATTCCTGTGCTGGTCTAAGTGTGTATTGTACTGCATTCTGTGCATGACATTTGTTCTGATGTTTAATGACCATTGTACTGGGATATGTTGCATGATTCGTGTTTTAGTGTATAGTGTGTAACACGTTGGGATCTGCTGTATGATTCCTTCCCTAGTGAACACAGTGGTGGCCTGATATGTGGTGTACAATTCCTGTTCTGCTTTACAGTGTACAATGTATGAGAATCTGCTAAATAATTCCTGTTCCGATGCATTGTGTGTAATGTCATGGGATCTAATGTGTCGTGCCTGGTCAGTTATTCAGTGTGTAATGTACTGGGATCAGCTCGAGGAATACTAATCAGGTGTCATGGGTATTGCTGGATCATTTCTGTCCTCAGGTATAGTGTGTAATGTACTGGCATCTGGTCTGGTGGGATCTGGTGTCTGCTGCATGATTCTACTCTTGGCGTAAGTGCAAAACATACTGGGGCCTGCTGTATGATTCCTGCCCTTGTGAGCAGGCTGCAGTGTACTGTTATCTGCTGAGATAACAAGGTGTAGAGCTGGATGAACACAGCAGGCCAAGCAGCATCACAGGAGCAGGAAAGCTAACATTTCGGGCCTAGACCCTTCTTCAGAAATGGGGAAGGGGAAGGGGGTTCTGAAATAAATAGGGAGAGAGGGGGAGGCAGATAGAAGATGGATAGAGGAGAAGATAGGTGGAGAGGAGACAGACAGGTCAAAGAGGCGGGGATGGAGCCAGTAAAGGTGAGTGTAGGTGGGGATGTAGGGAGGAGATAGGTCAGTCCAGGGAGGACGGACAGGTCAAGGGGGCGGGATGAGGTTAGTAGGTAGGAGATGGGGGTGGGGCTTGAAGTGGAAGGAGGGGATAGGTGGAAGGTAGGACAGGTTAGGGAGGCAGGGATGAGCTGGGCTGGTTTTAGGATGCGGTGGGGGAGGGGAGATTTTGAAGCTTGTGAAATCCACATTGATACCATTGGGCTGCAGGGTTCCCAAGCGGAATATGAGTTGCTGTTCCTGCAACCTTCGGGTGGCATGGTTGTGGCACTGCAGGAGGCCCAGGATGGACATGTCGTCTGAGGAATGGGAGGGGGAGTTGAAATGGTTCGCGACTGGGAGGTGCAGTTGTTTAGTGCGAACCGAGCATAGGTGTTCTGCAAAGCGGTCCCCAAGCCTCCGCTTGGTTTCCCCGATGTAGAGGAGGCCACAATGGGAACAGCGGATGCAGTATACCACATTAGCAGATGTGCAGGTGAACTTCTGCTTGATGTGGAAAGTCTTCTTGGGGCCTGGGATGGGGATGACGGGGGAGGGGCATGTGTAGGGGCATGTGTAGCACTTCCTGCGGTTGCAGGGTAAAGTGCTGGGTGTGGTGGGGCTGGAGGGGAGTGTGGAGCAGACAAGGGAGTCACGGAGAGAGTGATCCCTCCGGAAAGCAGCTAAGGGTGGGGAGGGAAGAATGTCTTTGGTGATGGGGTCGGATTGCAGATGGCGGAAGTGTTGGATGATGATGCATTGGATCCGGAGGTTGTTGGGGTGGTACGTGTTAACGTGTTATCTGCTGTACGATTCCTGTTCTGGTAAATGTAGCATAATTTATAGGATCTGCTGTATGAGCGCTGTTCTGATGTATATTACATAACTGACAGGGAACTGCTGTGTGATTCATGACCAGGCATGCAGTGTTTAATTCATTGGGACCTGCTGTATGATTCCTGTTCGGGTATCTCATGTGGAATGTAGTGAGATGCACCACATGATTCCAGTTCTGGAGTACAAAGTGTAATGTGCTGGAATCTGCTGTCAGATTCATGATCTGCTGCACAGTGTGTTATGTATCAGGAAATGCTGTATGAACCTTGTCCTAGTTTACAGCCTGTGGTGTACTGGGATCTGCTGTGTGATTCCTACGCTCGTGTGTATTGAGAATTTTACTGGGAGCCGCTTATGATTCCTGTTCTGGTGCATAGAGTATAATGCAATGAGACGAGCTGTATGATTCCTGCCCTGGTGTATAAAGTGTAATACACTGGGATCTGCTGAAAGATTTATGTTTTGGTGTACAGTGTGTGAGGTGCAGGGATCTGCTGAATGATTCTTGTTCAGGTATAGAGAGTGTAATATATCTGGATCTGCAGTATGATTCCTGTTCAAATGTACAGTGTGTAATATATCGGATCTACTTTGTGCCTCCTGTACTGGTGTATGGTGTCTAACAATATGGGAAGTGCTGTATGACTCTTGTTCTGATGTATAGTTAAAATGATGAAAAGATTTACCAGGATGTTGTCAGGAATAGAGGATTTGAGTTAAAAGGAGAGGGTGGATAGGTTGGAACATTTTTCACTGGACAGTGGAACGTTGTGGGGTGACATTTTAG
This sequence comes from Rhincodon typus, assembly GCF_021869965.1. NCBI lineage: Eukaryota > Metazoa > Chordata > Chondrichthyes > Orectolobiformes > Rhincodontidae > Rhincodon > Rhincodon typus. The sequence continues at coordinate 2,701,350 of NC_063378.1, read as the reverse complement.
AGTATTCTAAAATCATGAGGGGTATAGATAAGTTGAAAGGCAGGGGTTTTTTCATCATCAATTTAAGACTGGGGGTGGCATATTTTTTAAGGAGAGAGGAGAAAGCTTTAAAAAAAAACTGAGGGGCTTTTTTTTTTACACAGAGAGTGGTTCAGGTGTGGAATGAACTTCCAGAGGAAGAAGTAGGTGTGGGTACAGTTATGATATTTAAAAGACATTTGGATAAATACATCAATTAGAAATGTTTGCATGGATATAGGCCAAGTGCAGGCAGGTGGGACTAGTTCAGTTTGGGATGATGGTCGGTTTGGACTGATTGGACCGAAGGATCTATTTCCTTCCTGTATGACTCTAAGACTGTAATGCATAGTCAAATTTGCACTGGGATTGCTTTGTGATTCCAGTTCTCTTGAAAAGTGACTAATATACTGAGATCTGTTGTATGATTGCTGTCTTGGTGCATAATGTGTAATGTACTAGGATCTGCTTTGTGATTCTTGTTATGGTCTTTAGTGTGAAATGTGCTGGGATCTGTGATATGATTCCTGTCCTGGTGTGCAACCTGTGGAGTGCTGGGATCTGCTGTATGATTCCTTTTTTTGTGTGTGGTACGTAAACACCTGGGATTTGCTGTATGATTCCTGTACTGGCAGATGGTGGGTAAGATATTGGGATCTGATGCATGATCCTGTTCTGGTGAATGTGCTTTATTTACTGGGATCTGCTCGAGCTGTTCTGGTCTATGTGTATAATTTACTGGGATCTATCACATACTTCTTGTCAATTTGTGTCATGCATAATGTTTTGGAGTCTGATGTGTGAATCTCATTCAAGTGAGCAGTGTGCAATTTGTTGGGCTCTGCTGTATGATTCCTGCTGTTGTGAACAGCCTGTGAGGTACTATCATCTACTGTATGATTCCTGTTCTGGTACATGTTGTGTAATTTACTAGGATCTGCTGTACAATTGTTGTTCTGATGTATATTATGTAATTTATAGGGAAACTACTGTGTGATTCCTGCCCAAGTGTGCAGTGTTTTATCAACTGGGAGCTGCTGTATGATTCTTGTTTGTGTGTACAGATTCTTGTACAGTGTGTACAGTGATCTACCAGGGTCTATTGTATAATTCCTGCTCTGTTGTCTCATGTGGAATGTAATAAGTTGTTCAGCATGATTGCAGTTCTGGTATATAAAGTGTAATGTACTGGGATCTGCTGTAAAATTCATGACTTCGTATACAATGTGTAATGTATTGGGATCTGCTTTTTGATTCATGTCCTAGTTTACTGGCCGTGGTATACTGGGAATCTGCTGTATGATTCCTGTTCTTATGTATGGCACTGCTGTATGATTTCTGTTCTTATGTATGGCATGCAACAACTGGGATTGCAGTATGATTCCTGTTCCAGAGTATACTGGGATCTGCTGTGTGATTCCCATGCAGATGTGAGAATTATCTTGGAAGCTGCCTACAATTACTGTTCTGGTGTGCAGAGTGTAATGTAACGAGATGTGCTGCATGATTCTTATTCTGATATATAAAGTGTAATGTAACGAGATGTGCTGCATGATTCTTATTCTGATGTATAAAGTGTAATGTACTGGGATCTGCTGTAAGATTCCTGTTCATGTGCACAGCATGTAATATACTGGATCTACTTTGTGATTCCAGCACTGGTGTATGGTGTCTAACAAAATGGAAGTGCTGTATGAGTCTTGTTCTGATGTATAGTCAGAATGTTCTAGGATCTGCTTTGTGATCCTTGTTCTCTTGTGTAGTGACTAACATACTCAGATCTCATACTCAGATGTTCTAGTCAAGAAAAGAAAAGAATCATATATTAAACACAGACAACTGGGTTCAGATGAATCTCTTGGACAGTATAAAGAGTGTATAGTGCATTCTTAAGATTACTCGCATTCACCACTTCCTCTGAAAGTTCATTCCACACATGAACCCCTCTCTGTGTAAATATATTGCACCTCATGTCTTTTTAAATCTTTCTCTGCTCTCCTTAAAATATGCCTCCTAGTCTTGAAATATCCCACCCTAGGAAAAGACAACTGCCATCACCTTATCTCTCATGATGTTATAAACCCCTGTAAGGACACTCCTCAATCTCCTACACTCCATTGAAAAATGCCCCAGCCTATCTTGTTTATCCTTATAACGTAAACCCTCCATTCCCGGCAACATCCTGGTAAATCTTTTCGGAGCCCTCTTCAGCTTAATGCTATCCTCCCTATAACAAGGAGAGAAAAACTGGACATAGTACTCCAGAAGAAGCCTGACCAATATCCTGCAAAACCTCAACTTGACTCCTATACTCAAAGGTCTGAGCAATGAATGCAAGCAGGCTAAATGCCTTCTTAACCATTAGACTGTTGAATGGACTGAAGCCTCAAATTATGTAACCTGCTATGTAACCTGCAACCCTCCAAGTCTTTTTGATCTGTACACGCTTTGTTTGTTGTGATATGCCTGTACCACTCGTAAACAAACTTTTCACTGTATTTCAGTACACATGACAATAAAATGAATCAATATATGTGATGTAAACCTCGAAGAATTATGTACCTGAACCCCTAGGTCTCTGCTCTACAACACCAGCCAAGGCCCTAGTTTTAATTGTGTAAGTCCTGCCCTGTTTGTTTTACCAAAATGCAACACCTCACATTTCTCCAAATTAAACTGCATCTGTCATAGCCAGCCCATTGACCCAATTGATCAAGATCATTGTGTAATCTTAGATAACCTTCTTCACTGTCCACTATACTACTAATTATGGTGTCATCCACAAACTTTTACCATGCATTCTATATTCTTATCTAAATCATTTATACAAACGACAAACAAAAGTGGACTCAGTGCTGATCCCTGTAGAACACCACTGGTAACAGGCCTCCAGTCTGAAAAACAACCCTCCATCACCGCTCTCTGTCTCCTGCAATTAAGCCAATTTTGTATCCAATTGGCAAGCCCACCCTGAATCCCATGTGATCTAACTTTATCAATTAGTCTACCATGCAGAATCGTGTGAAAGGCTTTACTGAAGCTCACGTAAAGAATGTCTCCAGTTCCGCTGTAATCAATCTTCTTGGTTACTTCCTCAAAAAAACTCAATCAAATTTATGAGAATGATTTCCCTCACATAAAACCATGATGACTATCCCTAATCACTCCTTGCCTCTCTAAATGCATGTAAGTCCTATCTTTCAGATTTGCCTCCAACACTGCAGACGTCAGACTCACAATCTATAACTCCTAGGCTTCTCCTTACATCTTTTCTTAAACAAAGGCACAACATTTGCCACTCTCCAGTCAGCTGGCACCTCCGGTTATAGATGAAACAAATATTTCTGCAAAGTGGCCCCACAATTCCCACCGCCCCACCCCGCAACTTCCAACAATGTCCGGGGATACACTAGATCAGTCCCTGGAGATTTATCCACCATTAAGTTTTCTGAGTCCTCCAGCACTTCCTCTTCTGTAATGTGAACAGTTTTCAATGTATCACTATTTATTTCCTTGAGGTTACTACCCTCTATTTGTTTCTCCACAGTAAAAACTGACTTGAAATATTCATTTCGTATCTCTCCCATCTCCTGAGGTTCAACACGAAGACAACCTCTTTGATCTTTGTGGGACCATACTCTCTTAACTGTGGTCTGCTTTATGATTACTGTCAAGATGTGTCAAGTGTAATATATTGGGATGTATTGTGTGTTTCCCATCCTGGCGTGCAGTATGTAATGAACAGGATATTGCTGCACGTTTCCTGTTCATATAGCAGATCCCAGCCCATTTTATACTACATGCCAGAACAGGAACCATACAGCAGAACATAGAACATAGAACATAGAACATTACAGCGCAGTACAGGCCCTTCAGCCCTCGATGTTGCGCCAACCTGTGAAACCAATCTGAAGCCCATCTAACCTAAACTATTCCATTATCATCCATATGTTTATCCAATGACCATTTAAATGCCCTTAAAGTTGGCGAGGCTACTACTTTTGCAGGCAGGGCATTCCACACCCTTACTTCGCTTTGAGTAAAGAACCTACCTCTGACATCTGTCCTATATCTATCACCCCTCAATTTAAAGCTACGTCCCTTCGTGCGAGCCATCACCATCCGAGGAAAAAGGTTCCCACTGTCCACCCTATCTAATCCTCTGATCATCTTGTATGTCTCTATTAAGTCACCTCTTAACCTTCTTCTCTCTAACGAAAACAGCCTCAAGTCCCTCAACCTTTCCTCATAAGACCTTCCCTCCATACCAGGCAACATCCTGGTAAATCTCCTCTGCACCTTTTCCAATGCTTCCACATCCTTCCTATAATGCGGTGACTAGGACTGTACGCAATACTCCAAATGCGGCCGAACCAGAGTTTTGTACAGCTGCAACATGACCTCATGGCTCCGAAACTCAATCCCTCTACCAATAAAACCTAACACACCGTACGCCTTCTTAACAATGCTATCAACCTGTGTGGCAACTTTCAGGGATCTATGCACATGGACACCGAGATCTCTCTGTTCATCCACACTACCAAGAATCTTACCATTAGCCCAGTACTCTGTATTCCTGTTACTCCTTCCAAAGTGAATCACCTCACACTTTTCCGCATTAAACTCCATTTGCCACCTCTAGCCCAGCTCTGCAGCTTATCTATGTCCCTCTGTAACCTGTAACATCCTTCCGCACTATCCACAACTCCACCGACTTTGGTGTCATCCGCAAATTTACTAACCCATCCTTCTACACCCTCATCCAGGTCATTTATAAAAATGACAAACAGCGGTGGCCCCAAAACAGATCCTTGAGGTACACCACTAGTAACTGAACTCCAGGATGAACATTTCCCATCAACCACCACCCTCTGTCTTCTTACAGCTAGCCAATTTCTGATCCAAACCGCTAAATCACCCTCAATCCCATGCCTCC
>NC_063378.1:2589905-2695996 GCF_021869965.1 Rhincodon typus | reverse complement strand
GACCCGAAACATCAACTTTCCAGCTCCTCTGATGCTGCCTGGCCTGCTGTGTTCCTACAGCTCCACTCTGTGTTGTCTATGTTCTGGGATCTGTTGTATGATTCTTGTTCTGGTCTACAGTGTGTAACATACTGGGATTTCTGTATGGTTCCTTTCCTGGTGCATAGTGTGTAATATACTGGGATCTGCTGTGTGATTCCTATCAAGTCGTGCAGTGAATAATCTACTAGAAGCTGCTGTATGATTTCAGTCATGTTGTATTGTGTGTAATGTACTGAGATCTTCTGAGTGATTCCTAACCAGGCATGTAGTGTGTAGTCTATTGGGAGCTGCTGAATGTTTATTGCTCTGGTATACAGTGTACGATATACAGGGATCTGCTTTATGATTTCTGTCCTAGTGGATAGTGTGTGATCTACTGATATCTTTTCTGGTGGAGACTGCTGTATAATTCCTGTAATGTGTGGAAGTAATGAGTTGTGCTTAATTTCGCTTTTATGGTGTATAAAGTGTAATGAACTGGGAGCTACTACAAGATTTATGTTCTGGTGTACAGTGTGTAATGTTCCAGGATCTGCTCATGTCCTGCTTTTTTATTGCTCTTCTCGATGTTATTGTTTGATCTCTTGTGACCTGCTTTACTTTCCAAATCTCATGTTAGTGTGTGATGTATTGAAATTTGCTCTTTGATCCCTGTTCTGCTGTTTATTTTTTTATGCGATCTACAAGGAGATGCTACATTATCCTAGATCTATCATTTGTGTTTGATTAACTGACACATGCTGTCTGCCATGTTCTCCCTGTTATGGTGTTTCTGAATATTCCACTTGGAACTGCTGCATGGTTCCTGTTCTGATGTCTGGCCTGTTATGCATTGGTTCATGTTCTTTGATCCCTGTTCTCCATAATCTGTACGTGATTTAATGATAACCACTGCCTAATCTCTCTTCTTGAGATCATCATATGACCACCGGCACTTTCTGTATGATCTCTGTTCTGGCTGTGATTCTGATGTTTAGCATTTGATGGACTGGAATTTGTTTTGTACTCTTACCTGATCTTTAGTGAGCTGAGAACTACTATGTGAAGCTTCTTCTGTTCTTTTGAGCATAATAAATTGGGATATATTGCATGATCCCTTCACATTGTTTATTAAACAATGTACTGTAACTTGCTGTAGTATTCAATGTATTAGGGCTTGCTTTACTATCCCCTGTTTGGTTGCTTTTTGTGTGATCTACCAGGAAAAACTATCTGAACCCTGTTGATTCGATTTGATTTAATTTGATTATCGTCACATGTATCAAGATATAGTGAAAAGTATTTTCTTGTGTGCTAACCAGACAAATCATAACTTGCGTAAGTACAACAGAATAATAGAACAGAATGCAGTACATTGTGTAATAGCTACAGGTGTAGAGAAAGATCACTCGAATATATGAGAGGTCCATTCATAAGTCTGAGAACAGCACAGAAGAAGCTGTTCTTGAATCTGTTAGTATGTGTTTTCAAATTTTTGTATCTTCTGCCCAATCAAAGAGATATAACCAGATGGGAGCGGTTCTTGATTTTGTGAATAATCTTTGCTACCCAGGCATTTAGTGTGTGACGTGGCAGGACCTGCTGTTATGATACTTGATCTGGTGTTTCGAGTGTGATAAAGTCATGAAGTTTTTGAACAGAATCTTTGGCTCAATGGTCCTGTACCATTTGTCAAACAACCAAACATTGGATTGTGTGCAATTCTTGAATCCTCATTACAGGAGGGACGTGATAGCACTGGAGGGTGCAGCGGAGATTTCCAAAGATGTTGCTTGGGCTGAAAAGTTTCAGTCATGATGAGAGGCTGGGTAGACTGTGGCTGTTTTCCTTAAAGCAAAGAAGATTGAGAGGGGAAATGATTGAGATCCATAAAATTAAGAGTGGCATGGATAAGATAGGCAGGAAAGAAATTTTCCCCTTGGTGGAGGGATCAATGATGAGGGGGCCCAGATTTAAGGTAAGGGGTCAGTTTAGAGGAAATGGAAGGAAGAATGCTTTCACCCAAAGGGTGGTGGGAATCTGCAATTCACTGCTTGTAAGAATGGTAGAAATAAAAGCCTCATAACATTTAAGAAGTATTTAGATGTGCACTTGCAATGACAAGGCACACAAGTCTATGGGGCAAGTGTTAGAAAATGGGTTTACAATAGTTAGGTGGCTGTTTTTGGCCAGACCAGACATGATGGAGTAAAGAGTCTTTTCCTGCAGACTTCAGTGATTCTATGATGCTAATTCCAGTGATGTATCAGGAATTGCCATGTCTGATGCCTTTTCTGGGATTTATGTATGATATTTTGGACCTCCTGTATGATACCTGATGTGGTGTTTGGTGTATGATACCCCAGAACCTGCTGTTTGATTTCTGTTTGAATTTTCAATGTTGCATGTACTGCTTGTTATTTATTGATTGAACTCCAATTTAAATGAGTTTAAAATAAAAGCCTATCTGGAAATGAAACAGAACAGACCATTATTGCACACTCTCTGCTCTGTCTCCATTTTCTGTGCTCTCTCGCTCTTCTTGACCCCTTCTAGCCCCTCTTTCACTACCCTCTCTCCTACACTGCCACACTTTCCATCTTTGTTTCACGCTCACTGTCAGGCCTTTTGCACCACCTATTCTTTCTATTCCCCTCCTGCCCATCTCCTGCTGCCTATCTCCCTCACCCCCACTAAATGCTTGTGCTTTCTCTGCTGGTCTCTATCTAACCCTCTCTCTCATGCTTTCTCCCCACTCTCTATTCTCTCCCGCATACATTTTGCTCTCTCTAACCTGCTGTCTTTATCTTCTCTCTCCTATAGTCTCTCTCATTTAACTTTTAACCTCTTGTTAATCTTTCCATCACTGTCTTGCTTTCTCTCTCACTCCCATGCTCCATCTTGCACTTCCACACACTCTCATACCCCTGCTCCCCACCAGTCATTCTATCTCACTTCATTGCTCCCCCTTTGAGCCTCTGTCCTCGTCTGTCAGTCTCCTACTCATCTGTGCTTTCCATCCACTTTTTCTGTCTCCCGGTTCTCTCTATTCTAAATGCTCAAAAGGTATACTGTCACTAAGTCACCCTTAATTTACATGTGGTGAGTCCTTGATACTATCCAACTCCTTCAGAGCCAGCTTTCAGAGTGGACAGAACCTCTGATAATCCTGTTTATACCTGTCAACCAAGGCTCCCTGATTAGTTTAGATTAATAGCCCCAATCAGGTAGCTCATATTTATGACCTCACTTGGCTGACCTTGTTACACTCACTACACTCCCTACCTCTCTCTCCCAACATTTTCTGTCTATCCCAGTCTTCTTATTTCTCTAATACAGTTGCGTCACTCTGACAATTCCTCTGTCCATTTATTTTCATTTTGCCCCATCTCTCTCCCACTTGTCTGATCTGTCTTACCTTGTCTCCTACTCTATCCCCTCTTCCATGCTTTGTCTTTACTGGTCTGCCTCATTTCTCCGATATTGCCTGTTCTCCTTCCTTTCCCATTGCCTCTCTCGCTCTCCCCTGTCTCCCAACCCTCTCCCTGTCACTCTATCCAGCTCTCGCTCCCCTATTTCCCTCCCTTCTTCTCTCCGCCCCCTCCTATATACTCTTCATTCCTCCTTTTTTTCTCATGCCATCACTCCACCACACATCCCATTTATCCACATCTGTTTTTCTCTCACTTCATGTCTGTCCCTGACTCTCTCCATGTTTCGCACTCACCTATTCCTCCTCCAGCTGCCTCTGTCTCTATCTCTGTCTATCTTCCTGTCTCACTGTGAACACATCTGCCTCCTGCTCTTTTCTTACCCAACCACTTGCTCATTCTCTCCCCTCTTTTCTTTCGCAACTTCTTCCACTCTCCCTTCACCAGTTCCCTCTCTCACCTCTTCTTTTTCTCCTCTGCTCTCTTACCACCCTTTTCTCTTTTGTCCTTTCCCCCACACCCTCATTCTCCCCTTATCACCCATTCGCCTCACACCAGCTCAGTTTCTCTATATACCTGTTCCGCTGTCTCTCATTTTCTCCTGCTTTTACATTCTGTAGATCTCGATCATTCATTCTGGGTACACTCTCTGCCTTCCACCTACATTCTACTACCCCAACCACCTTCACCCACTATTGACTTTTCTGCTGTTGTCACATTTACCCATCTCCTGCTCTGGTCCTATTTGCTCTGTCCACATTCACTCTCTACCTCAACTCCCATTCTCTTGCTGTCTACTACAATTTTGTCTCCCTCTTTCTTCACTCTCTCTACTCGGTCTCCTAATCTCTCTCTTAACCCACTCTCTATCCCCTTCCCACAGACTTTCTCTCTCTCTCTTCCCCATCTCCTTTCTATGTCCCAATGTCATCTCTCTCCCACTCTTTCTCTCCCCAGCTGCATCTTTCTTCCTCTCACCATCTCCAAGTCCACAGGTCTCTACCCCTACTTCCTTAATCTCTCTTGTCCTGTTCGCTCTCTCTCTCCGTGATCACCCCTTCTCCACGATTCCACCACCATTTTAACTCCCTTTTTTCCACTCCCACACTCACTACCTCTGCTGGCTCTTTTTCATTCCTTTTCCTCCTCTGTTCCCTCTCTCACCCTTCATCCCACTCTGCCTCATCGCTCTATTTTTCTCACCACATCACCAACTCCCTGTCAGTCTCTCTCTTTTACTCCCTCTTGCGTCTTCATGTTTCTGTTCCCTTCCCTTTTATCCTGCTCAAGCTCTTCTCCCAATGCTCTTGTCATCTAGTATCACTCTTTTCCCTCCCTGCAGTCACCTTTGCTCAACTTTTTTTCCCTTACCACCCATGTACTCTCTGATCCCACTCATGCTCTGTTGGTCCTGACCTCACGCTCACTGCCTGAGTTTTCTCTCTCATCTGCTCTCTCCAATTTCTTCCTGTCATCACATCTCTCACTCTCATGCACATGCTTCCTCTCTTCAATCCCACACATACTCTCTCCCTCTAACTCTTCCACTCCTCTCTCTCTCTCTACTAGGGATCAGGTGAGGAGCTGCAGGATCCACTTCTGCAAACACTCCCCAACACCCAACGCCACCACTGTCCCCAAAATCTCAGGAGAAGGAAACTTCAGAATCTGTCCCTGTGACCCTCTCCCTACTCCCCTCAACGCACACTGTGCTCGGGATCCCAGGGATCAGGCGCTATGCTGCAGGATCTGCCATCATAATCCCCAGTTAATGGTATACTCAAGCTCCCAGGAGAGGGACGTTGTAGGAACTGGCTCTGTAACCCTTACCCCGACATGTCGTGTTCAGGATCTTCGGGATCAGGACTGAAGCTGCAGATCTGCCCCGTAAACCCTCCCATCTCCAATTCACGAGATTCCTGAATCCAAGAGTGGGAAGCAGCATCTGCCCTACTAACCCCTAGGGAAGCTGCAGAACCTGCCCCTCTCCCTCTCCCAATCCACGCCGTACTCGGAATCCCTCGGATCAGGAGTGAAGCTGCGAGATGTGATCCTATAAACGCTCCCATCCCCCATTCAGGAGAAATCTGGATCCCAGGAGGGGGAGCAGCATTTTCCCGGTAAATTCCAGCTATCTCATATAATCTCATATCCTCGGGATCGCAAGAGAGGGATGCTGCAGGATCTGCCCCTGTAACCGCCCCTTCCCGCCTTCGGGATCCCCGGTGCCCGGAGTGATACTGCAGCATCTGCCCCGTAACCCCTAGGTAACGGGATCTTCGGGATCCTAGGGGAAGGAAGCTGCACGATTTACCTCTTTAAGCCCCAGGTAACGGGATCGTCAAGATTCCGGGAGAGGAAAGCTGACAGATCCCGCTGCGCCGCGACCTGATCAATTTCGGGGCGGAGCGTTCGGAAGAGTGGGCGGCCGCCCGGAACGGAGTGCCCTCTGATTGGCTGCCTCCCCGTGCAAGGACGGCCTCCCTTTGTGTGTGATTGGCCATCTGGCTGCGGTCCTACCCCTCCGGGGGGGGGAACAGCCAATGGGAAACAGCGCAGCGGGCGCTGCGTCCTTTGCGCCCATCGCTGCGCCAAGAGGCGGGAGTTCCGGCCCGAGCAATTTCCGGCGCACCCAGCGCTCGTTTAAAGCGCAAGCTTTACAACAACAACCGCAACAAAAGAGAACGGTACCGCCGCGGAGACTCGGTCTCTGGGACCGGGAGCTGAAGCGAGCTGGAGGCCATGGTGGAACCCCGGGCTCCCAGGTTCAGCGATGCTGCCCTGAAGGTCTTGGTGGAGCAGGTGAGAGCCCACAAGGAGGTCCTGTTCCCTTCAGATGGCAGGAAAATGCCCAGGCAGACCCTGCGCCAGGCCTGGAGGGAGGTGGCACTCTATGTCAATCTCAAGAGCATCACCCCCAGGACCTGGCTGCAGTGCCGCAAGAAGTTCAACGACCTCACCCGCACTGCCAGGGTGAGTACACTAATTGTGCCCACGATCACTTGCACCCGATTTTAACTCAACGCAGGGTCAACGGAATTCTATTGAAAAAAATGGACAGCGCTAGAAGCCAAAGCATGCTGCTTTACACTTCATTGGAGCCTTCTGTCCTTCGATCCTCCTGCAACACTGTCAGCGTTACCCCTGTCTTCTCCATCATTATCTCCCTTCGCCCTAAATGAGTTGAGACCTATTGCTTTTCAGTCGCAATCGCGGGGAGTACCACATGCGTACCATCTAAAGAAATGTTTTTGAGTTCCCTGTTGGATTTATTGATGTCCTGTCATTTTCTCCTCTTCCCTTGAAGTGGAAGTACTTTTTGTCCCCCTTGTATATTTCACAAATATTCATGGGATGTGGGTGTCCTTGGCTGAGCCAGCATTTATTGCTCGTCCGCAGGTGCTCCTTGTAAAGCCGGTAGTAAGATTCCTTCTTGAACCGCTGCAGTCCATGTGATGTAGATAAAACCACAATGCCATTAGGGAGGGAGTTTCAGGACTTTGACCCAGTCACACTGAACTAGTAATATATTTCGAAGTCAGGATGGTGACTGTCTTGGAGGGGAACTTGGAAGAGGTGGTGTTCCAATGTACCTACAGCCCTCCTCTTTCTAGGTGGTAGAGATGACAGGACTGGGAAGTGCTTTTGGAGAAGCCTTGGTGAGTTATCGCGATGCATCTCGTAGATTGTACACACTACTGCAGTCTGTTGGGGTGGAAATCAAGCAGACTACTTGGCCCTGGATCAGAATTCTGTTAAAATCCTTCATTATCTGAAATCACTTGGCTGACCTTAATTGTAAAGTTATGTCACCTTACTCTATACCTGCTCCACTCCAGAGCATCTGTTGTTTCCATATCCGCCATGTTTTGATTATAAGCCTTTTAGCCTTTTTGTTTCAAGAGCAAAGAAGAGCCAGTCTGTTTACCTGGTTCCTGATACGATTGCAGAATGGCAGGATTATACATCTTTTACACTCTTTTTGTACCTCATGCCTATGTACCCGTTCTATAATTTGGAAGGAAGATCTATGCATGGAGCTCCACGTGTAACCAGAATTCAATATCCACTCACTATCAGTTCTCCAGTTTTTCAATCTTATTCTTCTGGATTTAAATTGTAAGTTTGGATGTGATACAGTTTACCTTGATAGGGAATTGGCTAATGGCCAGGGAACAGTGAGTAGGGATAAGTAGTCCTTTTCCGGATTGGTGACCTGCAATCAATGGTGTTCCACAAAGATCAGTCCTGTAACTGCAACTGTTAACCATGAATGATTTGAATGAAGGAATTGAAGGTACTGCTGCCAAATTTACAAACAACACAAAAATTGCTGGAAGAACACGTTGCGAGAGGGACGCAAACAATTTACAATGTGACATTGATAGGTTATATTCATAGTTTCAGAATTAAGGGGTGCCAAGTTAAGACTGAAATGAGGTGGAATTTCTTCACTCAGAAGGTTGAGAGTCTTTGGAATTCTTTGCCACAGAGAATTGTGGAGATGGAATTCATGTATATATTCAAGGCTGAGATAGAATCTTGATCAGTAAGGGAATCAAGGTTTGTGGGGAAAGGACAGGAAAGTGGATGGGAGGAGTGTCAGATCAGCAAAATAGTATTGAATGGCGGAGCAGACTTTAGCAGCCAAACACCCTACTCCTGTTTCAATTTCTTATTTAGTAGGTATATTTTCAAATTGGTGAGATCTGCACTGGAGTCTTAACTTCTCTATATATTGTCAATTAAGTTAGATCAGAAAAAAAACGTAGCTAGCCTAATATCTAAGAGTGGTGATAATGTGGATATTGACAGCAAGGGGTGTTAATAGATTGAGTGAGTATACGAAACGGTAGTAGATGGTGCCGGTGTAATGACAACCATGGACACTGTAACGATTGCCACTCCCTTCGCCTTGAGTTCCGTGACACCTTTGATGCTGAAACTCCCTTGCCCTTTATCACACCCTTGAGTTGGCCTTCTGTTCCACTTGCTGCTCACTTCACCACATTTTCAGCATAAATGCTTTTGCATTTCCATCTGTCCCTTCAGTTCTGAAGCTTTGAGACTGTTAGACTCCAAACATGAACTCCCTTCCTCTGCAGATGCTTTCAGACCTGCAGAGATTTCCCAGCAATTTCTGTGCTTATTTCAGATCTGTGGTATCTGCAGTATTTGCTTTCAATTAGGTGAGCGCAATCCTTGTGCCAAGATAGATCGATCAGTATGTATTCTAAAAGTGTACAAGGTGTGACAGAGCAGAAAGATCGACAAGCCCAAGTGAATGAACTGGTAAGAGTTGTTTTTATTTAAGAAAGGCATATGGAATATTGTCTTTGTCCTGAGGGCTTCAATCCAAAGGAGTGAAAATTATGTTAGAGCTGAGATCTCCTTTTAGATCCCAGCTGGAGTAACTGGGTTCTGGAATGGTGTGCTGGGCCTAGAGTTAACACAGTGCCAATTTACCAGAGTGATGTTTCAGGCAATAAGATTAAAATAAACACTCCCCATTCCACAGTCAGGGTTATATTCTCGAAGGGAAAAGTGTAATTAAGGTGATAAACATAAGTCAAGGGTTAGATATGGTAGATGTTATGTTGAATAAATACTAATGATTTGGATGAGGGAGATAAATGTAACATTTCCAATTTTACAGATGACACAAAGTGAGGTGGAAAGATGAACAATGAAGAGAATGCTTCAATGTGATTTGGACAAGTTGAGTGAGTGGGCAAGTGCATGTTAGATGAAGTACAATGTGGATAAATGTGAGGTTATCCACTTTGGTAACAACAACAGGCAGCAGATTATTTATGAATAGCAAATAGATTGGGAAAAGGGGAGTTGCAATGAGTCCTGGGTGTCTTTGAATGCCAGTCATTGGATGTAAGCATGCAGGTGCAGTAGGCGGTGAGACATCAAATGATATGTTGGCCTTCATAGCGAGAGGATTAAGGAACAGGGATATCTTGCTGCAATTATACAGGGCATTTCTGAGACCACAAGCTGGAATATTTTGTGCAGTTTTGGGCTTCTTTATCTGAAGAAGGAAGCTTTAGCTATGAAAGGAGTGCAACAAAAATTACAAGACTGATTCCTAGTATGGCAGAGCTGACGTATGAAGGGAGACTGGATCAGTTGGGATTATGTTCACTGGAATTTAGAAGAATGAGGGGACCTCACAGAAACGTATAAAATTCTAACAGGACTAGAGAGAATAAATGCAGGAGGGATGTTCCCAACGACCAGGGAGCCCAGAACCCCGCCTCTAAAGACTGCCGAGGTTTACGAAGGGATCTCACCACCATTTTATTCAGGGAAATTTTGAATGGGCATAAATTCTGACTCAGCCTGTGATGCTCACATACCATGAAAGAAGAAAAATTCTTGACCCTCAACCTTAACTGTTTTATGCAGGGTGCTAAAAATTTCAGAGCTGCCGCTGGTTGCTTTTATATTTAGTCAAAGTGCTGGAGAAAGTCAACAGATATGGCAGTATCTGTGGAGAGAGCAAGAGTTAACATGGAGCAGATTTGTGGCGTTCCCATATGAATTCTCTATCCCCCATCCAGGAATAACAGGATTAAGGCATTTAACCCTCAATACATTCAGTGGGACCAATGCTGATCTGTGTCCTAACTTCATGTAACTTCCTTCTCCCCTTAGACCATTGTTTCCTGAAGATGTAAACTTGAAAAATGTATATTCCTTCATGGGATGTGGAACATTGCTGGCTAGGTTAACATTCTACCTGCCCTGGAAAAGGTGTGGGTGAGATTCCTTCTTGATCCACTGCAGTACTTGGAATATAGTCACCCACAGTGTTGTCAGGGAGAGAGCTCCAGGATTTTGACCCAGCGATGCTGAAGGAATGGCAATATATTCCAAGTCAGGATGTAGAGGGTGGTGTTCCCCTGTGTTGGTTATCTTTGTCCTTCTTGACACAAGTAGTCGTGGGTTTGGAAGATGCTGTCAGAGAAAAGTGTTGGTGTGGAGGGAGTGAGTGTGGATGTGTGGGTAAAAATCCCAAGGACTGACATGTCCAGAAATTCATCAGTCTCCACTTTCAATCTGACAGTTGATTGAGTAACAGTCACCCTTTGTGGAACAGAGTTTCAGATTGGACCTTCCTTTTGTCTGAAAAAGCAAGAGTAATTTTTCTATTGTACACCTGAACCAGCAGAAAGAGTTTGCCACTATCAATGGTGTGGGTAGGATCCCTCCTAAGAAACAGCAGCAGTCTCTGCCTTGCCTTCCCATTAGGCAATAAGAGGAACAGGAGTAGGTCATTCAGCCTCTTGAGCCTGTTCTGCTATCCAGCAGGCTGATCTAACATTCCTCATGTCTACTTTCCTGCCTTTTCCCCATAGCCCATGATTCCCCAACTAATCAAGAATCTTTTTATCTCAGCCTTAAATATGCACAAGGATCTGCGTCCACAGCTCTCTATAGCAAGGAGTTTAAAAAACTTCACAACCTACTGAGAGTTGAAATTCCTCCTCATCTCAGTCTTAAATTAGAGCCTCTCTATACCAAGACTATACCTTCTGGCCTTAGACTGTTCCATGAGGGAAAAGTCCTTTCAGCATTTACCTTGACAAGCCCCTTAAGAATCCTGTGTGTTGTCATGAAATCATCTCTCATTCTGTTGAGCTCTCATGAGTAAAGTCCCAACCTATTTAGTGTTTGCTCATAAGAAAACCACTCATATCAGGGATCATCCTAGTGACCCTTCTCTGAACTATCTCCATTGAAAAGATGTATTTCCTTTAATAAGGGACCAAGACTGCTCACAATACTCCAGATATGGTCTTACCAGCACCATGTACAGTTGCAGTAAGACTTCCCTACTCTTATTATTCCAGACCCCTTGAAATAAGGGCTAATATTCCATTAGCCTTCCTGATTATCTGCTGTGCCTGTATGCTAGCTTTCTGTGTTTCATGCACAAGTCCCCCCAAGTCCCTTATGAGTTGAAGCTTTCTGCAACTTGTCACCATTTGAATTAGATATTATTCTTTTGTTCTCCCTTCCAAAATGAACAACTCGTCCACATTATACTCTATTTGCCAACTTTTTGCTTACTTACTTAGCTTATTACAAACCTGTTTGTATTCCTTTAGCAAATTGCCGTTCCACCTATTTTTGTATCAGCAGCAAATTTAGCTGCAGCAGAGTCACTTCCTTCCTCCAAGTCATTAACATATGCTGTAAATAGTTGCAGTCCCAGCACTGATTCCTGTGGAACCACATTGGTTATAGATCGCCAACCCGAGAAAGAGCCCCTTATCCCCACTTGCTGTTTCTTGCCCAATGGCCAATTCTCTATCGAACCAACATACTACTTCCAACATCATGGGCTCTTATCTTATAAGTTAACCTTTTGTGAGGTACCTTGTTGATTACCTTGTGGAACTCAAAATACAACACTTTTATTGGTTCCTCTCTATCCACTCTGGTTGAGACTTCTTTGAAAAACTGTATTAAATTGGTCAAACTGGATTTCCCTTTCATAAAGCCATCCTGACTTGGCTTGATTAGGTTATGATTTCGCAAAGGAGCTGTTGTTACTTCCCAACATTTTTCCTACGATAAATATAAGGCTAATCACTTTTTGTCCCTCTCACTTTTTTAAATAGGGGTGTCACATTGTCAGTTTTCCAATTCTTCGTACTTCTCCAGCATTGATTTTTGGAAAATTACAACCAATGCAACCACTATCTGTGTTGCTACTTTTAGGATCCTCGATGCAAGCCATCAAGGCCAAAGGACTTTTCTTCCTTTAACCCCAATAGTTTGCCTAGTATTATTTCTTTGATGATGTTGATAGTTTGTTATTCCTCCCCCGTATTCTTTAGTATTAGCGGGATGATCAAAGTATCTTCTATCATAAAGACTGATGCAAAATATCTGTCTAACTCCTTTGCCATTTCCTTGTTCCCCATAACTATATGCGCAGATTCATTTTCTCATGGCTTTTTGTTTATTTTAATCTCTCTTCTCCTTTTCATATCTTTAAAGAAACTATTATCGTCAGTTTTTATATTCCTTGCTAGTTTGCCCTTGCCATTATTTTCTCTCATTATTGTCTTTTTAGTTATTCTTTGCTGAGTTCTGAATTTATCCTAGTCTTCAGGGCTAAGACTGATTTTTGCCTCCCTATGTGCTTTTTTTGTCCAACTTTATACTCTCCTTAACTTCTTTGGTTAGCCATGGTTGGCTTAGCCCTCTCAGAACCTTTCCTGTTTGTTGGGATACAAGTCATGAATTGTCTCCTTAATTGTATGCCATTGCTTGCTTACCATCTTTCCTGCTAATGTATCTGACCAGTCTATTTTCGCTAATTCTGTTCTCATTTCAGTGTTAATCACAGTTGTTTCTGACCCAAGTTTCTCACACTCAAACTGAATAATAAGTTCTGTCATGTTACAATCACTGCTTCCTAGGGATCTTTTACTTGGAGGTCATTTATTAAACCTGCCTCATTACTGATTACTACATCGAGGATACCCTGTTCCTTGGTTGACTCCATGACATAGTGCTGTAGGAAACTATCCTTAATGCACTTGATGAATTTGTAATCATAGCTACTCTTTCCAACTTGATTAACCCAATCAACATGAAGATTAAAGTCACCCATTATATTGCTCTATTCTGTTTACATGCTCCTCCCATTTGTTAATTTATCACCTTTCCTACAGTGTGGCTACTTTTTGGTGGTTTCTACACTATGTCTTCTTTCCCTTGTTCTTATTTACCTCCACCCAAATGGACTGCATGTCATCTAAGCCTAGATCATCTCTCTCAACTGTCCTGAAACATCTGTTATTAGCAGTGCTACCCCACCATCTATTTTTTCCCTCCTGACTTTCCGAAAGGTCAAATAACCTTGAATGTTAAGTTCTCAGTTCTGATCTTATAACTATGTCTCCGTAATGTCTATGTGATCATATCCATTAACCTCAATTTGCACTATCAGTTTGTCTATCTTGTTCTGCCCGTTTTGTGCATTAGGATATAAAGCCTTTTCCTTTTATCCATTAAGATTCATAGAGTTATACAGCATGGAAACAGATCCCTTGAATTCAACTCGTCCATGCCTACCAGATATCCTAAATTAATCTAGTCCCATTTGTTAGCATTTAGCCCATATCCCTCTCTACCCTTCCTGCTCATGTATCCCTCCATATGCCCTTTAAAAGTTGTAATTGTACCAGCCTCCACCATTTCCGCTGGCAGCCCAGTCCAGACACACACCACCCTCTGTGTGAAAAAGTTGCACCTCCGGTGTCTTTTATATCTTTTCCCTCTCACCTTAACCTGTGCCCTCTAGTTTTGGACTCCCCTACCCTGGTAAAAAGACCTTGGCTATCCACCCTATCCACACTCCTTGTGATTATATAAATCTGTATAAAGCCACCCCTCAGCCTCCAATGCTCCAGGGAAAATAACCCCAGCGTATTCAGCCTCTCCCTATAGCTCAAACTCTCCAGCCTCAGCAACATCCTTGTGAATCTTTTCTGCATCCTTTCAAGTTTAACAGCATCTTTCCAATAGCAGAGAGACCAGAATTGAACACAGTGGCTAAACGTGCCCAAGCAATTTCCTGTACAGCCGCAACAAGACATCCTGTGTCCTAAACTAAATGCACTGACAAATAAAGGCAAGTGTACCCAACGCCTTCTCCACTACCCTATCTATCTGTGATTTCACCTTCAAGGAACTATGAACTCTAAAGCCCAAGGTCTCTTTGTTCAGCACCACTCCCTAGGATCCTACCATTAAGTACATAAGTCTGGTTCTGATTTGCCTTACCGAAATGCAACACCACACATTTATCTAAATTAAACTCCTCGGCCCATCAGCCAATCTGATCAAGAACCCTTTGTACCCTGAGATAACCACCTTCACTGTCCGCTACACTGCCAATTTTGGTGTCATCTGCAAACTTTCTAACCGTTCTTCCCATACTTACATCCAAAACATTTATAAAAATCACAAAAAACAGTGGAGCCAGCACCAATCCTTATGGCACAATGCTAGTCACAGGCTTCCAGTCTGAAAAACGACCCTCCACCACCACCCTCTCTCTCCTACCTTCAAGCCAATTTTGCATCCAAATGTCTAGCTGTCTCTGAATTCCATGTGATGTAACCTTGCTAACCAGTCCATCATGCAGAATCTTGTTAAATGCCTTGCTGAAGTCCAGATATACAACGTCCACTGCTCTGGCTTCATCAATCTTGTCTGCCACTTCTTTAAAAAACTCAATCAAGTTAGTGAGACATGATTTCCCACACACAAAGCCATGTTGACTGTCCCTAATCAGTCCTTACCTTTCCCAAAACATGTAAATCCTGTCCCTCAAAATCCCCTCCAATGACTTACCCACCACTGACATCAGGCTCAACAATTTATAGTTCCTTGGCTTTTCTTTACCACCTTTCTTAAATAGTGGCACCACATTAGCCATCCTCCAGTCTTCTGACACGTCACCCATGGCCACTATTGATACAAATATCTCATCAAGGGGCCTAGAAATCACTTCCCTAGCTTACCATAAAGGTCTGGGATACATCTGATCAGGTCCTGGGGATTTATACACGTTTATGCATTTTAAGAAGTCTAGCACCACCTCTTGTGTACTATGGGCACTTCTCAAGATGTCACGATTTATTTCTCCAAGTTCTCTAGCTTCCATGTCCTTTTCCACAGTAAATACTGACGTGAAAAGCTTGATCCCAGCTGTCTATATCTGACATATGCCTCCTTCCTTTTCTTGACAGATCCTCAATTTCTGTAGTCATCCAGTATTCCCTGCACCTACCAGCTTTGCCCTTGATATTGATAGAAACATACTGCCTCTGGACTCTCATTATCTCATTTTTGAAGGCCTCCCACTTTCCAACTCTTCCATTACCTGTAAACAGCCTCTCCCAATCAGCTTTTGAAACTTCTTCCCAATACCATCAATATTAGCCTTACTCCAATTTAGAACATGAACTTTTAGATCAGGCCTTTCCTTTTCCATAACTATTTTAATATGAACAGAATTATATCACTGCCCCCAAAGTGCTCCCCCACTGACACTTCAGTCACTTGCCCTGCCTTATTTACCCAAGAGGAGTTCAAATTTTGTGCCTTCTCTAGTAGGTTCATCCACAGCATGCGGGGGGTTGAACAAAAGTTTGGGCAGTCTCATTTTGGAGTTTATCTCTTTGAATCCAGGTTATCATTTTAATAAAGTTACACTCCACTGCACTGGAGACTGAAATATATCCCTCTTCACCTGTCATGCCCAGAATTTCTCACCATACTCAAAGGTATGCATGGTACTCAAGGGTGGCACGGTGGATCAGTCGTTAGCGCTGCTGCCTCACAGCACAAGGGACGCAGTTTCATCCTAGCCTTGGGTGACTGTCTAGATGGAGTTTGCATGTTCTCCCTGTGTCTGTGTGGGCTTCCTTCGAGTGTTCTGGTTTCTTCCCACAGTGCAAAGGTGTGCAGGTCATAGGTGGATTGCCATGCTAAATTGTCCATAGTGACTGAGGATGTACAGGCTAGGTGGGTTAGCCATGGTCAATGCAGAGTTGTGAAGATAGGTGGGGGTGTTCTGGGTCTGGATGGGATGCTGTTCGCAGGCTCAGTGCAGACTCTATCAGTTGAATGGCCTCCTCTATCTGCTCTGTAGGAATTCTGTGACTCGAGTTTTTTTTTGGGCACAAAGGCCATCACTTCCATAACTTTTTTTGATAATTTTCTGTATATGTCTGTGACATTATGGTTATTTGTGTATTTAGCCCCTAAGTTCTTACAGTTCTTACCATTTTAAAAAGGGTAAGGAAATTTCTATTCTTCTGATGTTTAAAGTGATTGGCCTACGCAGAAATCCCTTTGGTCCACTGTTTTGCCAATTTGCTTGATGTACCAACATCTCTTTACCACGTTCTGCTTCCGTCAATGGTACTTACAAAGCCTCCCATCTTGGATTATAGGCAAGTTTAGATGCGCCAATCAACTTGGTTGTTAGGAAATAGTGAATATTTGAGATCCAACAGTGGTCTTCGTGATGTCTGTCTTTTCTGCCAATTTAGTGCCTGTCCATTTTCCATATCGACTATCTCCTGCTACTCAAGCCAGTTCCCTTAGAAGGTCAATGATTTGCCCTCAATCCGGTGGACATCATATTCGCTAACAAAGTCCCTATTAAAAACTTCCACAGATGTTTTGCTGTGTATCACTTTAGCCACCTCTTCAAAAAAAAACAGGTTTTGCAAATCCACGTCAGCTCGCTCAGATCAGCAGAAATGTTCACGACGTCTGCCCTTAATTACAGGCTCAAGTAATTTCCCAACAATGAATGTTAGGCAACTAGCCCTGAATACCCTGGTTTCTGTTTCTCACCTTGTTTCAGGATGTGTCATGTTCTAATCTAATAGAAGGGTTCCCAAACTAATTTCTAAAGTCATAGTAAGGATGTCCGTAATGCCCTTACTGACTTTCTTTCAAGCTGTGGCCATCTGTCAGTCAATCAATAAATTGTGCCACTATCTTCTTCCATGCTATTATTAACTTGGGCAAGACCCATAAACTAGTCTTCTTTGCTTGCAAAATATTGCTTGCTTCTTTGACTGAAAGACATATTGCTAAAGAAAATGCCAGGCAAATTTGAAATTCATGACATTTCTGACTTCTGCTGGCCCACTTGTCGTCACCTATCTATAAGGGAAACCCCAACAATTAATACTATTATCCTTTTGTGACATGCTTGTCCAGTCTCCCATGTTATTCTAACTCCACTACTCTCCCTTAATTTTACCCCAAAAAGTCCCCACTGCATACTTGCTGCTTGTTGCATTGGCCAAGCTTAATTTTAATCTCTTATTGTTTAAACCTCTTGTCCTTGTCAACTACATTCCCACCGCTTCCTTGGAAAACTTATAACTAGATGTTGTTTTGCATGCCCTAATGCAGGCTTGTTTCTGCATTAGCTATCATCCTTAAATGTGGGTTTGCGCTTGTTCATTCAGTTTCTCCCTCATATCTTGTGCTTTTATTTGGACTATGTACCCAGTACTTCACATTTATGGCAAGAGGATTTGAGTCCAGGAGCAAAGAAGCCTTGCTTCAATTGTAAAG
The DNA here is from genome assembly GCF_021869965.1 of Rhincodon typus. Taxonomy (NCBI): domain Eukaryota; kingdom Metazoa; phylum Chordata; class Chondrichthyes; order Orectolobiformes; family Rhincodontidae; genus Rhincodon; species Rhincodon typus. The sequence continues at coordinate 2,678,405 of NC_063378.1, read as the reverse complement.
AACACTATGCGAGACTGCTCCTGGAGTACTGTTTGCAGTTTCTTGTCCCTTTGCCTAAGGAAGGACATACTTCCCACAAAGCGAGTTAGTGGAAGTTCACCAGACTGAATACTGGGAAGTCTGGACAGTCCTTTCAGGAGAGATTGAAGAAACTGGGACTTTATTCTCTACAGTTTACAAGAATGAGAGGTGATCTGAGTGAAATTTCACAAATTCTGAAAGGATTAATGTTTCTTCAGGCAGAGGAAGTCTAGAACCAGGGGACACAGTCTTAGAATAAGAGGCAGTCCATTTAGGACTGGGTTATGGAAGAATTTGTTTGTTCAGAGGGTTTGAATCTTTGAAATCCCCTACTCTAGAGGAATGTGGAAGCTCTGTTATTGAGTATGTTCTGTTGTGGATAAATTAGCACAAGTTACCTTTAATTCGGCTACTTATTAAGAAATCTCACAGACAATCAAACATTGAAACAATGAGTTAAACTCTATTGCATGTAGCAACCAAAATAAGACCCCTTAAGTAAGCAAGTTAAGCCTCACAACTCAACTTGGACAATACCTGATCAGTGGTGGAATTTAGCTACAATTGCAATAACATTGTCTGTCTCTGGAAGTGTCCAAGATTTGATCCTTGTGCAGTGTTGTTTAAGTTCTGCTAATGAAGGGTTCTCATGTTTGATTCTTAGATTTTCATACTTCAGGTTTATGATATGATATTATTGATGATTCTTTAGATTCTTTCCTCCAAAATATTGCAAGTCTGCAGCCCGCCTTCTTATCAGAAGTAGCTGCCTTGTTCCTTGTTACATTTGGCCTTGACTGTCTCTTTGAAGACACAGCTTTCTTGCAGTAACTCCTTAAGTTCTTCTGCAGGTTAATCATATGTCCTTGTGGCATGACATGGCCAGTTATCAAGGAGATGTCAAAGCATTTCATTCATGTAGGTTCGACTCCCACTTTTTGCCAGACTTGGCAAATTATAACAAAGAACAATGCAACACAGGAACAGGCCCTTCAGCCCTCCAAGCCTGTGCCGACACTATTGCCCTTCCATACTAAAACTGTATTCATTTACAGGATCCGCATCCCTCTATTCCTTGCTAGTCATGTATTCGTCCAGGTGCCTCTTGAATGCTGCTGTTGTGTCTTCTTCCACCATCTCTTCTGGCAGCACGTTCCAGGCACTCACCACCCTTTGTGTGAAAACTTTGCCTCGCACATCTGTTTTAAACCCTGCACCTTGAATCTGTGTCCCTAGTAATTGACCCCTCCACCGTGGGGAAAAAAGCCTCCAGTCTATCCATGCCATTCATACCCATTTAATAAAGTTCTATCAGGTTGCCCCTCAACCTCCTGTATTCAAGTGAAAACAAACCCAGTCTATCCAACCTTTGTTCATAGCTAAAATCCCCCATACCAGCAACATCCTGGTAAAGACGTGGCAGGAACTGCAGATGCTAGAGTCAGCGATAACACAGTGTGGATCTGGAGGAACACAGCAGGCCAGGCAGCATCAGAGGAACAAGGTCGGGACCCTTCTTCAGAAATATTTTTTTCCTGTTCCTGTTCCTCTGATGCTGCCTGGCCTGCTGTATTCCTCCAACATCCTGGTAAACCTATTCTGTAAGCTTTCCAAAGCATCCACATCCTTTTGGTAGTGTGATGACCAGAACTATATGCAGTATTCCAAGTGTGACCTAACTAAAGTTCTATAAAACTACAGCATAACTTGCCTATCTTTATACTCAAAGCCCTTTCCAATGAAGGCAAGCATGCCACAGGCCTTTTTTACTACCTTGTCTACCTGCGCTGCCACCTCAGTGATCTATGGACCTGCACACCCAGATAGCTCTGCATATCAGTACTCCTAATGGTTCTGCCATCCACTGTATAATTTCTACCTGTACTTTGCTTTCCAAACTTCATCACCTTATGTTTGTGTGGATTAAACTCCATTTACCATTTTTTTGCCCATGCCTCCAATTGATCTATATCCTGCTGTTTCCTCTGACAATCCTCCTCACTATCCCTAACTCCACTAATCTTTGTATTGTCCACAAACTTACTATTTACGTTTTCCTCGAAATCATTTGTATAGGCCATGAGCAGCAGAGGTCCTAGCACTGATCCCTGTGGAACACCACTAGTCAGAGCCCTCCATTCTGCAAAGCATCCTTCCACCACTACCCTCTATCTCCTTATTGTCAAAGCCAATTGTGTATCCATCTTGCCAGCTCACCCTGATACCTTGTTACTTCACCTTTTGTAGCAGACCTTGTCAAAGTTTTTACTGAAGTCCATGTAGACAACATCAACTGCTTTTCTCTCATCAGTTATCTTCGTCACTACCTCAAAAAACTTGATCAAGTTAGTGAGGCAAGACCTCCCCTGCACAAAACCACGCTGTTTGTCGCTAATAAGTCCATTTGCTTCTAAATGCATGTAGATTGTCACTGAGAATCTTTTCCAATAATTTCCCAACCACCAATGTTTTGCTCACATGCCTGTAATTTCCAGGATTATCCTTGCTACCCTCCTTAAACAATGGGATGCCATGATGTGGGAGGTACTGGTGTTGGACTGGGTTGGACAAGGTAGAAAATCACACAATACCAGGTTATAGTTTATTTGAAAACACTAGCTTTCAGAGTTTTGCAACTTCCTCAGGTATAGTGAAAGAGGAGGTATCAAGACACAGAATTTATAAGTAAGAGATCAAAGGATCATGCAACTGATGTGTATATATTGTATAAACCTAAACGGCTGACTGACTCCCTCCTGTTAAATCTGTAATCCGTTAGAAAGGAGATGTGGGTTTCTATTGATTAAAATGTAAATCCCAGAATTTCTTTGAAGTCACTGTCTCGAGATAACTAAAGGTTTTATTAGTGTATACAAGAGGTGACATCTGAGGTCAGACAATACATTTTAGATATGAGGCCTTGTTTAGAATCTGTCTGTGTTTTAACCTGGAATCAGATTGGTTTTATTTGCAAAGCAGGAATTTATAAAATGCTCCATTGACTGACTGTGTCTGCAAATTATGTCCTTTTTGAACAAAATAGAATGCATCTACAAATACAAGTCTGCAAATGCAAATACACCCCATAGATTTATATGTACGTGTGTATGTCTGTGTGGGGGAACACTTCAGTGGTCTAGAACATTGAGCCTCAGATCTTTGGGTAAACCAAGGTGGACTTTGGGATACACAACAACACAGAATCGCCGAGCAGAGACTGATGGCCAAGTTCAGTACCCATAATGACAACCTCAATCGTGATCTTGGGTTCATGTTGCACCATGGACCCCACCACACTACTCACTCTCATGCACAGACGCACACACTCAGTCACACGCGCAGTCACTCACAGTCACACTCTCTCACTCGCTCCCTCGCCCTCTGTCGCCCTCTTGCACTCTCAAATATTCACTCTCTCTCTCTCACACACACACACACGTACTCCCTGACCCTCGCGCACACATATACACGCACACATACACATGTGCGCACTCTCTTACACGCACAAAATCACACACGCACACGCAGTCACTCACACACATGCAAACACACATGCACACACATACATATAAATGTATGGGATGAATTTGCATTTGCAGATTTGTATTTGGAGATACATTGTATTTTGTTTAAAAAGCACACAATTTGTCGACACAGTCAGTCAATCGGGCATTTTATAAATTCCTGCTTTTGAAATAAAAGCAAATAAAATAAAGGATTCAAAGATGCTTGTCAGTGCTCCAGCAATTTATTCTCTTGCCTCCCTCATTATTGTGGGACAGATCCCATCAGGACCTGGGGACTTATCTATCTTAATACTTTTTAAGATGCACAACACGTCTTCCTTTTTAAAGCAACTTGCCTGAGAAATTCGACATGCCCTTCCCTGAGATCGTCCTCCATCAATTCCTTCTCCTTGGTGAATACCGACACAAAGTATTCATTTAGGACCTCACCTACCTCTTCTGGCTCCCCACATAAATTGCCTTCTTTGCCCTTAAGTGGGCCAACCCTTTCTTTAGCTACCCCCTTGCTTTCTGAACATGTATAAAAAGACTTGGGATTCTCTTTATCCTGTTTGCTAATCATGACCCCTTTGAGCCTTTCTAATTCCTTACTTGGGTCCTTTCCTTAAATGCTTCAAGGGCTTCACCAGTTCCCATCCTCCTAGACCTTACGTATGCTTCCTTTTCCTTTTTGACCAACGTCATAATATCCCTGGTCAACGAAGGTTCACATAACTCGTCATATCTATCCTTTATTCTCACAGGAACATGCTGCTCCTGAATGCTTATCAACTACTGTTTGAAATACTCCCACAGGTCTGAAGTGAACTTACCCTCAAATAGCCACCTCCATCAAAATTCTCCACTTCCTGCCTAATATTGTTGTAGTTCGCCTTTCCCCAGTTTAACACCTTCATCTAAGGACTGCTGTTATGTCTATTCATGAGTATCTTAAATCTCATGATATTATGGTCACAACTCCCAAAATGCTGCCCCGCTGAAACTTCACTCACCTGGCTAGGCTCATTTCTTAAAACCGGGTCCAGTATAACCCCTTCCCTGGTTGGACTGTTTACATACTGTGTCACGAAACCCTCCTTAATGGGCCTTCCAAATTCTGCCCCATCTAAGCCCCTAGCACAAAGTGAGTCCCAGTCAGTATAGGGGAAGTTAAAATCACCCATCACAACAACCCTGCTGTTTTTACATCTTTCCCAAGTCTGTCTACATATTCTCTTCTGGCTGTTGGGAAGCCTGTAGTATAGCCCCACCATTGTGATTTCATCTTTGCTTTCCCTGAGTTCCACCCATATTGCCTTGCTGTACAAGTCCTCTGATGTATCCTCTGTCAACACAGCTGTGAGATATTCCTTTACAGTAATGCAACTCCCCCACCCCTTTTCCATCCTCTTTTATCACATCTGAAACATCTAAATCCTGGGACATTCAGCTGCCAGGATTGTCTTTAATTCCTGTATAAGTTTGTCTTTGTCCCTTAATGGCTTATTCCATACAGAGTTATTGTTACTTCTTTCCGTATGTCACAGTTTATCTTTATCAATTCTTTCAGTCCATGAACAGTTATTAAAGTTTGGTAGTCTATAGTATCACAAAGCAAAATAGGGATTGATCGATTTGTAGCTATTAATGACATCGAGAGGTGCAGGGGTAGTTTAGGGGAAGGGCAGTGAGGTAGATGGTCTGCTAAGATCTAGAATGGCAGAGCAGATTTGAAGGACCTGTCTTGCTGTCTTCTGGCATAATTCTTCTTTTGCTCTGTTGATTCAATTGCTTTGTATGTTTTGCTTTTCCTGTTACCTGTAGTGTCTACTGCACGACATCTAACTGTCAATGACTTCCTTTTCATTTTCAAGTTATAATTCATACAACCTTCCCTATAAATCCCTGAGTTCTCCCCACCACTAGACTGCCCACCCCTCCTTTGGGACTAGTTCAAAGTCGTTGTGAATGCTAAGCGGATGTTTCCCCTCATGGCCTTCTCTCAGAGTGCTGTAAGTCAGAGAGTCATACAGAAAGGCAATAGACCTTTCGGTCCAACCAATCCATGCTGAACATAATCCCAAATTAAATGAGTCCCACCTGCCTGCTCCTGGCCCATATCCCTCCAAACCTTTCCTATTTGTGTGTCTAAGTATCTTTTGAACATTGTAACTGTGTCCGCATCCACCACTTCCTCAGGAAGTTTATTCCACATGCGAACGACCCTCTGTGTAAAAAAAAAAAAAAAAGTGCCCCTCGTGCCTTTTTTAAAAATCTCTCTCCTCTTGCCTTAAAAATATGCCCCCGAGTTGTGAAATCCCCCCATCCTGGGGAAAAGCCACCTACATCTTTGGAACTTATTTGCCACAGACAGCTGTGTGAGTGAAGTTTTTATTTATATTTAAAGCTGAGATGGATAGATATTTGATCAGTCAGGGAATCAGGAGTAACAGGGAAAGGACAGGAAAGTGGATGGGAAGAATGTCAGTTCAGCCATGATCGTACTGAATGGTTGAGGAAACTCAAGGCGCCGAATGGCCTAGTTCTGTTCTTATTTTGACTTTTTTATTTAAAATATTTTTCTAATCAAACTGTTAAGGGATGTAATTACACACCTCTGGGACTTGAACCCGTGTCTCTTGGTCCAGGGCAGGGGTAGGTACACTACCACAGTGCCATGAGGGCCCTAATTCCAGTGGTCTAATGGTGGTGACTCAATTTATCCCTTCTATTTTAAACTCCAGTCCCACGTAGTTAATGGTAGAGCCTATCCCAATGGTACATTTCTATCCTGTCACACTGTCCTGAAGCAGTACTAGCTGATGTCACATGCAATGGAGCTCCACATTACCCCAGCACTCCTTCAGCTTCATGTTTACTTCCCTAAACTGCTTAACCCTTTGCTTGAGCCACATACAAATTGGCAGTAATCCAGGGATTTTAACATACAGGAGCTGTTCTGTAGTATTGCTGAAAAACTGGCCACTCTTGTGCCAATCAGAGTCCAATTGCTGACCAATCTGCACTTCCCTCTAATGCAGTATAAATATTGGTTTTCCCCTGGAATTGTCATTTTTAGCAAATTTTCCTGATGAGTGCAAGACAAAAATCTTTGACAAAATGTGTCTTTCTTTCAGCAATTCTCAAGTTCTGCACTACTAAATGACTGCTGAGGTTGAGTCCCCTGGTTCTGGAGTCAGCAGCCAGGGAAGGATCCTGTCTATATCCACGCCTGTCGTGCCTTGTAAGGATGTTGTAAATTTCAATGTAATCACCTCTTGATACCAGAAAGACAATATACCATGAGGGTCTCTTGATCCTGCCTCAAAAGAATTCTACAATGACAAAATCCACTGCAAATACATTAAACTTCTCCATGATTTCCTTTTGGATACCCTCACATGCCAAGGTGCCATGCTATTCAATCCAGCTGTCCAGTCTTTTCTCTAAGTACTCACTGACAGTATGTACGTCATACCTCTTGGATGTGACAGTTTGTGTAGATTCTTGAAGAGAGATTAGTCAGACTGGGGTTAATTTCCTTAGAGCAGAGGTGATTGAAAAGAGAACGTGATGAAGATTTATAAATTTATGAGGGTTATATAGATAGGTAGACAGAAAGGAACTTTTCCCCTTTGGTAGCAGGATTATTGACCGGGGCAGTAGATTTAAGAGACGGGATAGACGGTTTAGAGCAGATGTGAGGAGAAATTTTTCCACCCAGAGGGTGGTGGGAATCTGGAACTCACTACCTGTTAGGATGGTAGACGTAGAAACCCTCAAATCATTCATTTGAAGAATTTAGATAATGTTAATGGAGAGGTGATGGTTCATTAGTATTTATGCTAGACTATTAATCCAGAAATTCAGCCAATGTTCTGGGGACCTGAGGTCGAATCCCGCCATGACAGATGGTTGAATTTGAATTCAGTAATATTCCGAAATTAAGAATTTAATGATGACTATGAAAACATTGTTGATTGTCGACAACAACCAACCTGGTTCACTAATGGCCTTCATGGAAGGAATCTGCCATCCTCACCTGGTCTGGTCTACATGTGACTCCAGATCTACAGGAATGTGGTTGACACTCAACTGCCCTCTGAAATGGCCTACTAAGCCCCTCAGTTCAAAGGCAACTAGGGATGGGCAATAAATGCTGGCCAGTTAGTATGCCCACGTCCCATAAGTGAATTAAAAAAAAAACTTGCCAAGCAGACAAGGCTATGGGCCAAGTGCTGGAAAATGGAATTAGGATAGTTAGGTGGTTGTTTTTGACTGGCGCAGATGCAATGAGCTGAAAGGCCGTTTTTCTGTGCTGTAGGTCTCTGATTCTGAGACCCTTCAGTGTTGTTTTAAGATCACTTCAGGAGATGCTAACCTCATTGGCAAGGCCAGTATTTATCGCCCATTCTGAATTGCCCTTGAGAAGGTGCTGGGAAGTCTCCTAAAGCTCTGCTGCGATAACACCCATTCTGTTGTTAGGAAGGTGTGCCACAATATTAACAGTGATGTGGTTCTAAGTAGGGATGGTGAGATGGAACTAAATCTGTTCACCTTCACTGTTGGGGATCAACATCCCAAAACTCCCTATCCCAACAACTCTTAGGGCAGAGCTATCCCTATGTGGACTACAGCAGTCGTGGTGCCTCACCAGTGATTTCTCCAGGGCAATTAGGGATGGTCAATAAATGCTGGCATAGTCAGCAGTGCTGACATGTCGGGATGAATTTAAAAAGTCTTAGACTTGTTCTCAGACTCCGTGTCACTGCACAAGAGGCGTTCAGGGATGGCATCATACATTGGACATGTGTTTGCTGAGGCTAATCTTACAATCACAAACTCCCACATATTTCAGTTCCGACAGACATTGCTCTGCCTTAACTCAGTCTATATTATCATCTTATTTCCGTCAAATTCTTACTTTGTTTTGTTTCTCCCTCATCCTTCCTCCTACAATTACTTAACGGGGACAGATATTGAAGGCGATTTGTCTCATTTGCATGAACCGCTTGCAAGCATTAAAAGCAGACAGCCTCACTGCCCCGAATTTCCACACACTTTAAATCCCCAATTTTCTTCACACTCCAATAATTTGCTGGCCACTGTGTGATGGCTTTTTGTGTTTTCTGTCAGTCATGGCTGCAATCTACCCCAGCTTCTCCTCCGTTTGGTAAATGCCATCGGTCCTGGAAAAGCTCAGCAAATTAGGCAGCATCTGTAGAGGGAAGCAAGAGTTGACCTTGCAGGTCACGGACTTTCCACAAGAATGCATAGCACAGTGGCTCAGTGGTTAGCGCTGCTGCTTCACAACATCGGGGACCCCGGTTCAATTCTAACCTTGAGCATCTGTCTGTATGGAGTCTGCATGTTCTCCGTGTATCTGGATGGGTTTCTGCTGGGTGCTCTGGTTTCCTCCCACAGTCCAATGATGTTAAGGTTAGGTTGATTGTCCATGCTAAATTGCCCAACAGTGTGTCCAGAGATATGCAGCCCAGATGTGTTAGCGGTGTTCATGGTTTGGGGTAGTGGGATGTGCTTTGGAGGGTTGGTGTAAGTTTGTTGGACTGAATGACCTCTATCTGCACTGTAGAAATTCTATGATTCTGTGACGAGCTCCCTTTTCTATTTGCAGATGCAGCCACTGCTGACAGTCAGAAGGTAGAGATGAGACCTGTTGACCTGAGAAAGATGGCATAGCTGTCCAGTTGAATGCCCTGACATGTGCCACTCTGGCATGGCACAGATGGCATTCTGCTCACCCCTCCCTGCATCTGTTCCACAAGCCCGTTTGTTACAGCAGCTGGATGTACTGGCACTAGTGGAGGGGAGGTCAGGGGAGGCAATGGCCTAGCGGTATGATTGCTAGACTACTAATCCAGAGACGCCAGGTAATGTTCTGTGGACGCTGGTTCGAATCCCACCCTGGCAGATGATGGAATTTGTATTCAATTTTTTAAAAAATTTGGAATTAAGAGTCTAATAATGACCGTGAAACTGATGCTGATTGTCAGAAAATTCCCATCTGAATCACTAATGTTCTTAAGGGAAGGAAACTGCCATCCTTACCTGGTCTGGTCTACTTGTGACTCCAGACCCACAGCGACATGGTTGACTGTTAACTGCTGTCTGGGTAACTAGGGATGGGCAATAAATACTGGCCTAGATGGATGGCCCCATCTCGCAAGTGAATTAAGAAAGGAACTAACTCGGTTCCCTGCTCTTTCCACAGGACAAGCTGGCACAGAAACCAAGGAACCCGCTGAGCGGTGGGGAGCGCCCGGTTTCCGTCCAAGCCCCGACCCAGATGGAACAGGAGGCCCTGGACATCGTGGAGATATACAGCCGGAGGAGCATCGAGAACGGCGAGGCTGGAGGCCAAGTTTCACAGGGTGCCTTCCACATTCCTGTAGCCGCTTGCGTTTCGCCGAGACATGGTGCTGGGTGCGCAGTCACCCTGGGTTGGGGGGGGTCTCCTCCGTGCAGCTCTCATTTTCCCCCCCCGCAAATGTGGTGCTCACTGACCCTTCTCCCCTCTCCCTTTCCTTCCAGATATGCCCCATTATTTGGGCTTCGCTGGGCACGAGATTGAGGAGCATCACCTGATGGAAGAGGCACCATCGCCAGCCCCGTCCTTTCAGTACAACAACACAGAAATTGGAGTGTCTGATGGGAGAGAGGGCGAGCTCCAAGAATCCTCACGAGGTGAATTATTCGGCAATAGTGAGCAGGAGCTGAACCTACTGGAAAGGACAGTGCAGGAGACAGACGGCCACAGGGCCAGCTCCGACTCCAGCTTTGCTGAGGAGCACCGAGACGCTGAATTGAGTGGCCCGGCTTTCAAGCGGAAGATCTTCCACGTCCATCACCAACTCCTGGAAGCCTTGGACAGTCTGTCTCGGAGTTGCCTCACCCTGTCTGAGAGCGTTGAAGACTCTGCTTCCATACTGTGTGGCATTCTGCCCCAGGGCATTGCCACCTTGCAGTCCACCATGGAACACATGGTTAGCTCGGTGGAAGCCGCAGTGAGGCCCCCAGTCCCGGAGCCTGTGGCGCCAGCATTGGCCTCGTTGATCGAGGCTCAAACTGGTGCCATTCAGGCCTTGGCCTGCACCATCTCCTCGGGCTTGGAAAGGTTGGGGGCGCGGATCGACCGGGGCTTCAGTCGTGTCACTGGCCTCCTGGAGTCTGCCCTCCCGCTAGCCAGCAGTGGCATCGATAAGACCCGGGCCCAAGGCAGTGGTGTGATGGGCATGGTGCGATCCAGCGCCCCTCAGGACGCCAGCGTATCTGCTCCGTTACCGCATCTCCGACCGCCCACTGCCCCAGAGGCAGCGGCAGTACTTCAGCCCGAAGCCAGGTCCCCTCGGGCTCGGGGTCTTCGAGATCGCCGATCATAAGCATCTCGCCAGCCCGGACCAAGTACCAGTGCCAGTTATTTAAGAGGGAGATGTTGGGGGAGGGTGGGGGGTGGGGTTGCAGGGGATGGAAATAACCTTTGTAGGAAACACTAAAATTAACAAAGAAAGCACTTCTGAACCAGAATGCAAACTCCATCTGGGTGACAATGTTGGTCCCCATGGTATTTATATGAATCAATAAAGTGTTACCCAGTTTGCAGCTCTGACTTTGTCCGCTGGGTGCCTGTATTTGTGACGAAGGACATGATCATGTCTGGTGTCATATGCAGCAGGGTTCCACAGCTGCTTTACTGACTGGTCGGTCAGTTAAAAGCTCACAACAGCCAAGGGAACGTGGCACAGTGGAACCAAAGTTGGCCAAGTGGCAACAAACCAGGTCTATTGGCAACTTGGGAATGGGAAGAGCTGGCTTCCAGTGGGCTTCTGCTGGACTCATGCTGGGTCCTTCGCTGTTTGTATCAGTGTCAATGATGTGGGTTTCATGTAAGTCGTGTAAGAGTAGGAGAATGTGACATATTGGTAATGTCACCAGATTAATAATCAAGAGATCAATTACAGAATTGTTACAGCTCAATAGGAGGCCATTCAGCCCATCATGCCTGCAGCCCATCATGCCTGCAGCCATTTCTATTACCTAGTGCCAGTCATCTCTCTTTTCCCCATACAGCTTTCTATCCAAATAATCATCCAATAAGACTAATATTGTGGAGACACCGTTTCAAATCCTGGCATGGTAGAATTTAAAGTTAATTAGTAAATCCGGAACACAAAGCCAGTTCTGAAACTATCGTCAATTGTTCTAAAAGCCCACCTCATGGACTTGTGCCCTTTTGAGGTCTGCCATTCTTATCTGGGCTGTCTTGCACATGACTTCAGACCCAGAGCAATGTGGTTACCCTCTGAACCGGCTTAGCCAACCACTGTTCAAGGGCTGTTAGGATTAGCAATAAACACTTGCCAGCGATACCTGCATCCCACCCAAGATCAAAGAGAGAAAAATTAACTAAGGTGTTGGTAGATGATACAACATTTGGCCTCATGGCTGCTTTGAAGGAGAAAGCTGCACACTGCAGCAAGGGGACTAGTCATATTGGCAGAAAAAGGATAAGTGGAAGTCCATGAGGATGAGTGTAAGCTAGTGCACAGGCACCACAATTAGTTTGGGAGCAGAAAGGGCAGCAGATATATGGGAACGCCACTTCCTACTATGTCCGATCCAAGCCATACACCATCCTGACTTGAAAAACTACCCACTGTTCCTTCACTGTCTCTGGGTAAAGATATTGGCAATTACCCACCCCTCCCAAACAGGCCTGTGGGTGCACATATACCACATGTACTGCAACAAATTAAGAAGGTAGCCCGCCAATACCTGCTCAAAGGCAGTTAATGAGAGGCAATAAGCCAGTGATATCCATATCTTGTAAATGAATAGGAACAAAAAGCAGATTTGGTACAGAAACAGCTGGGGAGCTTTGATTTTATTTCGAGGGGAACAACATGAAATTAGGATGTAAGGTGCCAGCTTTTAGGTGCTAAAGCAGACAGAACGTAAGGATGGAAGGGAGGTGTTGGAATCAAGCCAACTTCAAACTTCCAAGGACATTCACACAAGCATGTGTCCTTGCTTGCTATGATCTGCCTGTACTGCTAATGAAGCAAAACTTTTCACTGTACTTAGGTACACGTGACAATAATAAATCAAATTAAATCATAAAGTGTACGCAGACCTGCCAATTCATGAGGTCACTTTATATTCAACACTAAGCAGTCTCATTTCTAAAGGCAATGTCTGTTTATATTTCTGTATTTTTGATAGTGGACTAAATTGGGGGAAAAAAAAAATCAACTTTTTGAAAGAAAAGGATTGTGTGAGGAATTGTGGCACTTTCTAAAAGCATAGTTACTGAAACTCATTGTAAGTTGTGCTTACACTGCTGATCTGTTCAAGCAGGAGGGGAGGCTATTTGGAGACGGGCCGGACCAGGGACTATGCGCCAAGTGAGTTTCGGCTGGCAACGGACTTTGTCAAGTTGTGAATTCCGAAGGCCGTGAGCATGACAACAACTATCTGCTTGGCTCCAGGTTGGCTGAACAGCTTGTGGGTGTGAACAATACCGGCAGAAGCCTTCAGACTGCTGCAAGGGGAAAGTGGTGTGTCTTTCTTGCCAGTAAAATAGCTAAGGATTGAAGAAAGCTGGTTTATGTTCCATCACCAGTTGCTGTCAGCTATGGCCTTTCACTAGTAGATAGGAGACTTTGCAGTTGATGTACCAATGGCCTCTGCCGAAGTGGAAAGAACCTGGAGGAAAGAAATCGAAGAACAGAAAATTCTGGCAAGCAAAAGGATCATCTCTGTGAACCCTGTGGACTGGAACTATTGAACTGCTTCCCCAGGTTTATTATTTAAACCACTCCATAACACCTTTTTGTTTGGTCTGTGTCTGTCTGTATGTGTGTGTGTGTGGGAAGGGTCTCTTCAGAAGGGAGAGTTACATGTTGACGATTCATAGTTGTTCACCTGTGGCTATAATCTATTTATTTGCAATAATAAGAATTCTTGTTACATATACAAACCTGGTCTGTGTTTTCAGATAGAACTGGGTCTATCTGACTGGTACTCTGCACACTTGATAAGCATGTTTAACTTTTACGATGACTCTGGGAATAGTGAGGTGTAGCATACTTTAGATACCAAAGCTGTAGCTATTGTTATTTGATTTTTTTTTACCTCCATCACAATACATGTTCAGCAGCAGGAAAACACTCCTTACCAGTCCTATTCCAGGGGAGGTGATAGTCTAGTGGTATTGTCACTGGAGACCCAGGTAATGTCCTGAGGACTTAGGTTCAAATCCCAACACAGCAGATAGTGGAATTTGAATTGAATAAGAAACCTGGAATGAGTCTCACGATGACCATGAATCCTTTGCCAATTGTCAGGAAAAAATCATCTAGTTCACTGATGTCCTTTAGGGATGAGACTCTGCATCATTGGCTGCTTGCTGGTTAGTTGGACTTGTTGGCTTTGGAAGGTATGTTTTTAACAGGTTGACTGTCAGTCTGTGAATGCTTTCAATATGCCTGATGGCAGATGTTATGAGTGGGAGAGCTTGCTGCTCAGCCATCCTGTAGAAGGCAGTGGCAAGCCACTACAGCACTCTACCCACAAGAATGCCCCAATCCAATAGAAGTCCATGGCCTGAGCCATGAGGATGGAAAAAAGACAGACCAATCTTTTGAAATGCACATGACAGGTCACCTCGGTTCATTTGTTCATTCTCTGCCAGAGTGAAACAAGTTACACAGAGATTGCAGGCTTCACCAGGGTACCACTGACCGCAAGTGAAGACGGTGTCCTATGCCTACTCTGCCAAATGTTGGAACCAAGTTTGATTGCTATGTAACCATAGTCTAAGAAGCAGGCAGATTAATGCCTGGCACAAACTTCACCCTTCAGCGCTTTTTCTCTATCGGTAACATAATGAACAAGGAGCGGGGGGGGGATATTTTTCCCCTCGAGCTAGGTCTGCTGTTTATTACAATTGTGACTCATCTAATGGTAATCTTTAATCCACATTTCTGCCTACCTCTGACATCCTTTCACCAGCTTGCTTACCAAAAATGTCTCCATGTTGTCCTTAAATATTCAAAGGTGCTGTTTGCCCCACTTGTCAGGAAGTGACTTCTATAGACTTGCGACCCTCTGAGGGGAAAAAAAAACAAAGTAGACTCATGCCTAGCTTAATTGGTGACCTCTTATTTTTGAACAGTGATCCTTCATTCTAGATTCTCCCACCACAGGAAGCATCGCCCTCACATCCTTCCTGTCAAGAATCCCTCAGGATTTTTTTTTGTTTCAATCGCATCACTCTTTCTCTTCTAAACTACCAGTGGATTCAAGCCTAACTGGTGCATCCTACTCTCATAAGATAACCTACTTATTTCAAGTATAAGTCTGGGAAACATTCTTTGAACATTCTTCAATGTATTTATGTCATAAGGTGACTAATATGTCATACAGTACTCTGAATGTGGTCTCACAATGCTCTGTATAACTCAAGCGAGCTTCTGTATTCAATTCCCCTCACAACAAAGGACAACATTCCATTATTTTTCCCAATTTCTTGCTATAGCAGCGTCATATACTTAGCATCCGAAACACTGAATCTCAGAGCTCTACAACCTCTACCATTCAGTTCTTTTTTAAATTCTCACCAAAAATGGACATTATCACATTTTCCCACAGTGTACTCCATTTGCTAGATTGTGCCCACTCCTTTCCTGTTCATGTACCTATCCAACTGTCTTTTAAATGTTCTAACTGTACCTGCATCTACCACTTCATCTGGCAGTTCATTCCACATCCAAAACACTTAGTGTGAAAAAGTTGCTTTCTCCCTGGAGGCTAGGAATACTGCAGTGAGTAATTCACCTCCTGACTCCTTATTGCCTATCCACGGTCTATTAGGCACAAGGCAAGAGTATGATGGAATATTCCCCGCTTGCCTGTATGGGTGCAACTCCAATAGCACCATCCAGGACAAAGCAGCCTGCTTGGTTGGTGTCACATCCACAAGCATCGACTCCCTCCTCTGCTGATGATCAGTAGCAGCAACGTGTACGATCCGGAAGACACTCTGCAGAAATTCACCAAGGCTCCTTTGACAGCACTGTCCAAATCCATGACCACTTCCATCTAGAAGGGCAAGGGCAGCAGATTCCTGCAAACACCACCACCTCCAAATTCCCCTCAAAGCCACTCACCATCCTGAATTGGAGATACATCACTGTTCCTTCACTGTTGCTGGATCAAAATCCTGGAATTCCCTTCCTAAGTTGACATACACCACACGGATTGCAGCAGTTCAAGGGCAACTAGGGATGATAAATGCTGGCCGGCCAGCGACACCCATGTCCCACCAGTGAGTTAAAAAAAATAAAAGCAATTTGGGTACACAACAACCTCCAAGAAAGAGAATGCTCATGAACAAAAAAATTGATTTTGTGAAATTAATTAAGGGATTCAAAAAAAAATGTTACGGCACCACAGGCAACTTTCTGCTTCAAAACAGTGCCACTGGATATTTTGCATCTATCCAAGGAAGCAAATTATAGAAATAGTACAGCCACAGACATAAGCTGGCCCTCACAAGGAGCAATTCAAGTACAATCACTACAACATCCTTGTAAATCTCTTCTTAAACCCTTCTGGTGTGGCAACTTAGCAAATTCTGTAATAAGGTGACTGAACTACATGCAGTACTTGGGTTTTGGCTGAGTACTATTTGACTTGCTCCAGCATGGTCTTGCTGCTCTTATATTCTGTGCCTCGGCTCACAAAGGAAGGAAAAACGAAGTGTCATTGTAATGTCTTAAAAGATAATTCAAATGGATGGAAGAAGAGAACAGAAATGAGGCTTTGAGCAGAGCATTCCCAGAGTGATGCCTGGGAACTGAATGGTTTGAGAGTAAAGCCCAGAGTGGAGCTGTGCATAATTGCTCTTACTCATGCTCCCTGATTACTTTCCATAGATAACCAGCAAATTCCCTGATTTTTTTTTACCAGTACAGTATCAATGATCCAGAGATGTGAGTTCAGGATGCAATCTTGGGACCTAGCTTTTGAAATCCATAGCCCCGTTTTCTCAGGCAGTCCCTCAGGATTGAAGGTCACTCACTTATAATCCAGTCTGAGCAGCTGAGCTGGCTTTTTTTGGATTCCAATGCAGGATCTACAAACTCAGCAGATGAGTTGTTAAGAGAGTATCAAAGCATTGGCTACTGGTAAGACGCAAGAAATTCCTCCAGATCAGTGTGGAATCCCTCACTGGCCTTGCCACTTTCCTCAAGTTTACACATGTACACTGATGATAGTGATATACTGATTACTCATTAGGGCGAGCCAGACAGGCACAAAGGGCACTTATCTCATGAGAACCAGGAATGGGAATATTGCTAAAATGCTACACAAGCTCATTTATAATGGTGAAGCACCTCCCATGATTAGGGTCATTTCTCTTTTGCAAGTCTATTCCTGTAAGCACCAACCACCTCGTTCCTTCAGTTGACTTTCTCCTCATCCTCTCTCTCTTAGGGTAACAAGATTGATGGTGAGGCACCTGAGTTGCACATTATTTTGCCACATTGCTGTAGATCTGGAGTCACATGTAGGCCAGAGAAGGTAAGGAGAGCAGTTTCTTTCCCTAAAGGACATTAGTAAACCTGATGCACTTTTCAGATGAATAACAACAGATTCATGGTCATCATTAGATCAACAATACCACAATGTTATAGCTTCCCCTTGGCTTATGAATTTCTTATTGGATTAGAGACTATTTAAAAATATATGATCCCTAGTTCTCATCTCAGTACGTTTCCATATCAAACCCTAACCCTATTGAATCATTTGATAATGTCAGCAACACCAATCAGATCAACCCCTAGCCTTTCCTTTCAAGCAAAAAAGGGTCACCCTAAGTGCATTCAGTCAATTGTGACAAAATCTGTCAATGTGTGACCACAGCAAGACTTAGATCCAGTGGGTGATTAGAATGAAGGAACTGAAAGCAATTTCTGTTTAAACATGTTGTAGGGATGTGTGCTGGTATTTATTTCCCATTTTCAAGGCATTGAAGTGCTTTCAGAAAAGTCAAGAGTCTTTCTACCCCAGGGTTCCTAATACAGTCACAGCTGAGAGATACTGAGAACAAGACTGAAGCAATATTAAAGTACTCATAACAGTACAATTATAAGAATCATGTTTATTTACAAGGATTTCGATCAGAATAAGTAGATAAATTACACATATTGACCTTAGGTTACGGGGACTGGTTACGATGACCATAGAAACATCAACACAATGCACAGACCCCACAGGAGTGTTCTCTCTGATTCTGCCCCTTGCCAAAGAAGGTGCCAGTATTTTGGCCCAAAGTGCATGATAAGCCTGAAATGTCATAGCTCGTAGGGGGTCAGTTAGTTTGGTTGGCTATTTACTAAGCGAGTGACACCAGTAGCGTGGGTTCAATTCCCACACTGGCTGAGGTTACTAAGAAGGTCCACCTTCTCAACCTCACCCTTTGCCTGCGGCATGGTGACCCTCAGGTTAAATCATCATCAGTCATCATCAGTCACCTCTCTCTTATAAGAGAGCAGGCCTTTGGTCCTTTGGGATTATAACAACCTTACTTGCTTTACTTTTCCCTGAAGACATCAGTCTTTCAACTAGGATGGGCAAAGTGGGGTAGCAAAACCCATTTGAGTGTAGGGATAGTGACAGCTGGAGAGACAAAGCTATTGCCCTAATCCCAATGCAAGAAGCAGTGAGAGTTATTCTCCTCATCTCAATTGAGGGACAGTGAGAGCTAATTGTCTAATTTCAATGCAGAGATTTAGAGTTATTCCCCTAAACCCAGCAGAGGGACAATGAAAGGTACTGCCCACATGTCAGTGGAAGAACCAGTGAAAGTTTATTTGCTAATCCAATCGGAGGGACAGTGAAAACTATTCCTCTCATTCCTGTGGAAGGACAGTGTGAGTGACTCCCAATATCCCTACGGAAGGATGTTGAGAGTTATTCCCCTCATTCCAATAGAGAACCAGTGAGAGCTAATCCCCTCAACCCAATGCAGGGACGATGCAAGATATTCCCTTCAAACCAAAGGAGGAACCAGTGACAGTTACTCCCCTCATCCCAGTTGAGAGACCAGTGAGAGATACTCCCCTAATCTCAGTGCAGGAACCAGTAACAGCTACTCACTCTCCTGATCCCAGTGCAGGGAGACTGAGGGCTACTGATCTCATCCCAGTTGAGGAACCAGTAAGACCCATGCCATAATCCCAGTAGAGGGACAGTGAGAGCTACTCCCTTGATCCCAGTTGAGGCATTGTGACAGCTACATCTCTTTTCCAAATTCAGGAACTAGTACCAGCTAATTCCTGAATCCCAATGCAGGAACAGTCAGAGCTATTCTCCTAAAGCCAGTTCAGGGACAGTGAAAGATTCTCACCTCATCTCAGTGGAGGGACAATGAAAGCTGGCACCCTCATTCAAATTCAGGAAACCAGTGACAGCTAATCTTCTAATCCCAGTGCAAAATCCAGTGAGAGTTTCTCCCTTGATTCTGGATCAGGACACAGTGACAGCCACTCCCCTCAGTTTGCAGCTGACTGCCGCTAAATCAAAATCCTGCTCCCACTGGTTCTGAAACAGGCTTGATATAAGATTGATCTGTGTGCTGGAGCTTCAGTGCTGAGCCAGGAATCCTGTCAGAAAGACACTGCAGGCTGTGCTGAGTATTGATGCTGAAGCCATGTGCATTCCACTGCTGTAGACCTTGAAGGGATGAAAGAAATCGAATGGCAGCTTCTGCTCAATGGTTGGTTGGTCTCTTGGTGTCGGTGGGTATCGAGTTGTATCAATGAAGGTGACAAAGGTTTTCAGAGTTACCTTGCCAGCTGAACACTTTAGACAAAGGACCAATGATTAGCATCTAACAGAGTAAATCTTCCATCATTCATTCTAATAAAACTAACAGTACAGTTTAGATACAGAGCAAAGCTGCTTCTATACTGACTCATCAAGCACTCCCATGATAGGGACAGCACAGAGCAATTTACATACTAAAGCTCCCTCTACCCCGTCCCTATCAAACACTCCCACGACAGGGACAGTGCAGGGTTATACAAAGAATAAAGCTCCCTCGATTCTTTTAAACCAGAAGTTGAGAGCTCTCTCCTCTTAAATTAAAAGTAAAACTTCCTCTACTCTTTTAAATTTAAAACAAAGTAAAGTTCTTTCGACACCAACCCTCTCAAACTCTTCCAAACAGTACAGGGTTACATCAGAGCAAAGCTCCCTCTTCTCTTTTAAACTGAAAGTAAAGCCCCTGCACCTGTTCTGGGAATGCTTGATGATGACAGTGCAGAGAAGGCTTTACTTTCAGTTTAAAAGAGAAGAGGGAGCTTTATTCCATATCTAATCCCGTTCTGTACCTGTCCTGGGAGTGTTTGATGATGACAGTGTAAAGCTCCCTCTCATTGTACCCATCAAACACTCCCAGGACAGGTCAATACTTGGGCTAGAGTCCTACAGCATGGAAACAGACCCTTCGGTCCAAGTTATCCAAGTTTCCCAAACTAAACTAGTCACACTTGCCTGCATGTGGCTCATCCCTCCAAACCTTTTCTATTCATATACCTATCCAACTGTCTTTTAAATGTTGTTTCTGTATCTGCAACTACCACTTCCTCTGGCAGCTCATTCCATATACGAACAACACTACGTGAAAAAATTGCCTCTCAGGTCCCTTTTAAATCTTTCTCCTCTCACCTTAAAAATGTGTCCTCTAGTTCACATTTGGGAAAAGACCTTTGCTATTCATAATTTCCATGCCGCTGATGATTTTACAAACCTCTATAAGGTCACCCCTCAACTTCCTCCACTCCAGTGACAAAGTCCCAGCCTATCCTTGTAATTTAAAATCCTCCAGTCCTGGAAACATCCTGGTAATTTTTTTCTGATCCCCCTTCAATTTAATAACATTCTTCCTATAGCATGACAACCAGAACTGTACATGGTACTCCAAAAGTGGTCTCACCACCCTCAATATGATGTCGCAACTAGTAAAGCTACCTAAACATTGTCCCTATCAAACACTCCCAGGACAGATATAGCATGGGGTTAGATACAGAGTAAAGTTTCTTCTGCACTTTTAAACTAAATTAAATCTCTCTCTATTCTTTTAAACTGAAAGCAAAGCTCCCTCTACCTTTTTAAACTGGAAGCAAAATGAAAGTAAAGCTTTCTCTGTCCCTATCAAACACTCACAGGGTAAGGATAGCACAGGGTTAGATGCAGCTTAAAGCTCCCTCCACTCTTAAATTGAAAACAAAGCTCTCTCCACACTGCCCCATCAAACACACCCAGGACATAGACAACTACATTTTCACTGTCCCCTACAAACTCAGAACAGATAGAACACAGGGTTAGATACAGGGTAAAGCTCTCTCAATTCTTTTAAATGGAAAGTAAACCATCCTGTATTCTTTTAAATTTAAGGTAAACAGAATGTAAAGCTCTATTGACACTGACACCATCAAATATTCCCAGAAAAGGGACGGCACAGGGTTAGATACAGAATGAAGCTCCCTCAACTTTTTTAAAATAAAAGTAAAGCTTCCTCTACTCTTTTAAACTCTAAGTAAAGCCATCTCTATTCTCTTAAACTGAAAGTAATCTTAAAGTAAAGATCCATCGACACTGTCCCTATCATTCACTTGATTTTCCAATTTGAATTTGAAAGTTTGTCAATTTCACTTCCAATTTCCACCCAGCTCTCACCTTCACCTGGGCCATCTTTGACTCTTCCCTTTTCTTCCTCAACATCTCTGTTTCCATTTCTGGGGATAGACTGGCCACTACAACCAATAACCAACCAACTCCCACAGTTACCTTGACTAAAAATCCCCACATTCTGCTTCCTGTGAATACTTTATTCCATTCTCCCAGTTCCTCTGTCTCCATTGCATGATGTCAACTTCAAGAAGGGAGCCTCCGAAATGGCTACCTTCTTCCTCAATGAAGAATCCCCAGCACAATAGTTGACAGGGCCTCTGCCAGGTCCAACCCATCTGCACTTCAGTCCTCACCCTTCTCTTCCTTCCCACAAAAGCGATAGGGTCCCCCTTGTTCTTACCCACCATCCCACCAGCATCCACATCTAGAGGATCATTAGCTGCCATTTCCACCACCTCCAGCGGTATGCCACCACCAGACACATATTCGCCTCCTCTCCTTTGTCAACCTTCCTCGAGGACCATTCCCTCTGGGACATCCTGGTCCACTCCTCCTTCACTTCCAAAACAGCCTCATGGCACTTTCCCCTGCAGCCACAGAATTGTACCACTTGTCCTCCCTCCTCAGTATCCAAGGGACCAAACACATCTTCCAGGTGAAGCAGCGCTTTACCTGCACTTCACTTAATCTAGTCAACTGCATTCGTTGCTCACAACGTGGTCTCCTCTACACTGGGGAAACAAAGCATAGACTGGTGTTCTACAAAGTAATCACCCAATGTTCTGTCTGCAAAAAAGTCCCTTAGCTTCCAGGTGCCTGCCACTTCAACAGACTGCCTTGTTACCTGGCCAACATCTCCGTCTCGGGCTTGATACAGTGCTACAGCAAATTGAAAAAAAAACCTCATTTTCGCTTGGGAACTCTACAGCCTTCTGGACTCAATATCGAGTTTAATAATTTTAGAGATTGAGGAACCTTCTGCCATGTTCTTACCTTAACCCCCACACACCAGGCCTTGTTATCACATGGTCTGCTATTACACACAACCCATTCCACATCAGCACCAAACATGGTGCTTATTTTTCTTATTCGTTCATGGGATGTGGGCATGTATAGCTGGGTTATCGTATATTGCCCAACTCAAGTTGCCCCTAAGATAGTGGCAGTGAGCTGCCTTCTTAATTCAATCAGTTTGCTGTAGGTAGACCCACATTGCTGTGAGAGAGGAGAGCTGGATTTTGATCTAGTGACAGTGAAGGAATGGCAAAAATGTTTCCAAGTCCTGCTTGGAAAGGATGGTGTGCAGCTAAGGCCTGGGATGTCAAGTGGGGAACTCCTGATGCTTGGGCAGCCTAGGGTCTCCAAGAGGTTTTGCCCAGCCTTGTACTTGTGTACATTAGGCTCTAGTTTCACTGGAAGGCAGCTGTGAGGAGTGATCAACCCAACCCCATAGAATGGATGCTGAATGGGTCTCTGGTAGTGGCCATTTTGTTTCAGTGGTCAAACATTTATCATCATTCCTTTACTGTCAATGGATCAAAATCCTGGACAACATTGTGAGTATCCTAGATGACAAGGACTGCAGAGATTCAAAGCAGCTCACCAACATCTTCATAAGAGTAGTTGCTGGCAATAAATGCTGGCATCATCAGCATCTTCCAAATTGTACAAAGCAATGTATAAAAAATTCTGGTAAATCTTCTCTGTGTCTTTTTGAAAGGGTTATTACCTTTTTCTAAAGTGTGATGCCCCAGGCAAGGATGCAATCACCCGATTTATAAAGATTTAACGTCAGTTCATTATTTGATTCCGAACTAACCTGTATATCCTGCTTCTGATACTGGAAACGGGCACCTAACACTGCTGCCTGGGGATTGGCGAGAGGGCCCAGGTTTGCCCACAGAATTTGAATCTCTAAAGCACTAGCCAGGGTGCAGCTGGACTGACAGTTCGCATTCTGAAAAGGTGAAAACAGCGGATTAACTACCTCAGCAAAACTGTACTGAAAACAAGGGTGAGCGGAAGGGGGGTTTATTCTCAAGGATAGACCATGAAACTCGACATGAACCTTGTTCTCAGCTGCCCGTTTAAATACAGTAGCCGCAGCTAGGCCCTCAGATCCCACCACATAGAGGGATTGAGAAAATCTTTTTGCAAGAGTGCCATTACAAGAAAGCTTGCATGCTCAAAGATGTCTTTTGAGAGAAAACAACATTGCCAGAGGACTGTTAAGGGGAGACATCCCATCATTTAGGATTTCTCTTTCAACCCCACACCATTCGTTCTTAGTCATCTGCATCCTTGTTTTCTTTCCCTGCGTGACAGCATGAAGATTCCTCTCCCACAGCTCTGTAAATATCTTAATCCTTCCACCAGTTCCCCAGGAATGGTCCCATTCATTCTGTCTGAATGATCCAACTTATTATCCCTCTCTTAATGGCCAATGCATTTTTAGCCCTCTCGCTACAAGAATGGCCAAAGTCATTATCATCCGTCCAAGAACGGTCTAGTCCATCGGTACCGCCCTCCCCGAGTGACTCAATCCATAAATACCTCTTTCCTAGAAATGGTCCAGTTCATCATTTACATTGTCTGAATGGTCAAACTTTTACCGTAACCCCTCTCTCAGAGTATGGCCCAATCCATCATGACACCCCCTCTCCAAAAATAGTCGTCATCATCCCTCTCTTTGGGAATGGCCCAAGCCAACAATGTCCCTCTGGGAACTGGCCCAATATGTTATAACCACTCTCCCAGGAATGGTTCAATCCAACTTTACCTCTCTGGCCCCCTGGGAATGGCCCAACCTATCTTTAAGTCTCTTCCCAGAAATGGTCCACTCAATCATCATCCCTCTCTCTGGGAATGGCCCAAGCCATCAATCGTCTCTCCAGGCAATAGCCCAATCCATTGTTACTCTTCTAGGAATGATGCAATGCAATCCCTCATCATTCCTCTGCCCAGGAATGTTTCAACAGCAAGAAACTTCTCCCTTCTCACCGATCCTGAACTGTTCCAAATCATTTTCCCCAGGTCCTAGGGAATGATCTCACACTTCTCACTGCCTCCCTGAAAATGAGATGACCCTTTCTTCTCCCATCTCTAGGAATGTTTCAACACGCCAACACTTTTACTGTCCGTTTTGGCTAGAAAAATAAAAGGGCAAATTATTAATTAGGTGGGAAGCTGATTCAAAATGCGTCAGTTCAGTGGGATCTGGACATCCTTCTGCATGAATCACAGGAAGTGGGTATGCGGGTGCAACATATAATAAGAAAGGCAAATAGAATCCTGGCATTTATTGCAAAAGGACTGGATTATAAAAGTGAAGAAGTGTTGTTACAATTATATAAGGCCTTGGTGAGACCACACCCAGAGTATTATGTCCAGTTTTGGTCTCCTTACTTGAGGAAGAATGTTGTAGCTCTGGAGGTGGTCCAGATGATTACCAGATTGATTCCAGGGATGAAAGGGCTGTCATACGACGAGTGGTTGAATAGCTTGGGCTTATACTTGCTTCAGCTCAAAATAATGAGGGTTGGTGGGGGGGGAGGTGGATCTGATTGAGATATATAAAATGCTAAAGAGGGTTGATAAGGTGGATGTCGAACAGATGCTCCCCCTTGTGGGACAGTATCAAACAAGAGCTCACAGGTAAGAGGTTCAAAACTGAGATGAGGAGAAACCACTTCTCTCCGAGGGTTGTGAATCTGTGGAACTCACTGACCTAGAGTGCATTGGAGACAGAATTAATCAACAGATGAAAGAAAGAAATAGATATGTTTCTGACAAAAAGAGGGATGACGGCTACGGGGAGCACGCAAGAAAGTGGAGTTCAGACTAGGATAAGATCAGTCATGATCATGCTAAATGGCGAAGCAGGCTCCAAAGGATGAATTGCCTACTGCCGCCGTAATTTCTATGTTCCTTTGATGTGTGTCTCGGAATGGTCTGACTCTTATCTCCTCTGTCCACCTCCCACCTCCATTTCCCTGCCACTCCAGCAATGAACACACCCACCATCCTCAGAGTGCTCTGATTCTTCTAACTCCACCCTAGAAAGATCCAAACCTTATGCCTCGCAATGACATGAGCCTTCACCCATCACCGTTCCCCCACTGCCCATCCAGAAACAATCCAAATCTTCTCCCTCCATGACTCAGCCTATTTGTCAGTTGGGTATCTGGTCAGGGAGGTGAGAGATGTTTGATTACCGAAGCCTTGGGCACTGGATTGATGATCTTGGTCAGGCTCTCCAAATTTTTACCGCTAGCATTCCCCAGGATGCCTAGTGAGTTGGGTGGATTATTCCCGAGGAGGAGCGAGTTGATGCGCGTTTGGAGGTCACTGCATGTCTGTCCAGGGTCGAACCTGAAAATTGAAACCGAGAAAGCTCGTCAACGGTTGTTGCTACTTGTGCCTTCTGAAGAGATGGGCTTCACTAGCAAAAGCAAGTAGCTTGTGCCCAGATCCAGTGATTTCAAAACCTACTGGTTGCCTTCTTGAATTGAAAGACTAAGTGTATCCTTGGGTCACTTTGCCGTCTGAGTGAAGAGTCAACCACGTTGATGCGAGACTGGACTCTTTCCTCGAATACAGGATTTCGGAACAAAGACTTCAATTAGAGTTAGGTTAGGTTAGTTGGGTAGTTGGAATGATATCATCAGAAAAAGGTTGTTAAAGCAGAACCATCTCCTCAAACCAAACTGCTGCGGCTGACCTACAGTTAAACATTTCAGAACTTGAGACTGATTTTATTGTTGCATCAAGATATGTAAGGGTTAAAGGGTTAAACCCATGTTGAGAGATGGATTTGTGATACGGCTCAGTCAATGTGTAGCTGAACAGTGAAACAAGTTTGGTCTATCAAAGGATGTGGCTGACAAGGCCAGAATTTGTTGCTCATTCCTAACTGCCCTTGAGCTGAATGCATTCTTTGGCCCAGTCTGGTTTACACGTCACGCCAGGCCCTAAGTAAGGGCAGCGATTTTTTTCCCTGAAGGACATGAAATGAGACAGACTTTTGTTTTGATTTAACAGCAGTCAGTGATATTTCATGGCTACTATTACTGAGACTAGCTCTTCTTTTCATAGAATCCCTACAGTGTGGAAACAGCCCTTCGACCCAACAAGTCCACACCGACCCACAGAGCTTCCCACCTAGACCCATTCCCCTATAACTCACCTAATCTACACATCCCTGAACACTTTGGGCAATTTAGCATACCTGCACACCTAGCCTGCACATCTTTGGACTGTGGGAGGAAACCGGAGCACCCGGAGGAAACCCACGCAGACACAGAGAACCCAACGGTGGAATCAAACCCGGATCCCTGGTGCTGTGAGGCAGCAGTGGTAACCACTGAGCCACTGTGCTGCCCTTATAGATTTAGGTTTTAAGAATTTAATTTAAATTCCAAGCTGTGATGGTGAAATTTAAAATGGTGCCCCTGTGCATTGCCCTGTGCCTTGCAACTATGAGTTCAGAGTCATTATCACTACCGGGAACATTGGACTGGTAATCCAGAACCCAAGGCTAACGTCTTGGTGACATAGGTTCAAATTCTGACACTGCAGATGGTGAAATCTGGATTCAATAAAATCTGGAATTTAAAGCTAGCTTAATATTTTTATTTTTGAAAAAAGATACAACATGCCATCCTTGCTGCATGAAAAGATATTAGGTGAGGTAACAAGAATCTTGTTCAAAAGGGGTAGCTTTAAACAGCATCCTGAAAACAGCACAGTAACAGCAGAGAGGCCTGACAGCAAACTCCCTTCTCCAAAGCATAACTAGTGAATCAGTTGGGATTGACACTTTATACAGGGAAACAATAAGCACCAAAGGCAAACAAATGATTTAAATGGAAATCATGGACAGAAAAGCAGAGCTTCTTCAAAGTTGGCATTCCTGGAGGGAAAGTGGCAGTGAATTAAACATCAAAATAAAATGCAAGGTATGGCAGAATGCTGGAGATGTAAAACATAAAATAAAAAGTGCTGGAGAAACTCCGCTTCAGAAGAAGCTTTTTTGGACTTGAAACATCAATGCTGTTTCTCTGTCCATGGATACTCCAGGATCTGCTGAGTTTTGGTAGCATATTCTATTTTATTTCAGATCTCCAACATCTGAAGCATTTGTCTTTTACTTCATGGAAGGATTTGACAAGAAGAATTTCAAAGTGGAATCACGGCTCAGCTACAGTCCAGTGTTGGTCAGCAAGTGCAGGAAGGCTGAGGGAAATGTGGGTTCATGTGAGGAAGGACAAGGGCAGGACAGGTTTGAATGAGGCCAAGTTTAGAGCGCAGACATTAGGAAGTCCAACATGCTGTGCCAATCCAAATTTAAAAACACAGATGAAGGCTTCAGTCAATGACATGGGTGAAACCATGCAATATTATGGAAGTGCAAATAGTGGTGGGAGGATATTTGGTCAGAAGAGAATCTTGGGATATTTTGAAAGAAAACTATTTCATGGGTGCTGCCATTGCTAACTGCCCTTGAACTTAATGGCTTGCTGGAACATTTCAAAGCCAATTGTTGCAGTGGATCTGGAATTACCTGTAGGTCAGCCCTGGTAAGAGTGGCAGATTTCCTTGTGAAAAGGGTTTTACAATAATCAGTGACAGCTTTGTGGGCACCGTCACTGGGATTTGCTTTCAGTTCCTGATCAATGCCTGAATATAAATTCTACAAACTGCCATGGTGGGATTCAAACCCATGTCCCTGGGCATCCGGTTTACAATGACTGTCTCCCTTGCAAGTTTGTGAAGAGGCTGAGTTTGCTTCGGACAGTTGGCAGGGAGAGGTCTGTTTCAATGGCGACTGAAATTGTCTTTGTGCCTTTTGCCACAAACTATGAGTTCAGCTGTAGGAACATAACTTCCTAAAAGCCTTCACAATATTACCCTGGAAGATATTCTACTCCTCTACTATTTCACTTTGGACAAGCGGTCTGACAATTTATAGACATTTGAGGGTCAAAACAAATGGTGGTGGTGGTGAGGGAGAGCTGTGTTGTCAGCATACATTTAGATGTTGTCTAGAGAAGACAGCCTCTAGATGAGAATTACAAGGGAGCTAAGGAACATTTGGGGGATACCAAGATTAATGATGCCAGAGCTAGATGGCAAGCCACTGAAGATTTTCTGGTGACAATTAGATAAGAACAGAACCAGATGAGTGCAGTCTTACTCAAATGGACAACAGTTTTGGAGGAGGATGGTGGGGTCAAGCATAGCAAGGACTCCAGACAAATTAGAAAGGACAAGGATGGATGTTTTATCTTTTGTCAGATAGTTTATCATTTATGCCTCTTTTAAGAGTTGTTTGATATTGTAGTAGCGATATAACCTAGTTGGATGGATTTAAATATGAATTTAGCTATGCCGCAGTTAGAGAATTTTCAATTTGTTCATAGGATATCACTTTCGATGGATGGACCAGAATTTATTACCAATCCCAATTAGCCCTTGAGAAATTCATGGTGAACTGCAGCATTCCACGAGAGAAGGAACATCCACATTGCTGTTTGGCAGAGAAATCCAGGATTTTGACCAAGTAACAGCAGAAAAACTGATCCAGCTCCAAGTCAGGATGCAGTGTGACTTGTATAGAAATTCCATGTTGCTGGTGCTTTCCTTTGTCCTTCCAGGTGGTAGAGCTTGTGATCTTGGAAGATGCAGTCAAAGAAGCCTTGATAAGATGCTGACGTACACCTTGTAATCGTACATACTGCCGCCACTGTGCATCACTGAAAGTACTTAAGGTGGGGATGCTACTTGAGTGTTATTGGAACTGCACTCATCTGGGCAAGCCTGTCACTCTTGACTTGTGCCTTGTAGATGCTGGATAGACTATAGGGAATTTTTGGTGCAGAATTCAACACCTCTGACCTGCCCTTGTCAGCCTGACCCCAATGATAATGGCTTTTCCAGTTCAGTTTCTGGTCACTGCTGACACTTACAAAGGAAGGAGTCATTGATGGCCTTCAGGAAGGAAAAGGAAGTTGGGTATTGGTTTGTAGCACGCAAGAAGAGCAGGACAAAGGTTTGATTTTGAAAGGAGGATTGCAAATTGATTGCTAAAGTTTCACCTGTACAAACAGTCAGCTCTCATGTTGTGTTGAAAGAGTATGTCATTCCGAACCAACTGAGAACAGGACCCATCACTGCTGCTTTTCAGGACTGTCAGGCTAGTGCAATAAATAGTCAAGGATCTCAACAAATATTTAGATATCACACTCCTCAGTGACAAAGAGAGTCCTCACAAGCTTCCCGTGTGTAGAAGAAGCGTGATGACATGACTTAGTGGTTCAGATTTGCAGAAATCCAGCCTCTGCCATGTCAACTCAACCCACTGTTCAGGCTACAGAGGATACAATGAACACAGACACAGTTCTGTGACCATTCCCAAAAGGATATCATGAGAACTGATCCAGACAAGTTTCCAGTCCCAAGGGAATACAGTGACATCTGATCCAATCCATTATCCAGTTCCCAAGAGATACAATGAGAATTGCTCTCGTCCAGTGTCCCATTCTCAGCAGGTTTCAGTGAGAAGTGACCAGCCCAGTGTCTTCTCCCCAACAGCATGCTGTGCCAACTGATCCAACCCAGTGTCCAGATCCCAGTGGACACAGTGAGAACTGAACCAGTAAAGTGTCTAAATCCAGGGGATATGGCAAGAGCTGATCCAGTCCTGTATCCAGTCCCCCAACAATACAGTGAGAACTGATGCAGTCTGGTGTCTCTACTCACAGGATAGTGAAAACTGATTCAGCACAGTGTCCAGTGAACAGTGGGATACACGATGAACTGACCAGCACAGCATCTGCTCTTCAGGACGACATAGTGAGAATCAACCCAACAGTGTCCATCCCTGGACAGGACTGACCATCCTACTAACTGGTCTCCAGAGAGATATACTGAGAATTGACTCAGACAAGGGTCCAGCCCTGGGAAGATAGAGAGGACTGACCAGCAGTGTATCCAGTCCACAGTGAGAACTGACCCAGATCAGCGTCCAGTGCCTAAAGGTTCCACATTGTCAATATTGAGAATCTTCCCTCTGGTATTTTTCGATCTCTAGCCCGCATGTTATAAAAGGATATGCAGCCTCTTCACCATTAAAGGCCAGGATGGGTTTTCCTTTCAGATATCCAGGATTCCCACTCCGTCTCTTTGCTGGTCCACTCTCCATGACCTAATCACAAACGAGAAACATGACAGTTCAGTCCTTTGCTGAATCACATCTCACAAAGTCTGCCAAATCTCATTTAGGATTAAATCAAATCACAAAGGCTTCACTGCAGAACAGTAATCTGTAGTATAACCGACACTATAATATACATAAGAACTAGGAACAGGAGTGGGCAATTCAGCCCCTCGAGCCTGCTCCACCATTTGATACGATCATGGTTGATCTAATCTCAGCCTCAACTCCACTTTCCTACCCACTCTCTATAACCCTTCAACTCATAACTAATTAAAAACCCATCTATCCCCTCCTTAAATTTACTCAATGTCTCAATGAGAGGGAGGTAAAAGGGGTGGAGGAGTTGCATTACTGGTCAAAGAGGATATCACAGCTGTGCTGAGGAGGGCACTATGGAGAACTCGAGCAGTGAGGCAATATGGGCAGAGCTCAGAAATAGGAAGGGTGCAGTAACAATGTTGGGGCTGTACTACAGGCCTCCCAACAGCGAGCGTGAGATAGAGGCACAAATATGTAGACAGATTATGGAAAGATGTAGGAGCAACAGGGTGGTGGTGATGGGAGATTTTAATTTTCCCAACATTGACTGGGATTCACTTAGTGTTAGGGGTTTAGATGGAGCAGAATTTGTAAGGAGCATCCAGGAGGGTTTTCTAGAGCAGTATGTAAATAGTCCAACTCGGGAAGGGACCATACTGGACCTGGTGTTGGAGAATGAGCCTGGCCAGGTGGTTGAAGTTTCAGTAGGGGATTACTTTGGGAATAGTGATCACAATTCTGTAAGTTTTAGAATACTGATGGACAAAGATGAGAGTGGTCCTAAAGGAAGAGTGCTGAATTGGGGGAAGGCCAACTACAGCAAAATTCGGCAGAAGCTGGGGAATGTGGATTGGGAGCAGCTGTTTGAGGGTAAATCCACATTTGATATGTGGGAGGCTTTTAAAGAGAGGTTGATTAGAGTGCAGGACAGATATGTCCCTGTGAAAATGAGGGATAGAAAGGGCAAGATTAGGGAACCATGGATGACAGGTGAAATTGTGAGACTAGAAAAGAGGAAAAAGGAAGCATAAATAAGGTCGAGGTGACTGAAAACAGACGAAGGTTTGGAAGAATATCGGGAAAGTAGGACCAAGCTGAAACGAGGAACTAAGAGGGCTAAAAGGGGTCACGAAATATCTTTAGCAAACAGGGTTAAGGAAAATCCCAAAGCCTTTTATTCACACATAAGGAGCAAGAGGGTAACTAGAGAAAGGGTTGGCCCAATCAAGGACAAAGGAGGGAAGTTATGCGAGGAGTCAGAGAAAATGAGTGAGATTCTTAATGAGTACTTTGCGTCGGTATTCACTGAGGAGAGGGACATGACGGATGTTGAGGTGAGGGATAGTGTTTGATTACTCTAGGTCAAGTCAGCATAAGGAGGGGGGAAGTGTTGGGTATTCTAAAAGGCATTAGGGTGGACAAGTCCCCAGGTCCGGATGGGATCTATCCCAGGTTACTGAGGGAAGCGAGAGAGGAAATAGCTGGGGCCTTAACAGATATCTTTGCAGCATCCTTGAGCACGGGTGAGGCCCCGGAGGACTGGAGAATTGCTAATGCTGTCCCCTTGTTTAAGAAGGGTAGCAAGGATAATCCAGGTAATTATAGACCGGTGAGCCTGACATCAGTGGTGGGGAAGCTGCTGGAGAAGATACTGAGGGATAGGATCTATTTACATATGGAAGAAAATGGGCTTAATAGTGATAGGCAGCATGGTTTTGTGCAGGGAAGGTCATGTCTTACCAACATGATAGAATTCTTTCAGGAGTGACAAAGTTGATAGATGAGGGAAGGGCTGTAGATGTCATATACATGGACTTCAGTAAGGCCTTTGATAAGGTTCCCCATGGCAGGCTGATGGAGAAAGTGAAGTCACATGGGGTCCAGGCTGTACTAGCCAGATGGATAGAGAACGGGCTGGGCAACAGGAGACAGAGCGTTGTAGTGGAAGGGAGTTTCTCAAAATGGAGAACTGTGACCAGTGGTGTTCCAAAGGGATCTGTGTTGGGACCACTGTTGTTTGTGATATGCATAAATGATCTGGAGGAAGGTATAGATGGTCTGATTAGCAAGTTTGCAGGTGACACGAAGATTGGTGGAGTAGCAGATGGTGAAGGGGATTGTCGGAGAATGCAGCAGAATATAGATAGATTGGAGAGTTGGGCGGAGAAATGACAGATGGAGTTCAATCCAGGCAAATGCGAGGTGATGCATTTTGGAAGATCCAATTCAAGAGCAAACTATGTGGTAAATGGAAAAGCCCCGGGGAAAATTGATGCACAGACAGATCTGGATGTTCAGGTCCATTGTACCCTGAACGCAGGTGGATAGAGTGGTCAAGAAGGCATACGGCATGCTTTCATTCATCGGACGGGGTATTGAGTACAAGAGTTGGCAGGTCATGTTACAGTTGTATAGGACTTTGGTTCGACCACATTTGGAATACTGCGTACAGTTCTGGTCGCCACATTATCAAAAGGATGTGGATGCTTTGGAGAGGGTGCAGAGAAGGTTCACCAGGATGTTGCCTGGTATGGAGGGTGTTAGCTATGAAGAGAGGTTGAGTAGATTAGGATTATTTACATTAGAAAGACGGAGGTTGAGGGGGGACCTGATTGAGGTCTACAAAATCATGATAGGTATAGACCGGGTGGATAGCAAGAAGCTTTTTCCCAGAATGGGGGACTCAATTACTAGGGGTCATGATTTCAAGGTGAGAGAGGAAAAGTTTAAGGGAGATATGCGTGGAAAGTTCTTTACACAGAGGGTGGTGGGTGCCTGGAACACGTTGCCAGCGGAGGTGGTAGAGGTGGGCACGATAGCATCATTTAAGATGTATCTAGACAGATACATGAATGGGTAGGGAGCAGAGGGATACAGATCCTTGGAAAATAGGCGACAGGTTTAGATAGAGGATCTGGATCGGCGCAGGCGTGGAGGGCCGAAGGGCCTGTTCCTGTGCTGTAATTTTCTTTGTTCTTTGTCTACAGCACTATGGGGTAGTGAATTCCACAGATTCACAACCCTTTGAGAGAAGTAATTTCTCCTCATCTCTGCTTTAAATCTGCTACCATTTAACCTAAAAGTATGACCTTTTACTCTAGATTCTCCCCACATGAGGAAGTACCCTCTCTACATCTACTTAGTCAATTCCCTTGAGAAGAATGAATAGTTTGAGATATATAAGATTTTCAGCAGTGAAGAGATGGTGCCTAACGTGACGCAACTCCTATGTTGGTGGGTCCAGCGCAGGCGGTAGTGGAGGTCTCCATTGAGGTTAGGTGCCGGCATGGACCAGGTCAGAAAGAGTGATTTTCTGAACTGCTTTGTTTTCCTAATTTATTCCTATCATCTATAATGCTGGACTGTTTATTCCTTTACTTTTTTTTTGTTTCCTAAGTATCTGTACCTACGTACCTTTGTACCGAAGCTAGCGCTGTAATGCAGCGACTGTGAACTTTTTATTGTACTCCTTTGAATACGTGACAATAAAACTAATTCAATTCAATAAACTCCAGGAGTATAGGCCTAAACTTCTCAATTTCTCTTCATAAAACAAACTTGTCATCTCTGGAATCAATTGAGTGAACTCCTCTGAACTGCCTCCAATACAACTACATCCCTCAGGTAAGGGAGTGTACACATTTCTCCAGGTGCAGTATCACTTGAACAGCTGCAGCAATGCTCCCTGCTGTTATAATCTATTCCCTTCGCAATAACATCAAAAATTCCATTTGTCTTCCTTATTATCTACAGTACCAAATACTACTGAGAATCATGCACGAGGACACCCAGATCACTCTGTACTGAAGCACTCTGAAGTTTCTCTCCATTTAGATAATGACTAAAATGAATAATCTCGTACTTATCCATGTTAAATTTTATCTGCCAAATATCGAACAGCACAGCTCTGTAACATGGCAATAATGTAAAACTGTACCACATGGCAATATAACAGGGGACACATTCAGACTATTTCTCACTGTACTGACACGCAACCAAAGCAGGCTATACATCCCTACAGTAACTGCAGACCCACAAATTTCGTTCCTCACAGTTTTGTCACAGGAAACCAGCACAGACTGTTCCTCTCAGAAATACAAGAGAACAACAGCCTGCATCTTACTGCACTGTAAAAGATCCCCATTCTTCTCGATTTTAACAAGAGAATCCAGTACAATACACCTTAAATGGTGACATGGGCAGATTGTCCTTTACTGCACTTTAACAGGAGAACCCTAGACACTGTATATCAACATATTCAAACTGATACCACCCTGTAGATTATCTCACACTATGTTGTAGTGGGAGATCCCTGTTGCCTGTTCCTCATTGCACTATATCTGGAGACCCTTGAAGACTGTAAAGCAATCTACCATAACTGGAGACCCATGCAGATGGTTTGTCCCTGTACTGTAATAACAGACTGCTGTACACTGTTCACCTATGTAATATAACACATTACCTGGGCATATTGTCACTTGCTCTAACAGGAGATTCTGTTCCAGTGTCCCTCATTGTACTGTAACTGAAGATTCATGCCGAATTCTGCTTGCTGCCCTGTAAATACTGTGAACACTATGGCAATTTAGCATGGCCAATCCGCCTAACCTGCACATCTTTGGACTGTGGGAGAAAACCAGAGCACCCAGATGAAACCCACACAGACACGGGGAGAATGTGCAAACTCCACACAGACAGTCGCCCAAAGCTGGAATCGAACCCATGTTCCTGGTGCTGTGAGGCAGCAGTGCTAACCACTGTGCCACCGTGCCACCCACTTTTTTTCTTTTTTTTACTGTATATTTCATGACTGAACTTTACACCTCTCCAAAAGCAGTAACATTCTGCTTTTCCCATTTAGTTTGTGACTTAATTTCAACCCCACTCATGACATTATCCAATATACTGAAATTTGGGCCACAGGGCTTCACATTTAGCAGCATAAATGCCACAATGGCATTCAAATCCTTGAGACGGACATCTTTCGCCATCACTAGCTTCTCCTAAAGTAGGATTTCGGCTTTGCAGCATTGATTTAGAGTATTTTAGACGGTGTTCAGGTTCACTGCGTTTTACATTCGACATCTCCATGAAGGAGGGAGGATATAGGGAGGATACAGGGAGGATGTGTCTGCACTGAACAGGGTGCAAAAGAGATTCACCAGGATGTTGTCTGGGGTGGAGCATTTCAATTATGAAGAGAGGCTGGATAAGTTCAGGTTGTTTTCTTTAGAGCAGAGAAGGTTAAGGAGGGACATAATAAGAGGTGTATAAGATTGAGGGGCAAGGACAGGGTAGTTCCCCTTAACTGAATAGTTAATAACACGCAGGCATCACTTTAAAGGGAAAGATAAGAAGTTTAAGAGGGGATTTGAGAAAAAAATATTTTCACTCAGAGGGGACTGGGGTCTGAAATGCACTACCTGGAAGAGTAGTTGTGGTGGGAAACCCCACAACATCTAAGAAGCACTCAGATCAGCACTTTACATTCAAAACTATGGACCTAGCGTGGACAACTGTAGGTAGTAATACATTTTTGGTGGTACAGATTTGATGTGCTGAACGTCCTCTTCTGTACTATATGAATTTATGATCCATCACAAAGGGTGGATCAGTAGCACCATAACTGACCAAATTGCCCGAGTCCCAGAATGACTCTGCAGTAGGTGGTGAGGAAATCAACAATAGCAAAGAATCCATTTGACCTTGTCCTCAATAATTTACCTGGAGCAGATGTATTCCTCCATGACAGTACAGGGTATTGGACCTAGTACTACTCTTATACTATCCCAATCATAATATCCTGACATCCAGAGAGTTTACCACTACACAGTCCTTGTGAAAATTAAGTCACATTTTGCCACACCAGGTCCACAGCTTTGAATTTAATGACAAATCGAGTGCTCTTCTCAGTATTTTTGAAGGTGTTGTGAGATTTCCCACCTCAATGACTCGCCCAGGTAGCGCATTCCAGACCCCTATCACCCTCTGGGTGAAAATTGTTTTCCTCAAATCCCCTCTGAACCTCCAACTTTCACTTTAATATGATGTCTCCTGGTTATTAACCCTTCAATTAAGCTGCTTTCTATTCACCCCACCCATGCCACTCATAATCTTATACACTGGATGTGCAAGCTCCACAAATAACACCATCCACCGTGATGAGGGAGCCCAGTCCATTGGTGTAAAAGAAGTGGGGAAGTTCATTGATAATTGTACAAGTTCAGCACCATTTATGACTCCTCAGATGCTCAAGCAGTTTATGTCCATGTGCAGCAAGACGTGGACAATATCTAGGCTCAGCCTGGTAAATAGAAAGTAACATGTGTACCATAAGTGCTAAGCAATGACCATCTCTAACAAGAGAAAATACTCCAACTGAAGGCGCAATAAAGCTGCTGGAAAACATTTTTGCTTCTGTACTCAAATCCCTTTGAAATGAAGGCCAACATATTACTTGCCTTGCAGTACCTGTGTGCCAACTTATAGTGAGTGATGGTCAAGGACATCGCGATCCCTTTGGACATCGGCACTTCACAACCTTTCACCATATACGAAATATTCTGCCTTTCTGTCTATTTCAACCAAAGTAAATACCTTCACACTTGTATATATCATATTCCATCTGCTGTGTTCTATTGCATTCGATTAGCTTGTCCAAGTCCTTTCTTCCAATCTCCTTACAACTGTCCCCAGTTTGGTGTTATCAGCACATATTACAATTGGTCCCTAAATCCAAATTATTTATTGTGAACAGTTCTGAACCTAACACTACTCTTACATGGGCCAACAGTAATATCCTGCCATCCAGAGAAATTATCCCCATTAAGAGGAGATCAATATGGACTGTTAACAAAGAACTGCAAAGTACTGTAATAGGAAACTCATGTAAAATGTCTATCACTGAACTATAAAAGGAGACTCATGCAGACCATTCCTTGCTGTGCTGTTACAGAAGACCCCTGTACAATCTGCCTCAATAAAACAGGAGACATGTGGACAATAAACCACACTACAAAGTTCCTGTACATTACAGTGTAAGAATTTGTTATTTTCTTAATTCATTCATTGGACGTGGAGGTTGCTGGCTGGACCAACATTTATTGTCCACCCCCTAGTCGCCCTTGAGATGATGGTGGTGCGCTGCCTTCTTAAATCTTTCAGCACAAGTCTCAATATTTTCCAAGTTTTGCTGTATTTGAGCAGGGACTGCTTTAGTATCTTGAGCCTCGAGTAGTGATGAACATTGTACGATCATCAGCAAACATCCCTACTTCTGACCTTACTGACCTTCTGATGGATGGAAGGTCAATGATGAAACAGCCTGAAGATTCTACAATTCTAAGTTGGCTCCACCGAGGACACTATCCCAAGGGGTTCCTGTTGAGATGACTGATCAACAAACATACCATCTTCCTTTATGGCAGGTGTGACTCCAATTAGCAAAGAGTTTCTTGCTGACTCCCATTGACTTTATGCTTACTCAGACTCTTTGATGCCACTCTTGAGTAAAATGTGGCCTTGATGTCAAAAGTAGTCACTCTCACCTCACCTCTGGAATTCAGCTCTTTTGTTCATGCTTGAACTAAGGCTGTAACAAGTTCAGCAGCTGAATTGCCTTAGCAGAGCCCAAACTGAACGTTAGGGAGCAGGTTATTGATAAGTAAGTGCTGCTTCTTACTGCTGTTAATGACACTTTCTATCACTTTACTGATAATAGAAAGTCAACTGATGGGGTGGTAATTGGTCTGGCTAGATTTGTCCTTGTTGCTCTTGACAGTTTGATCTTGGAGGATCTGAAGTAACAAGGTGTAGAGCTGGATGAACACAGCAGGCCAAGCAGCATCAGAGGAGCAGGAAAGCTGATGTTTTAGATCGAGACCCTTCTTCAGAAATGGGGGAGGGGAAGGGGATTCTGAAATAAATAGGGAGAGAGGGGGAGGCGGATAGAAGATGGATAAAGGAGGAATCTGGATCTTACACCTACCCTCAGGAAGAAAACATTAAATCTCTGCTGGATCTTGGTGGTAGACAGCGGGACATCAGTGAAGCCAAAGGCCACCACGGCATCAACGATACCCTCATTTCCGTCATATGTGATGTGATAGGTCACCTGATAGAAACAGCAACTTGCAGTCATTGCAACACAATACAGTAATGAAAATTCACATTTCTAAAGCATACCTTGTGTAAAAAAAATCCCCAAAATTGCACAAGAATGCTACTGAGGAATAATTGACATGGAGAGACAGAAAGGGACAATTAGGACAGGAAATGGAAAATACTATCCAAAGGAATCTTTGACAAGAATCTTAAAGGAGTACAGAGAATTGGAGAACTGTAGACAGGGAGTTCCAAAGCTTCACATCCAGGCAGCAAAACGGTTGCTTCCAACTCCAAGGTGAAGGAAATCAGATATCAACAAGGAGCCACAGCTGATGGAGAGCTGCAATGACCTCAGATGGCTGAAGAGCTGGAATTTACAGGCATAGGGAGGTGCAAGCTCACAGAGAAAACAGGAACAGGTTTTGAAGTTGACAAAGGGGTTAGAGAGATTGCAGTGAGTGAGAAACTGAGTGGGTCTGTGGAGTGTGAGACAAGGTTGACATCCTCGGTTAACAATCTGCCAGACCTGCACAGTTTCAGCCCTCCAGCACTATCTGCAATATGTTGCTTTTGTGCTGTAGTGTTGAGAGTCAGTTGTGGAGGTAATTGAACATGGAGATGAGTACTTGAAGATAACGTAGATAACTGTACAACTGAAGTAGGGTTGAGACAGAGAAGGATAACGTAATGAGAAGATTTGAAGACACGTGTGATAACTGTCGGCTGGGAGAGGTTAAGGAAATAAGGACGAGGGCATAGAGGTATTTGACAGAGGGTTAAGTATTAAAGATGACAAAGAGTTATAGAATGGCGACAGGTTATAGGGACAGGAACACACAAGTCCATGGTGGGATTTAAATACATATATTGCAGTGTGTTCAGCTAGCAGAGAGATAATTGATGAGACAGACTTGCTGCAAATCGGGATAGACAGTGGAGGTAAGGTACAGAATGTAGCAGATTAATCAAGAATGCAGCAGACCAAGCTCAATCTTTCTCAAAGGCATTTGGGAATGAGGAATATTTTGAGAAGGAGTAAACAGAAGAAAGCTATCATCTTGCAGGAAGCTATAAATGGACTGGTCAGTTTGGAACAAAAAGCAGCAAATGTAATTGAATCAGATGTGTAGAAAAGACAGCTACACTGCTGGAACTGGACATCAGGTAGCAGTGCAAACCATTCATTGAGTGTTGCCGATAAATAGATCAAACAGATTCACCCTTTCCTCCACCTCAGGTTTTCAAATTGTTGTAGAATTTATGAGTTCTATTTAAAATTTGTCATTTCCCACAGGTATGAATGTCAGACGTACTGTCTTGCATCACCAACTTCTCACAAAATTCCATACCCATTACTCTTGAGAGTAATGATGAGGGAAGAAATGTAACATCTCCATGTTTGCAAATGACTCAAAGCTAAGTGGTAGGGCGAGTTGGGATGGGATGCAGAGATGCTTTCAGTGATTTGCACACTTGAATGATTGGGCAAATGCGTGGAAGATGATGTATAATGGGAGCAAATAAAATGAAGGCAGATCATTATCATCTCGATGGTGATAACTTGAGAAAGGAGGAGGTGCAACGAGATCTGGGTATCCTTGTACACCAGTTGATGAGAGTAAGCATGCAGGTGTAGTGGGCATGAAGAAGGCAAATGGACTTCATAGTGAGAGAATTCAAGTAGAGGAGGAGGGATGTCTTGCTGCAATTTTACAGAAGCCTTGCTGAGACCACATCTGGGGTATCATATGTAGTTCTGATTTCTTTATTAGAGGAAAAAGTTCTGCAACAAAGACTTAGCAGACTGATTCCCGGGACGCAGAACTGTCTATTGAGACACCCTGGAAGGTTGAGAACTGGAGTTTTCAAGAATGAGGGAGGGATCTATTAGGAACCTATGAAATTATAACAGGACTAGACAAGATAAACACAGATGACAGGGTCTTCTAGAACCAGCGGTCACAGTCCAAGGAAACAGGGTGTTCCAGCTAGGACTGAGATGACAGGAATTTTTCTTAGTTGGTGAGCCTATGGAATTCCCTGCCACAGAAAGTGGTTAAGGACAAAATGTTGAACCTTTTCAAGAAAGAGTTATATGTACTTCTTGGGGCTAAAGGGATCAAGGGGATGGGGAAAAAGTAGAAACAGGGTAGTGAGCTGCATGATCAGCTATGATCGTATTGAATGGTGGAGCAGTCTGAAAGGGCCAAATGGCCTACTGTTGCTCCTATCTTGTATATATGGCCATCACTTTCTCAGAACCCAACAACTTGCATCTTATTGTAACAGTTGGCATATTCCAATGTTCTGAAATGCCAGTGATAGACCAAAACAAAATAACTAGGATGTTTAAAGCGGGAATCAAGGAATAATGTGGGGCAGGCTCACAGTATAAAGCTGTTTCACAGACCAGTACTTTGACATGGAGTGGCAGATGCTGTGGAGCCACAGCCTCCACCCTATTCTGGGACAGGCACCATACAAATTGATAGGGCAAGGAGAGTACGTTCAGTCTTCTGCTTTCTAAGGTGGGAGTGAGGTTCCTGCAAGATGGATGCAAACATACTCCAAGATGAGTGCAGCTCCTCACTGACTGATGGTTCAGGCTCAGTTGTGCTGCCCTTTGCAGTCAAAGAGCTGACTGGGACTGCCTGATTCATGCTTCCTTTTGGTTGCCTGTCCTATTGATCCATCAAGTTGTCACACCACAGAGAACTGTGCATTTCCCATCTCCCTTCTCGTGTCTTATCCCTTACCTCTGATACCACATTCATGCATGTGTTGTTTGACACCCACGGCGCTGTCACATCTTTATCTTCAACTACAATATGAACCTGCAAACCGAAAGAAGAACAGACAATATATTACTAACTCCGGTATTCATTCACATCTCCAAGCACTAATCAGTGGTTAGATACAAGTTACAGAAAAGCAATAACCATGTACGGAATATAACCAAGGTTAGACACCAAATGAAATTCTATCTGCATAACATCCCATCAAACATTCTCAGCGCATGTA
This sequence comes from Rhincodon typus, assembly GCF_021869965.1. Lineage (NCBI taxonomy): Eukaryota > Metazoa > Chordata > Chondrichthyes > Orectolobiformes > Rhincodontidae > Rhincodon > Rhincodon typus. The sequence continues at coordinate 2,636,774 of NC_063378.1, read as the reverse complement.
AAATCAAGGTTAAAGATTGCTCTACACTGTTCCCCATCAATCAATCTAACTGAACGTATATCACAACTTTAGGATTAAAATTAAGCTGCTTTTACAATGTCCAATCAAACATTCCCAAGACTGGCACAGCACAGAGTTAAACATGGAATAAAGCTTTCCCTACTCAATCTCATCAAACATTAAAAGTGTTGGCAGTATGAAAGTAGTGGAGCAGTAATGCGAAGGCAACTGAGGGAATTTACGTTCAATTCATTCATCATTTCGGGAAAAAGTGCCTAGCATATTCATAATAATCAGATCCCAATCGAATTATCATAAAAACTCATCACCACATGCGTAAAAGGATGGCAATAAAGTTGACATTGCCAGTGACCCAAAGCCCAAGAATAGACAATTAAAAAAAACCTGCAGGCACAGAGCAGGTTTAGAAACAATGAAAAAGTACATTTCTGGGTGCAGCAGAGAGACAGATAAACAAGAAAGGGAAGGAAAGAAAGGGAAAAAGGCTGAAAGACAGCAATCAGAAAAAGTGAGATAGTGTAAGGAAAGACAGAGAGAGAGAGGAGGCACAGGAACAAAAAAAGAAATGGAGAAAGGGAGTGAGAGAAAAAATTGGAGAGACAAGAAAGAGTGACAGGGAGACAGAAAGAGACTGCATGGAGGGAGATATGAGGTGAGCACATGATAAAGGCAGGTGCAGAATGATACAGAAAGACAGAAACAGAGATCAAATGAGGCAGAAAGATATTGTAACAGAGTGTCATGTAGAGGAAGGAAGGCAAAGCAAGAGAGAAACAGATAGAGACAAACACACAGAGGGGACAAACACAGAAAGAGACAGAGTGAAAAAAGGGGGAGAAGGGAGAGAGCAGAGAAACAGACTAAGCAAGGGAGGCATGCATATGGGAAGGAGCCATAGTAAATGAGGGGGCTGCAAGGAATGGGGAAAAGTCTGCAGGGAACGAAAAGGGAGTACGCAGACAGAGAAGGAGGCACAGAAAGGAGGAAAAAACAGAGGACAGAAAGGTACAGATTAGAATTGAAATTAACAACAGAACTGTTGTAAACATGTCTATATTGGTGACATTTGAGTTTTGCAGGACCATAAGAAAATGACCAGGCAGACATGAACAAAGAAAGAAAAAAAAAGCAAAGGTGCAAGTCGACTGTGCTTTATGACTTTCCAGGTTTTATAACCCATTCTGCCAGTCCATGAGCTGTACTTCTTGGTTACCATCTTGAAAATGTAATGAATATTCAAACTTACAGTATGATTTGTCGCCTTTCCAATAATTGTTGCTTCATCTCATTTACTTCATTCATCTGGAACACATGTCACCCAAGGACCATTTTAGGCAATTCACTTGTAGATGTTGAAAGCACTGTCCTTTCACATCAAGATCACTCAGCCTACCACAAGTCCCTGCTGCACTGTACTCTGCTCCTCGGAAAGGTCATTACAAAACCCAAGAGTATGAATATCAGGTACAGGATGCCTCATCACCCTCAGTCGGCTACTCAGACTCTGATAGCTCAAAAATACTCAGGATTATCCAGGACGACTGTCTTTCCATTTCATACTGTTATTTTACTTGGACCTTTCAATTCCAATGGACCTTTCTTTTATTATACACCACATCACAGATTTAAAATCTCTCTCAGACAGTCCTACATAGTGCTGTGTTCTTTAACTTTTCACTTTGCACGAAATTCTCGAACAATATTTATTTTTTCAAATATCTCCCTAACTTTGTTTCTTAGAGGAAACATTATTAGGCACATTTTGTAATTAATTCACTTGTACTTTTTGCACTCATTTTTCACACCTTTACTCCTCCATTAATGCAAAACACATTTTGTTATAACCTTTTACATATTATTAAATGTTACCTTATTCCCTTCACGTGTTTGCAAATAGGAAGCATTTTTATATTCACTTCTTATATGCACTTTCTGACCCTTTTCACAACATTGCTCTCATTTTCTCTATAAACTAACTGTGTTTTCGAGGTTGTAGACATGCTCGCTGAGCCGGTGTCAGCGCGCCTCCAGTAAAGCATCAGTGTTCTGTCCCGCTTGTTATTTAGATGCCTCAGTTTGCTGGGATGATTGGTATAACTTCCGGTTTTGTTTGTCAGTGGTTTGTACACTGTGTTTGTTGATGGAGTTCCGCTTGGAATACCAGGCCTCCAGGAATTCCCTGATGTGACTCTGTTTGGCTTGTGCAATTATTGATGTGTTGTCCCAGTCAAATTTGTTTATCGATGTGTTGTCCCAGTCGAATTCATTTACTAATGTGTTGTTCCAGTCAAATTTGACTGGGACAACACATCAATAATCACACAAGCCAAACAGAGACACACCAGGGAATTCCTGGAGGCCTAGTATTCCTACCGGAACTACATCAACAAACACAATGAATTAGACCCTGTGTACAAACCACTGAGAAACAGAACCGGATGTAATACCAATCACCCCAGAAAACCAAGGTGTATAAATAACAAGCGAGACAGAACACCGACACTTCGCAGGAGGCGCACTGACGATGTTACCTAGAAGGGTGAATAAACGTTTGCAACCAAACCTACTGGCTCAGCGAGCATGTCTACAACCTTATACACAACCCGAGCTACAAATCTTCTCGAAAACTTTAACCGTGTGTTTACTAGCATGTTTTCAACAAGTTGGAATTTTCACTTTTTGCAGGATTTGTTTTCTTATTGGAAGTATTTTCAAACACAACATGCAATTTTTCAAGCATTTGAACATTTATCACAATGGTTTCATACTTTTCAAATCTTCACATTTTCCATACAGTTTTGTAAAAACAATTTTCAAATTTTCACACATTTTTCTTAAACTTTTTTGCAACCATACCAAATAAGAAGGGTTAGACAGAGAGAGGAAGGGAGGAAGAGGTACAGAGAGAAGAGAGAGAGAGACAGGCAAACTAGTAGGGAGGGTATAAATAGGAAAAGAAAGCTAGGAAGAGCTAGAGAGAGCACACAGTAGGAAATGGAAAGAGCGAGCAGGCTTTCAGGAAAGAAAGAAAATGAGGAAAGAGACAGACAGGCAGAGAGACGGAAAGAATGAGACATAGAGGGAAAGAGAAAAAGATGGGAGAGAGACAAAAAGGGAAAGAGAGAGAAAGGCGGGATAGAGAGAAAAAAATGGGAGGAAAGAGAAAACAAGGTGAAAGATAGACAAGGAAACAGAGAAAGGGGAAAGGAGATAAAGACAAAATTATGGAAGGATTGAAGAAACAGGAAAGGAATGAGTGACAGAAACCAGAAACGAGCGCAGGGGAGAGTAGGGAAAGAAAGAAGTGTGCGATCGACAGCAAGAGGGTGCGAGAGGGCAAGACAGAGCGGGAAGGAAGGAGGTAGAGAGAGGCTGCGACATCCTGATAATGTCATTGGGCTAGCAATCCAGACTTCCAGGCCAACATTCTGAGGACACAGGTTTGATTCCACCAGGATGGGTGACGAAATAGGACATAAGAATAAGCAGTAGACAATTCAGCCTCTCAAGTCTGCTCTGCCATTCAATATAATCATGGTTGAGTTTATCTTAGTGTCAGCTCCACTTTCCTGTCTGCTCTCCACAATCCTTCAACCTATTACTAATTAAAAATGTATCTATTTTGTTCTTAAATTTACTCAATGTCGCAGCCTCCAGCACACTCTTGGATAATGTATGACTCTTTGAGAGAAGTAACTTCTCCTCATCTGTTTTAAATCTGCTACCCCAATCCTAAAACTGCAACCTCTCATTCTAGACTGCCCCACTAAGGGAAACATCTGCATCATGACTACTTTGTCAATCCCCTTTAGCACTGTTTATGCCTCAACTAGATCTCCTTTCACTCTTCTAAACTCGAGCAAGTATAGTTCTAAGCTATTTAATCCCTTTTCAGAAGCAAACCCCTCATCTCTGGAATCAATCTTGTGAACCTCCTCCAAACTGTCTTCAAAAAATCTACATCCCTCCTCAAATAAGGGGAAACTCATGTAACCATTTCCATTGTTGCAAAAATCTATCGGATTCACAAATATCTTTGAAGGAAGTAAATCAGTTGTCCTTTCCTGATCTGGCCTAAAAGTTCTCCAGGCTTATCTAATGTGAGTAAGTCTCAATTGCCCTCTGGGCAGTTAGGAATTAGCAATAAACGCTGGCCTAGTCAGCACCACACACATCCTGCGAATTGAAAAGGATGAAAATAATGAAGAGAAATAGATGAGCAAAAAGTCAAAAGAGACCTAAACAAACGAGACAGACGAAATTTGGAGAGGGAATAAGAAATGGAAATAACAGAGGAAGAAAGAAATAAAGCAGATATTTACAGAGGTAAACAAGGAGACAGATTGGGGGAGAGTGAGAGAGTTGGACATACAGAGATACTATGTCAAGTTGGAAATCAGAATTAAAATCTTTTTACAATAGAACTGCTTTACCAAGTTCTCCACATTGGTAATATTTGGAGTCTGTAAAACAAAAACAAGACGAGATCCGTTTAAATCTTGTGCTAGGTTCAATCAGAGTCAAACCATTCACCCTCCCTGGACCCCATGACAAGACTGATGGAATGGATATCTGTGTAAATCCAAAGCCTGGCTAAAATTTTGCTGCCGGCCCGACTTGCAGCAACCGTTGACTCATCATCTGCCCTCTTGCTGCAATTCATGGGTTTTCCACTGAGCTTAATAACACAAATCAACGTTGAAACTTCCCCCACCCTCTCAAAGCAACACCCTACTGTGGCTGGTCAATTGTAAATGGAATTCAAACTGGACAAATGTAAGTTGACATGTTTGGGCAGGACAAACAAAACAAACGACTACTGATTAACAGTAGGATCTGGAAAGCACTGAGGATCATAGGGACTTGGTGTGCACATACATTTCACCCGTAAGGTAGCAGGACAAGTAGATAAAGTGATTAACAAGGCATATGGGATATTTGCTTTTATTTGACAAGGCATAGAGATTAAGAAAGGGTGGCTATACTGAAACACAATACAATGGTGGTTAGGCCAAAGCTAGAGTATTGAGAGAATTTCTGGAACCCACATTAAAGGAGGGATGTGATAGCATGGGAAAGAAGGTGCAAAGGAGATTCACCAGGATGTTATCTGGACTGGAGAGTTCTAGTTATGAAGACAGATTGGGCAGATTGAGAGAGGAACATGATTGAAACGTAAAAACGTATGAGGGGCATTGACAGGAAAAAACATTTTCCCCTGGTGAAGGGATCAATGACCAGGAGGCAGAGATTTAAGGTAAGGTACAGGAGGTTTAGAATAGATGTTAGGAAATCTATTTTTTTTAACCGAGAAGTTGGTGAGACTCTGAAACTCACTGCCCGTAGTGGTGGTAGAGGCAGAAACCCTCATAATATTAAAGTATTATTTAGATGGGATGCCAAGGCAAACAAGGTAATGGGCCATGTGCTGAAACGTGGGACTAGAATTTGATGCTGTTTTTGAAGGGTGCAGACTCGATGGGCTGAAGGGCCTTTTTTCTGTGCTGTGGACCCCTTCTGACTCTATTCACCTCAGTAACCTCACTCAACACTACTTCCCAGCACAATCTTCGTGCTTTTCCATTGTCAGAAGCTGAGTATCCCATATTTCATTCCTCCAGATGTCTTCACTGCGCCTTCAGCTGCCTGAACCTGAAACTCTGGAATCCTCTCCAGCAACTCCTGGCTCTGTTCTCCTTCAAGAAAGTACTTAAAACTGAGTTTCACTGAGCCTTTCCAAATATACCTTTGCATGGTTTGATGCAATACACTGTTGCGAAAAACCCTACAAAGTGCCTTCAAGTGTTTTGTAATGTTAAAGACAGTACATAAGCGTAACTCGTAGTAAAACGGGTGTTAGAATGGCATGCCCCAGGACCACGGTCATGCCGCAAATCAAAAACTTGTTCAGCAAGAAGGATAGTTTTTGGAAAGTGATATTGACTGCTTTTCTGCTTCAGTAGTGACTAACTCATTTCCAAAGATCAATGATTGGAATTGAATACAATGACTTCTATCTAAACAGTGCTTCAACCAGTGATGCTACCACTATGATGTCTACAAGTTAGCTGGTAACGCTAGAGAGATGGATGCCGGCTAACATCAGAATTCCTTCTGGTCAGCGAGTCATGCAGTTATACTGGGGGAACTTCAAGAAGGTCAACTGATACAGCACAGGAGCAAATTACTGCAGATGCTGGCATCTGAACTGAAAACAAAAAATGCTGGAGATCACAGCAGGTCAGGCAGCATCCATGGAGAGAAAGCAAGCTAACATTTCAAGTCTAGATGACTCTTCATGAGAGCTCTGGACTCGAAACATTAGCTTGCTGCACGGATGCTGCCTTACCTGCTGTGATCTCCAGGATTTTTGTTTTCAGTTCAAACTGTTACAGCATTCTGGTTAGAGGGGTCCAGGATAACACAAAACTGACTATAGTTGTCACTGGTAGAAAGACAAGATAATCTCAGCCTCACCGATAATAAGTACATGTTTTCAAAATACTTGACGGCATTCAGTGAGGCCAGCATCTCGCAACTGGCAGTCAGATCTCTAACACTCCGGGTACAAGTGGTGCTACGATCCTGCAGAAAACCTGGATAAATGTATCAAAAAGCGAGCAGTTATAATTTTATGCGATAACAAGAAATGGCTGATAACAACAAACTGAAAGCAACAAAAGCTATGGTCCCTGACGATATTACGTTATTAGTCTTGAAGACGTGTTCCAGACTTGCTGCATCCCTACCTAACCTGGTCTAGTACAGCCACAACACCAACATGCACCCAACAATGTGAAAAATTGCTGTGCTAAGTCCAGTACACAAAAATCACAAAGTATCCACAAAATGCCCAACTATCGCTTCATCAGTCTCTTCTTGATCATCAGTAAAGTAATGGAGGGATCATCAACAGTGCTGCCAAGCAGCACTTATTTAACAATAAACTGTTCACTGACCCTAGGATTTTATTCTGTCATGGCCACCCAAACTCCTGAAATCCTTATAGCTTAGCTCAAACATGGACAAAACAGAAGTGAGATGAGAATAATTCACACAGAATAGCTCCCAAGAAACAGGATATATCAACAAGTGCTCAGAGACAGAGGGGGGTCCTCATCAGGCAGTTTGTGTAGAAAAGTGGTACTCAGAGAGCTGTCTTCTCCAAATGGAAGACGGGCAAAGACGGAAACTTGAGGGGGGATGTAGTTTCAAAATCAAAACATGTCAAGTAGAACTCTGTGAACAGACAGCAACAGGGAATGCTCACAAGGCAAGGAAGGTAATGTCAGGAATAAATGTGAGCACTTTCCCCACTGTTTTATTTACATATAGTGAGAAAAAAAAGAGTAATGTGTCACCCAGGGGCAGGACACTCAGGCACAGTTAAGGTTCAGCTGAAAACCCTGCACAGGTCCACTTACCCCAACAAAGTTAAAAAAGCTCCATGTGAAAACTGAGTGTATTCATAGAGAGTCCCATGGCTGTTACACTGAGAACATTCCTTATATTCAGTTGAAATCAGTACTGAATCCAAAAGCATCACCAATTCAAAATTGATTTGAGAAAGAAGGCAAAAGTTAAGACAAAAGTTTGAAAGTGGTAGTAACTGTTTTTTCAAAGATGTAGATAATTGAAAATTTGGCAGACATCCAATTTGAACATGTGTGTTTGTTCTGATCTCCTGGAGAAAAAAAAAATTGCAAAACAGCACTATGATCAAAAAGAAGCTAAAACGAGCTACAATGTGACTGTAACCTGGTGATTTGACCCAACCCGTCTTAGAACCGCAAACAGTTATCGGTTTCTGCTCACAGCTTTTAAATCTTAGAATTATCGAGTCATAGAGGTCCACAGCACAAAAAAAGCCCTTCAGGCCAGCCAGTCTATGTTGGTCAAAAACAAGTACCTAAATATTTTATTTTCAAACACATAGTCTTATGTATCTTGGCATCACAAGTTCACATCTAAATACCTCTATAATGTTATGTGGACTTCTGCTCCAACTGGGGAGGCAATGCCTAGAGGTATCGTCACCAGCCTGTTAACCCAGAGACCCAGATAATGCTCTGTGGACCCAGTTTCGAATCCTGTCACGGTACGTGATGGAATTTGAATTCAATAGATATCTGAAATTAAAAGTCTAATGATGACCATATATCCAGTGTCGATTGTCAGGAAAAGCCCATCTGGTTCACTAATGTCCTTTCCTCCTTTAGGGGAGGAAACTACCATCCTTACCTGGTCTGGACTAAATGTGACTCCAGACCCACAGCAACATGGTTGACTCTTAACTGCCCTCTGGGCAATTAGGGATGGGCAATAAGTGCTGCTTAGCTAGCGATGCCCTCATCCCATGAATGAATAAAGAATAAAGACCTTTTCAGTCAGTGAATTCCAGATTCCCACCACTCTTGGGATTAAAAAAAAAATTCTTTATATTCCTGTCCAAACCTCCCACCCATTTCCTTAAATCTATGCCTTCTGGTCATTGAACTTTCCACTAAGGAGAAAAGTTCCTTCCTGTATACCCTATCAATTCCCCACAATTTCAAGCGTCTCATTCCTGTTCTCCCTCAAGTCTCCTCTGCTGTTAGAAAAACAATCCTTGTCTGTCCAATTTCTCTTCATAATTAAAACTCTCCAGCTCAGGAAATACCCTGCTAAATCTCCTCTGCACCATATCTAATGCAATCACCTTCATCCTATAATGAGGATCGCAAGATGCACACAATATTACAGCTGTGGTCTAAACAAATTTTCTCCAGTTCTAGCATAATCTACCTACTCTTAAACTCTATGTCTCAGCTAATAAAGACAAGCATCAGATGTCTTCTTAACCATTGATCTACCTATTCTGCTACGTTAAGGGAAAGATGGACATACAAAGTCCTCTGATCCTTGATGATTCTCAGGGTCCTACCATTCACCATGTACTCCCTTGAATTGTTTGTCCTGACTAAGCGTATCTGCATCTGACCAACACATCTGTATCCAAGGCTATCCACCTTACTATTTAGCACTTCACCAATTTTCTTATCGTTCATGAACTTACTGATCAACCCTGACATGTTCAAGTTGAAACCATATATATATACCACAACAGCATGGGCCACAACACTGATTCTTGGGGAACACCACCGAACCTAGTCTTCCAGTCACAAAAACACCCTTGACCATCAATCTCTGCTTGTTGCCACTCAGCAAATTCTGGATCCAATGTGCCAAACTTCCTTGGACCCAAAGGACTCTTAACCTTTATTATCAAATGCCCATGCCGGACCTTTTCAAAAGTCTTGCTGAAATCCAAGTCAACCATGTCAAACATATTACTGAATCTACAGAACTGGTCACCTATTCAAAAAAAAAAATCAAGTTGGTCAGGCATGACCTACTCTCAACAAATCCATGTTGATTATTCTGGATTAATCTCTGCCTCTCCAAGTGCAGACTGATTCTGTCCATCAGAATTGTCAATAGTATCCCCACTGCTGGGGTATGACTAACTGGCCTGTAGTTTCCGAGTTTATCCCTTCCTCCCTTCTTGAACAATGGTACCACATTGGCAATTCTCCTGCTGACAGAGAGGAATTGAAAATTATTGCCAGTGCCCCCGCTATTTCATCTCTCGTCTCACTCAACAGCCTGGGATAAATTTTATCCAGCTGTGGAGATTTATTTACTTTAAAGCCTGCCAGACTAATCAGAACCTCCTCTCAGTCTATGGTAATTTCTTTAATTATATCACAATCCTTCTTCCTGATTTCTACATCCACATCATTCCTCTCAAGTGAAACAGGTCACAAAACCCCATCTACATTGTCCAGCTTCACGAACAAATTCCCAGTGTGGTCCTTAACAGGCCCTAATCCTTCCCTAGTCATCCTTTTAACCTTAATGTATGTGTAAAATGATTGAGGATTTTCCTTTATTTTACTTGCTATTATCCTTTCATGTCCCCACTTTGCTCTCCAAATTTCCTTTTTCAGTTCCCTTTTGCATGTTCTTTACTCCGCTAAGGTTTATATTGTATTAAGCCCTCAGTATCTTCCATACACATCCCTTTTTCTCCTCATCCTGTATATTTCTCAACATCCAGGGCTCAACTAGATTTGTTTGATTCCACCATTTACTGCCATTGGAAATGTTGGAGCTGTACCCTCCTTTTTCCCTTCTTGAATGCACCTCAAAGCTCTGACAAGGATTTACCTTAATATGGGCGCACGGTCAACTATGGGAAAATCATACCTGATCTTATCAAAATCAGTATTTTCCCCAGTTTAGAACTCTGACTTTAGGCCCATCCTTTTCCTATAACAATCTTGAATATAATGGAGCTACGATCTCTGGCTGCAAAATGCTCAACAACTAATATTTCAATCACTTCATTACCTAAAATTAAATTCAGGATGTCCATATTTTTACAGGACCTTCTACTGACTTAAAAAGCTCTCCTGAATGCAATTTAAGAAATCCATTCCCTCTAAACCTTTCACACTTTGACTACTCTAGTTAATGCTTGGAAAGTTGAAATCCCCACTATCACTACTCCGTAACCTTCTGGGTGGTTAGATGTGCGATTTTGAACAGGACTGGATTTTTGATTTCTAAATTTATAGGTATGTTTGGACATTATTAACTCATGGGCTTCTTGTAGAGTCACAGCATTTTTTTTTGTTTGTTTGTTTTTGTGTTTTAAACAGGTTTTGAGAACACAACATGAAGTTTGTTGAGTGAAAGTATTTGAGAATAGGGGAGCCCTGAACAGATGTAACCACTTGCGTCTCCAATATAAATACAATGTTTAAAACCACCACCCTTGGACAGATTTGTTTCTGAAATTAGGGAAATTTAATTGAAGTTTAAGGGGATAAATAAACGTAAAATTTTAATTTAAAACAAGAGCCAATTGAAATCAACTCTGAAATGAAATTTCAAAACAATGGGCACAATTGCTGGGAAGAAATGAATTGACCATGAACAAAACCTGTTAACCGAACAGAAGCACTGTTAAAAAAAAAAAAATAGGGGCTCCGCTTTTAGGACAGAGATGTTGAGAATTATTGCTGTTTCAGGGGATTGCTTGGATTTAGAACTCTCTGCCAGAGAAAGTGGCAAAGTCAGTGAATATTTTTGAAGTAGAATGGATTAATTTTCCTGCCTAACAAGATTCTAAGCTTGCAGGGAAAGACAGGAATTCAAAATATGGAATTCAAAACATAAACAAAAACACAATCAAAAAGATACCCCATTGAATGATGGTGCAAGTTTGAAGAGCTTAATGGCTTACCTCTGCTCCTAAGTTGTATATTTGTATGTGTATGTCTATGTATGTGCATGTGAATATGCATGCATGCATGCAGAAATGTGTGGGTGCATGCATCAATTTGAACATGTGCACATGTATGTGTGTGCGCCTGTGTTCATGCATCTGTATGCATGGTGTCTATCTGAAACCTGTGTGGCAACTTCAGAATTCTGCATTTCCTTCCATTGTAAATCAAAAGATTCCACCTTTAAGAGGCAAGATGTGAAACAGAGCACCCAGTGGATACCCAGAGCAGTTTTTGAAGAGGCAACTACACATCACTGGTTCAGAATGGCGCAGAGTGGTGAGGGTTCATACCTGCTGGATTCCTGTCAGTGCACTCCCCTCCTGTTAGTGCCGACGGCTGCCGCAAAATGCCCAGTGCAAACCATTGCATCAATAACATTCTGATCTGGTCACCAACCTGAACAAATGCAGGCAACATATGAGAGGTGAAGGTAACAAATTGAGCATGTTCTGTCATCAAATGGTTCCCTCTTCAATGTAGTATCACAAAAGCTCAGAATGCAGGCACCACAGTAAATGGAATGTTATCTTTTTACAAGAGGTGTGGCATAACATATCTACAACAGGTTAATGAAGAATCTCTGTACAGTCCTAAGTGGTTTTCACAGGGTGGACACAGTGAGGTGCTTCTCTCATGAGGGAATCTGTCCATTAAAGACAGATGAACTTCTTCTCACAGAGGGTCATTCTTCTTTGGAATTCGCTAACCAAGAAAGTAAGTGGAGACTGGGACTCTGAATACACTGCAGCTGAATTAGACGTCTTTTGATCAGCAAGGGCATCGAGGGTTACGGGCCAGAAAGCATTTTGGAGAATTGAGTTAAAACCATAGTTATGAGGAAGAGAATTGGAGTGGCTTACGAGGCTGATTCACAAGGTGAAGAGAAAATACTGATTTTGACAGGGCGCCCTGGGGGTGGCAGAATAGATAATTAGCTGCAGAAACACAACTGATGGATGTTTAAAAATGGATAATTACAAAATTAAACATACAATAGAATACAGAACTATACAGTACAAGAACGGGCCCTTCGACTCACCATGTTGTGCCGAACATGACGTCAAATTAATCTATTCCCTTCTGCCTGCCCTTGGTGCATATCCCTTCATTCCTTGCATATTCATGTGCTTATCTAAAAGTGCCTTAAATGCCCTTATCATATCTGCCTCCACCACCACCCCTGGCAGTATGTGCTAGACTCCGACTATTCTCTGTGTAAAAAACTTACACCTCACACCTCCTTTGAACTTGCCTCCCCTCACCTTAAATGCACACCTCCTAGTTTTAGACATTTCAACTCTGGGAAAAAGATTTTGACCGTCAACGCTATCTTTGCATCTCATAATTTTATAGACTTCTATCAAGTCTCACTTCAGCCTCCGGTACTCCAGAGGAAACAACCCGAGTTTTTCTAGCCTCTCCTTATAGCTCATGCCCTCTATTCCAGGCAGCATCCTGGTAAAGCTCTTCTGCACCCTCTCCAAGATCTCCACAATCCTTCCTGTAATGTGGTGACCAGAACCAAATGCAACACTCGAAATGTGGCCTTATAAAAGTCTTATAAAGCTGCAACATGACACCCTGACTCTTGTACTCAGCTCCACGACCAATAAAGGCAAGCATGCCATATGTCTTCTTTACCACCCTATCTACTTGCATAGCCACTTTCAGGGAGTTATGGACTTGAACCTCAAGACGCTTCTGTACAACAATGCTGTTCTGGGTCCTGCTATTAACTGTATACTTTTCCTTAATATTTGATCTCCCAAACATACCTCATACTTACCTGGATTAAACTCCATCTGCCAGTTCTCCGCTCATATCTGCAACTGATCTGCAACTACATCCTTTGACAACTTTCTACACTATCCACAACTCTTCCGATCTTTGTATCATCTGCAAAATTACTAACCCACTCATCCACATTTTCATCCAAGATATTTATATATATCACAAACAGCAGAGGGCCTAGTACGGATCCCTGCAGAACACCACTAGGCATGAACCTCCAGCCAGAAAAATACATTTCCACCATTACCCTCTGCCTTCGATGGGCAATCCAATTCTGAATCCACAAGGCCAAGTCAACGTGGATCTCATGCATCTTAATCTTCTGCCTTCCATGAGGAACCTTATCAAAAGCCTTACTAAAATCCACGTAGACAACATCCACTGCTCTAGCCCAAACTGAAACCTTTTTTAGGAGATGATGAAGGTGATCAGTGAAGTTAGTAAGACATGACCTACCAGCACAAAGACATGCTGACTATCCCCAATTAGCCCAAACTTTTCTAAATGCACATAAATTCTTTCTCTAAGAATTCTCTCCAATAGCTTCCCAACCACTGACGTGAGACTCACTGGTCTGACATTTCCTCGATTATCCCTATTTCCCTTCTTAAACACAGCAACATTAAACAATAACATTAGCCACTTGCCAATCCTCTGAGACCTCTCCAGTGGCTAGCGAGGATACAAAAATCTTAGTCAAGCATCCAGCAATCTCCTCTCTTGCCTCTCTCAATAACCTGAGGTAGATACCATTGAGCCCTGGGGACCTATTTACCTTAATGTTCTTCAAGAGACGCAACACCACTTCTTTCTTGATCTCAAGATGCCCTCGCATATTAACATGCTCCACAAAAATTTCACTATCCTCCATATTCTTCTCCTGAGTGAATACTGACACAAAGTATTCATTTAGGATCTCGCCCACATCCTCTGTCTCCAAGCAAAAGTTCCCTCCTTTATCCCTCAGTGGTCCTACCTTCTCCCCATTTATCCTCTTGTTTTTAGTATATATTAAATCATTAAACCACTATTACACTAATTAAAAGATGGTTTTGTTTGGGGCAGCCAGTGTAAATCAAGTTGTGAAGGGAATGGATCCTTGAGCAGATAGCAATACAGAAGAGGTATTAGAGGTGATTGCAAGGTGTGAAAGCACATGAAATGGTAAAATCAATGTGGTGGCTGTGAATGTAGCCAAAAAGATGATTCAGTGGTGATTTTCATTATGAAATTAGATAATACTTGAAGAAAAATATTCTGCAGTACAATTAAAAAGGGTAGGAAATGGGATCAAGTTTCCACCTCGACCAGAGTCACCATAGGCACAATTCCCTGCCTCCTGTGAGGGAGCTGAGAAAGCTTTTTTTCTGCGTTGCCCCAGGACTTCACCTCATTGTCTATGTGACAAGACACCAATAAATGTGGACAGACAGAGGGATTTGGGAATACCAAAAGCGCAACTCATTCAGGTTAAAAAAAAAGTTGAATGTCTATTGCTATGTTTGTGTTTACCTCTAGAGCTAAAGGGCGAAGTATGGAAGTCATGTTACGGCTGCACAGACTCTGTTTAGACCCTATTGCGAGTATTGCTTCCAGGAATCAGTTTCAGTACGGATTTTTCCCGAGTTGTACCAATTCAAATTCTGTGGCTACCACCTCTTACATGGTTAGGACAAGGAAACAGGTTCTGAATCCATCCGAGGCAGAACAGGGATCAAACGGAATCTGATCCCCATCAGCCATCTATCCAAATAAACCAACTGCAATCACTCCCAAAACTAAAAAGTCCAAATTGCTTTTGCAACATACACTTTTACATGCATATTATTTTCATGTTGCAGCTGTACAAAACTCTGGTGCGGCCGCACTTGGAGTATTGCGTACAGTTCTGGTCACCGCATTATAGGAAGGATGTGGAAGCATTGGAAAGGGTGCAGAGGAGATTTACCAGGATGTTGCCTGGTATGGAGGGAAGGTCTTATGAGGAAAGGCTGAGGGACTTGAGGCTGTTTTCGTTAGAGAGAAGAAGGTTAAGAGGTGACTTAATAGAGACATACAAGATGATCAGAGGATTAGATAGGGTGGACAGTGGGAGCCTTTTTCCTCGGTTGGTGATGGCTAGCACGAGGGGACATAGCTTTAAATTGAAGGGTAATAGATATAGGACAGATGTCAGAGGTAGGTTCTTTACTCAGAGAGTAGTAAGGGCGTGGAAAGCCCTGCCTGCAAAAGTAGTAGACTCGCCAACTTTAAGGGCATTTAAATGGTCATTGGATAAACATATGGATGATAATGGAATAGTTTAGGTTAGATGGGTTTCAGGTTGGTTTCACAGGTCGGCGCAACATCGAGGGCCGAAGGGCCTGTGCTGCGCTGTAATGTTCTATGTTCTATGTTCTGGAGCTATGGGTAGTGATGGTAGAGTCTCCAATATTCTTTCTCTCATATGGCTTGCTGGAAATCTCTCCCACCTCATACAGCCTACCAGTGATGTATGATGAAATTATTTAGAAGATGGTGGTAATTCAGTTTGGCCACGTTATGAACACACCTTCTTTGCCATTAGGTCCTGGATTGGGATTTGATCTTGGACCTTCTGGGTCAGAGATAGGAATGCTATAAATTGCATCATAAAAACGCCATACCAATACTAAAAAGGTTCTATAGAAGGATAAACTCACTCTCTGGCAAGAGAGTGAGCTGCTTGAAAATTTTGAACCTTACCTGATAGGAAGCTTCAGATAATATTTTAGGCTGTAAGGAAAGGACAGAGAAAAATGTGAGGATTAGAGTCCCATTCTCTGCTTAGAACTGTTTAAATGATCAGTACAATCATTGAGGAGCAGGAGTTATTTCTGATTGCATGGAGAAACTTGTAACCTCTGTAAATCTGAGCTCATCCTCCACTCCAGTTTACAATGATTATGCCTGGGCTTAAATTCTTACATTGACTTTCCAATCCATCTCTGCAATCACCTCCAAATATTATTTTGCATCAGAATCTCTGCATATTCTCCTTCTTCTAATCATTTGTCATCTCTGCTATACCCTACAAGATCCTTACATTGTTCCAAAGCTTCTTGTACAGTAGCAAATTTAATTGCTTGCCCATTGGCAGCTATGTCTTCAGCGCAGAGACCTAACTGCTGGAATTTTACCACTAAACCTCACAGCGTCTCTCTTTATTAAGATGGTGCCTGAAATCCACCACTTTAACCAAGCTTTTGGTCAATACTCTGAAAATTTCTCCCCATAGCTTAGCCTTTAATTCTTAAAAAAAAATTCAAAAAACCTCTCTTGATAAAAGCTCAGGAGACCCTTTCCCCCGGCTTGCTAGATCTTCAGTCTTCCTAGATTCACGAGATGTCCTAACTCAGGAAATCTGGAAGCATTTTGAAGTTTGGTCACTTCTTCAGTACAGAAAACAACTGCCAGTCTGCACACAGTGAAGCAGAAGCAAAGTTAAAATTTAAACTGTTTGAGTGAATTTGACTGAAAGTGCAGTGCTCTGTCTCTACAACATGGAAGTTTCAAGTAAATCCATTACTCAGATGTGGAGTTTGCATTGTGGGAGATCAAAATCGGCGATACAGAGCTAGTAAGTTTGGATGGCACTTGCCTTGCATGTTCAACATCCCAAAAACCTCCAGCCCCCATCAAAGCACCCTGTGCTCGTCCCCAAACTCCCATTGTCATCTGCAATCACTCATCCACTGAGCACTAACATCCTTCCATTTATTCTGATATCTCTCCACTCAGAGGGTGGGGCAGAGAAACCTGGAGGGCACTGGTCAGTTGGAATATATCATGAATCCAGGAGAACTGAGGATTCAGCAAGCCAGGGATGCAGGGTCCTCTGAGCTTAGGCCCCCTGAGCTTAGGCTGGATTCTACGGGTGCAGGAGAGGCAGAATGGAGATCCAGCGCATGCTGAGAGAAGGGGAATCCCTTGGCAATCCCTTGATTAGTGATCTGTAAGGCTCAGCTTCAACGTTTGGCAATGAATGGATCCAGTCTTACCCATTCACTGCTTTGCTGCTCCGAATGGCGAATAAAAGAACCTCTGCCAAACTGTGAAACCAGCAGTGGAAAGCTCTCTCTATCAATGGACTGTGGTGTGACAAAGAAATTTGTCCTTGCTGAAACAAAAGGCAGAATGTTACATTTAGCTTTCATCTCTGTACCAGATTTCTCTCCATTTTTCACATCCATACCCACCATTACCCCCACCCCTAAGATGCACAAAATAAACCAGCCACACATGCAGCAGCTCTTTAATAGAGGAGGTGTTGTTATACTTCATCTACAACCTGCACGAGACCAAAGTCCTGTATCCACGTGGTCATTAAGAAGCCCCCACTGAAATAAAGAAGATTTGCATTCATAAAGCTTCTTTCAGAAGCACAAGAATCTCAAATCACTTCCAAGCAAGAACTTATTGAAGTCTTGCTGTTGTTGCAATTTTAGAAATGCAGAGCAAAATCCTGCAAATAGTACAGTGTTAGCGGCCATTTTGGTGGCACTGGCTGAGGAAGAAATCTTGGCCATCGCACAAAGGGAACCTCTTCTAGTCTTCATGGAAACAAGCTGTTATATTTTCTTTTAACAATTTATCTGAGGACATGGAATTAATAGCTCAGCCAAAGAAATGGCACTGCAAACAGGGTAGCACTCCTTCAACACTGCATCTGACAGTCAAATGGGGATTACCAGTTCAAGTCTTAGTAGTGGGAGCCTGTCTGTATACCCTACATCCAGAGGCAGAACTGCTACCTGATATACCACAAAAGAGGAGTCTGTAACTAAGAGGCACCAAGATCTCTTTCTCTCTTTGTGACAGTGGTGCTATACTTTCTATCAGCTGATGTAACTTGGTGAGAACAAACTCCACTGGATGTGGTCTGTGACTTATATTCCCTCAGTCAACCTGAGCTGTAACCAAAGAGGCAGCCAGCTACCCTCACTCACTGTTCACTGATCTACACTGCGCACTCTGGCAGGATCTTCCTGAAATACAATAGCCCCTGGCTTTTTTTAACCACTCACATTTTGAAATCCCTCTCCCTTGTCTCCCCACCCAAACTTCAGCAATCACTGTGGAGAGGTAATGGAGTTTATTATTGCAGAGACAAGTGCATCCCATCAGATCAATGCTTTTCCTGCTTAACTCTCTGCCCCACCCCTCCCTCACCCTCAAGTCCACTGGCCAAATTTGCAAGAACACATTTATGTTCTCTCCACCCTTCTCCTCTGCATCACTTGCATCTTTCTCCACATGCTTTTCTAGCTTCAGTCATGTCATCTGCATGAATGTCATACTCACAGGGTTCAGCCATTTCTTCTATTGACCCTATTTAAACTGCACCACTGGCCATCTGCTTGCCCTTCAGGATCCCCATTGTGGCAATTTCCTCCATTCAGGTGTCGTATTCTGCTCTAAATCTATCATCATCAACCTTCCATCCTTGCAACCATCAGTTTCACCATCAGCTTCCC
The DNA here is from genome assembly GCF_021869965.1 of Rhincodon typus. Classification (NCBI taxonomy): domain Eukaryota; kingdom Metazoa; phylum Chordata; class Chondrichthyes; order Orectolobiformes; family Rhincodontidae; genus Rhincodon; species Rhincodon typus. The sequence continues at coordinate 2,618,131 of NC_063378.1, read as the reverse complement.
TGTCTTTTCCAAAGTCTTTGGTCAGTATCGTCTCCATCCCTGACCCAGTAGTGAAACAGCTCTTATCAGAGGCACAAATGACACCCTGTAATACTGTGACAGAGGTAATAATTCTCCTCCTCATTTTTCTCGACCTGTCCATAGCCGATACACTTAGTTGAGCACACCATCCTCCTCTGACATCTTTCCACTGTCCAACTGTTCAGCACCACTTTCACCTGGTTCCATTCTTCTCTCCCATTCTTATTTAGGAAAAACGGGAAAGCAGGGTATTGCAGCAAGCAATAAGGAAGCCAAACGGTTCTGGGCCTTTCTTGCAGGAGGATTGGAGTATAGAAGCACAAAAGGCTTGCTGCAATTATCGAGAAATTGCTTAAGAAGCTCAGCACATCTGCTAGCATCTGGCAAGAGAAAATCCAGTTAACATTTCGAGTCCATTCACCTTGCCTCAGAACCCAGCGAAAAACAGCTGATATAGTTCCAAGTCAGGATGCCTGTGGTCTCTACGGGAAGTTATAAACAGTCACAGTTCCTTTGGCCTTCCAAAAGATAGAGGTTGTGAGTTTGAAAGGTACTGCTGAAACGGCCTTGTGAGTTCGTGCACTGTACCTCAGATGGTACTCACTGCTGCCACCGTTCCCATCCATGGTGATAGGAACGAATGTTGAATCTGGTAGATGGGAAGCTAACCTAGAGGACAGCTATGTCCTGGATTGTATCGACTTTGAATTTTGTTGGAACTGCACCCATTCAGACAAGTGGAGACATCTCTATCACAGTTCTGATTTGTGCCTTGAGATCATGGACAAGCTTTGGGGAGTCAGGAGGAGAGTTCTTTGCTGCGGGATTCCTAGACTCTAACACTTTTTTGAGCCACGGTTTTCATATGGCTATTCCATTTCAGTTTCTGCTAAATGGTAAGTTGATTATGGGGGATTCAGCGATGGTAATGACACTGAATGTCAAGAGGAAATGGTTAGATGCTTTCTTTTTTGGGACAGTCGCTGTCTGTCTATTAAATTCTTCTGTGACTTGGTCATAACATGTTGCTTTGTAAAACATATTGCTTTGTAAAACATATTGGAACACTTTATCATGCTACCATTGCTATATATGCAGATAATGCACTGCTCTCGGGCAGTGTATTTTGTGCTACTTACGGTCATTAATCATTACACAGAAGAGACTGTCTGGACCATCTTCAATGAAATCTGCAGGGAAAGGGCTGTTACTGGTGAAGATTGCCGAACTTTCAATGCACACCTTATTGATAGCCCTATATGCAACAGAAAAAGGAGCAACGGTTGAGCTTGTTTGTGTGCGATAAAGAACCAGAATTAGTCACTATGAGAAGCAGTGATCAGGCAGCTCAGAGTCACAAAGAGCTAAGCTCCAATTCCAAACCCAAACACTAAGGGTGAAATATCAGTGACTACCAGAGCTCTGCAGGGGTCAGGATTGGGACTACAAATATTCACATTACAAAATAAAGATTTAGACAAGGGAACTGTGGAGATTGTTGCTAAATTTACAGATGAGACAAATACAGGTGGGCAGACAGTTAGTGTTGAGGAAGTGGGGAGGCCACAAAATGACTTGGACATGCTAGGCAGGTGGGTACTGAAGTAGCATATGGAATGCGGCAAAGTGTGAGCTTATGCACTTTGGGAAGAGTAGAGGCATGGATTATTTTCTAAATAGGGAAAGGCTTTTGAAATCTAAAGCACAAGGGGACTTGGGAGTCCTAGTTCAGCATTCTCTAAGGTTAACATGTAGGTGCAGTTGGCAGTTAGAAAGGCAAATGCAGTGCTGGCATTAATTTCAAGAGCAAAAATACAACTGCAGAGAAATGTTGCTGAGGCGGAATAAGGCTCTAGTCAGAACACATTTGGAATACTGTGAGCAGTTTTGGGCCCTGTGTCAAAGGAAAATTGTGCTGGCATTGGAGTGGGTTGACGAGAATGACCCTGGGGATGAAGGGTTTGTCATATGTGGAGAGGTTGACAACTCTTGGTTTGTACCTGATGGAGTTTAAAAGTACAGTGATGGAGGGTGGAATCTGGTTAAAACTTACAGGATACCGAGAGCCTGGATAAAGAGGACGTAGAGAAGATGTTTTCACTAGCACAGCCTCTGAGTGAAGGGATGCCCCTTTAGAACTGAGATGAGGAGGAATTTCTTCAGCCAAAGGGTAACTTATTCTGTGGAACTCATTACTGCAGGGGGCTGTGAGGGCCAAGTCATTCAGTGCATTTATGACAAAAGTAGGTAGATTTTTGATTAGTAAGGGGATCAAGGCTTATGGGGAAGGGGCAGGACAATGTTGTTGAGGAACGTATCAGCCATGATTGATTGGCAGATCAGACTCTATGGACCAAATGGCTGAATTCTGCTCCTTATATCTTATGGTCTTCTGGTTCTGGGATCTGGAAACAGGAAGTCATTCTTCCCCTTGATTCTGCAACACTGAAATCGGAGGAAGCTATTCAGGTTCTTGAACCATTTGCCCAGGAACAGGAGGACTACAGTGAACCAGGAAAGACTCTTGTACAAGTGCCAGCCCTGGATGGTACCTTACAGACTCCATACAGTAATTAGCATTGAACTCCAAGGACAGTGAGTCCAGTACAATACCCAGTACCTACTGAAAGATCACTGGCTCCTGTATAAGACAGGGATTGGACTGCAAGGACGCAGACTCATGTACCACATTAGCACCACACTTTAAGTGCAGTGAGTCCTGAAAATTACCCAGCACTGGATTGTAAAGACAGTGTCACCTGTACAATGTCTAGCTCTAAACTGTGTAGATTGGCAGATGGAGCATAATGTTGGAAAATATCAAGTTATTTACTTTGGCAGGAGAATTTAAATGCTGAGTATGACATTAATGGAAAACACCTACAGATTTTCCATGTACAGAGGTATTTATATGTTCTAGTGCAAGAGCCACAAAATATTATCATGCAAGTACAGCACATCCCAAGAAGGTTAATAGGATCTATACCTTACTATGGCAGAAACTGAACATAAATGTCATAATATTATGCTTCAGTCACACAGGACATGGGCGAAACCACATCTGTCATACTATGTGCACTTTTGGTCTCCTCATATAATGACCAATATAAATGCATTAGATACAGTTCAGAGGTTTACTAAACGGATATGCTGAATGACTGGGTTATCTTATGAGGATAGGTTGGCCTGTTTCCACTGGAGTTTAGAATAGTGAGATGTGGCTTGATTGTAAGATCCTGCATGGTCTCCACAAGGTGGATAGAGAAAGGATGTGTCTTCTTGCAGACAAATCCAGAACGGGAGGGAGGCGGTGAGTCAGGGGGATGATTTAAAATTAGGGGTCGTCCTTTCTAGTCAGAGATAGAATATATCTTCTCTTATTAAGCTGTACGAATTTGGAATTATCAATCTCAGATAGCAACGGAGGTTCAGTAGTTGAATATTTCTAAGGTGGAGTTGGATAGATTGTCGTTAGGCAGAGGAATCAAGGGTTATCCGGGGTAGACAAAAATGCAAAACTTAAAACAGAAACAGATCAGCCATGATCTTATTAAATGGCAGGTAGGCACCTGGGGCCAAATGGTCTATGTCTGCTTCTACTTTGTATACACTGACAGTGAGTCATGTACAATGCTCAGCACTAACTGTAAAGACACAGGCTTTTGTATCACATCCAGCACCAAGCTAGAAGATTACAGACTTGCATAAAATACCCAGCACCAAGACAAGGACCACAGAGCAATTATCATTTCCAACAAGACAGGATTGATTTGGACGGAATTGCAGACTAAAAGGCTGAAAGCTCCATTCTTTTTCACTGCTCCAAGCTCCGTAATGGCTTTTGTATCAATGCACTGGTTTGAAAGAAAGATTTTGTCGATGGATACAGAGAAATGACTCCCTTTGGTAGTATAAGGCCAGAACAGGGAGAATGAGTGAAATTTAAAGCTTGAATTGAGGAGCAAATACAGCAAGGAAAAAGGCGAGTTGAAATCCTGAACCTTCTCCCCAAAAACGCATAGAGACTGGATGACAATTGGAGTTTCTGAGACGAAGATGAACAGCATTTTTGGCGGACACAGATGAATGATACGAAGGTAAGGAAAGCACTGAGTTAAAATTAGTCCCAATTACATATTATGGAATAGCTTCAAAGGCCTGAATGTCCTTGCTCCGTTTTGATAGTACTAAGGGGAATGGAGCTCAAGGTGAATTGTAACGAGAAGGCAGGAATTTTTTTAAAGAAAGCCCCCTCCCCCTCCCACCCACAATAGTTCTGTAAAATCACTGGATATTTCTCTCTTTGAACATAATTACATGTCTGAAGGCTCTTCGCTGTGGAATTTATGAGCAAGATTGTAACACCGAATGGTGTACAGGGAGATCAGCAGACATAACAGAAGGCTTGGTCAAAAACCTAGGACAGCAGCAGGAAAGGACAGGGGAGGGAGTGCTGTGGGACCAAGCAGCTGATAGGCCAGCAGCCAAAGCAAAGCTAAGCTAGGAGACTAAGCATGTCAGCAAGGTTAAAATTGTAAGATCACACAGAAGGTTATAGAGCTGGTGGAGGTGATAAGAATAAAGATGATCCATGGGGGATATGAATGTGAGACTGAGATTTGTAGGGCTGGTGAAGATGACAGCGATGAGTCGAGTTGCAAGGCCAAGCCATAGTTGAAATTGATAAAGAATTTTTTAATTCTTTCTCGAGATGTGAGCATTGCTGGCTAGGTCAAAATTTATTGCACATGCCTCATTACTCTTGAGAAGGTGGTGGTGAGCCATCTTCTTGAATAGCTCCAGTCTTTGAGGTGTCAGTACACATAAAGCGTTGGTACAAAGGGAGTTTCAGAGGTTTCTACCCACAGCAGTGATGTTGCAAAGACAACATGGCGGCTCTATAGTTAGCCACGCTGCCAACCCACCACCACACTCCCCCACAGCCTCGGGTGGAGTTTGCACATTCTCCTTCTCTGTATGGGTTTTCTCTGGGTGCTCCGGTTTCCTCCCACAGTCCAAAGATGTGCGGGTTAGGTGGATTGGCCATACTAAATTGCCCATAGTATCCAGGGATGTGCAGGCTAGGTGGATTAGCCATGTCAAATGCAGGGTTACAGGGAAAGGATGGGGTGGGGGTGTGTCTGGATGGGATACTCTTCAGAGAGTTTGTGAGGACTCGATGAGCCAAATGGCTTGGTTCTACACTGTAGGGATTCTATGATTCTAAGTCAGGATGGTTTGGGACTTGGAGGGAAACTTGCAGTTGTGGTGTTGCCGTCCATCAGCTGCCCCAATCCTTCTAGGTGATAGATGTCTCAAATTTGGAAGACGAGATCAAAGGAGCCTGACTAAGTTGCTGCAACGCATTTGCCACTACGCACCAGGATGGACAGAGTGAATTTTAAAGTGAATGCTGGCAGATGCAGTACCCATCCAGTGCACTGATTTCTCCTGGACGGTGTATAGTTTCAGTGTTACTGAAACTAAACATGCCGGCAATTGGACAGCATTTCATCACAATCTTGACTTTTGCTTTTTGAGTGATGGAGCGACTAAGGGGAGTTAGGTGGTGAATTACGCACGGTAGAATTTCCAGCATTGACACATCTTGAGTCACAGATAACACACCAAGAAGTGAAGGAACAGGGAAGGATCTGAACAAGAGGATGAGAATTCTAAAATTGAGGCAGTGTTAGACCAGGACGAATATAGTCACATAACTAGGACTTACGGTTCACTGCCAGGCAGGCAGGAAGAAAAGGCACCAACATCCTCATTGGAGCAGTCAGGGTCACAGCAACAGCCGATTTCACAGAGTCCTTCAATTAAGTCACAGATACACATGGGAACAGCTGAAAGGATATCACAAAGAAAGACTTTACAGGAATCGAGATAATCCAAAAAAATCCCCCATCTTTGCGCTTTTTTTGTTAATTCACAGGAAGTGTTCTTTTTTTACTGGCTGGGACTGCATTTTTGACTATAACTAATTACCCTCGAGAAGGTGGTGGTGAGCTGCCTTCCTGAACCGCTGCAGTCCATTTGGTATGGGGAGACCCACAATGCCATTAGGGAGGGAATTCCAGGATTTTGACCCAGCGACAACAAAGGAATGGTGAAATACTTCCAGGTTAGGATAATGAGTGGATCGTAGGAAATGTGCAGGCAGTGCTGTTCCTGTTTAAGGAGTTTTGACAAATTTCTGCAGTGTATCTCGTAGATACTGAACATCGGTGGTTGAGCAAATTGATGTCTGTGATGTGGTGCTAATCAAGCAGGTTGCAGTATCCTGAATGGTGTCAAGCCTTTTGAGGATTGTTAGAATAGCAATCGTCCAGGCTTGTGTTTGCTTTGTAATTAGTGGACAGGCTCTGGGGACTCAGGAAGCGAGATGCTCTCTGCAGGATTCTTAGCCTCTGATCCTAGTAGTCACAACGTTTATAAGACCAGGCCAGTTTCTGCTCAATGATAGCCCCCAACCCAGTATATCTGAATCCCTGCCTCGTACAGGGGAGGCAATGGCCTAGTGATATTATCGCTGGACTGAAAATCCAGAGACCCAGGTAACAGTTCAAATCCCGCCATGGCAGATGGAATTTGAAATCAATAAAATATCTGGAATTAAGAATCTAATGATGACCATGAATCCACTGTTGATTGTCGGGAGAAACCCACCTGGTTCACTAATGTCCTTTAGGGAAGGAAACTGCCATTCTTATCTGGTCTGCCTACATGTGACTCCAGACCCATAGCAATGTGGTTGACTCTGAACTGCCCTCTGGGCAATTAGGGATGGACAATAAATGCTGCCTAGCCAGCAAAGTCCTCATCCCATTAATGAATAAAGTAAAAAGAAATCAATTTGCAAATTGAAAGAGGATCAGATAAATATTGGCCGTGTAGTAATATAGGTGAGTTAAACTATTTGACACAGCAAGTTACAAATATTTGTAATACTCAGTCTGAATAAGTCAGGCAAGTATAATCAAAAAATACACCTGATGTTAAAAGAAAGTTAAAAAAGTACCCGAGGTGAGAGGGTAACAGGAGCAAGAGGCTGAATAGCCTGCTGCTGCTTTACCTGCTGTCAGACTTTTAGATGACTCGTCAACCGAGTTCACGGAATGAATGGGCCACAGGCTGGGTTCAGGGGTCGAACTCGCCCCTCCTAACTCTGGGGGGTCAGGGGTCGCACTGCTTCCGCTGGCCACTGTAGGGTCAGGGGTCACACTTCCCCCTCCGGCACTTCCAGTGTAAGGGGTCACATTGTCTCCACCAGCTCTCACAGGGTCAGGGGTCACACTGTCCCCACCAGCCTTCACAGGGTCAGGGGTCACATTGTCCTCTCCGGCCCGGACGGAGTCAGCGGTCCCGCTGCTCCCACTCCAGGGACCTGGGAGCGGAGGAGACGTCGCCTCGACTGGCCTCACGAGTCCGGCGCCGGCCGCAAATTCAGGGCGCGGGCCTCCCGCTATCAACAGCAAACTCGCCCAGCATAGCGCCCGGCGGCCCGACAACCCCCATCCTGACGTCGCCGCCATCATCTGCTCCCGGGGCCCAGGAGCGTTACCGGGGAAACAGGGAGGCGGTGCAGCGTGATGACGCCATCACGCTGTGGGCGGGGAAAACAGCATCAGCGAGAGGGAGGCAAAGAGAAGTAGAGAGTCAAAGAGAAGTAGAGAGTCAAAGAGAGAGACAGATAGTTAGCAAGTGAGAAACAGAGTCAAAGAGAAATTATAAGCCAGTTAGCCTGACCTCAGTCATTGATAAGATATTAGAATCCATTATTAAGGATGAGATTGCGAAGTACTTAGAAGTACATGGTAAAATAGGGTAGGTCTCGGCCCGAAACGTCAGCCTTCCTGCTCGTATGTGTTGCTTGGCCTGCTGTGTTCATCCAGCTGTACACCTTGTTATCGTAGAATTCACACAGTTTTGTAAGGGGGAGGTCATGATGAACAAATCTGGTAGAATTCTTTGAGGTGTTAACGAGCACTTTTGACCAAGGAGAGCCAGTAGGCATGATCTATTTGGATTTCCAGAAGGCCTTTGACAAAGTGCCAGACATGAGGCAGCTAAATTAAAGCCAGTGCTGTTACCTGCAAGGGCCTGGCATGGATACAGGATTGAGTGACTGGCAGAAGGCTGAAGCTGTAGCTGAAGAAATTCCTCCTCCTCTCATTTCTAAAGGGTCATCCCTGAACCCTGAGGCTTTGCATGAGGCTCCTAGTCTCTCCCAGAGGCCTCTCAGTATCCTGTAAGCTTCAAACAGATCCTGCCTCATCCTCTAAAGTCCATTGACCTCAAGCGCTCCTCATATGTCAAGCCCTTCATCTCTGGGATCATTCTTCTAATATTTTTCTGCAAACCTTCCAACACCAGCACATTTTTTTTTAGGTATAGGGCCCAAATTTGCTCATAACATCCCAAATGTGATCTGACCAGAGCCTCAGTTGTTGATCTGTCCTCTTGTTTTCTAGCCCACTTGAATGCCAACAGTGACTTTCCTTCTGAATCGCTAACTGAACCTGTATGTTAACCTTGAGAGGATCATGAACTAGGACTTTTAAGTCCCTTTGCACTTCAGAATGGTGGAGCAGACTCGATAGGCTGAATGGCCTAACCTCTGCTCCTATGTGTTATGTTCTAATGGTCTTATAGATATTTGTTTGTTCAGCATAGTTACGAAGGGATATGGGCCAAAAGCAGGTATATGGAGTGAGGCCACAGATCATCCATTATCTCATTGAGTGGCTGAACATGCCAGCAGGGTTGAACCATGGTGGCACAGTGGTTAGCACTGCTGCCTTGCAGCGCTAGGGACCTGGGTTCAATTCTAGCCTTGGGCAACTGTCTGTGTGGAGTTTGTACATTCTCACCGTGTCTGTGTGGGTTTCCTCTGGGTGCAGTCAATTCCATAGATCCATCACTGTATCTCAAATTTAAAATTACAAACAGATTCAGCATCTATTGCCATTTGTGGAAGACAGTTCCAAACATCTACAACCCTTTTACGTATAGAAATGCTGACTTAACATCTCTCCTCTCTCTAATTCTCATACTATGCTCCCTAGTTCTAGAATTCCCAACAAGTGGAAATAGTTTATCTTTATCTACCCAAAATTTTCCTGTAGCACCTTGAAGACTTCAATCAGAGCGTGAGAAGGGGAATTTAGTTATGGGATATGATTAAATGACCGAGGCATTGAACAGGTATTTTGAATCGGTCTTCACAGTGGAGGACATTAATAACATGCCAGTAATAGACAAAGCGACGAAGGTAGGTGAGGACCTGGAAACAATCATAATTACGGAAGAGGTAGTGTTGGGCAAACTAATGGAGCTAAGGATTGATAAGTCTCCTGGCCCTGATGGAATGCATCCCAGGGTACTAAAAGAGATGGCGGGAGAAATAGCAGGTGCACTGGCGGTAATTTTCCAAAATTCGCTGGACTCTGGGGCAGTCCCAGCAGATTGGAAAACAGCAAATGTGACGCCACTGTTTAAAAAGGGAAGTAGACAAAAGATGGGGAATGAGAGACCGGTTAGCTTAACCTCTGTAGTGGGGAAGATGCTTGAGTCTATTATCAAGGAAGAAATAGCAAGGCATCTTGATAGAAATTGTCCCGTTGGGCAGACACAGCATGGGTTCATGAAGGGCAGGTCATGCTTGACAAATCTTTTGGAATTCTATGAAGACATTACGAGCGAGGTGGACAGTGGGGACCCAGTGGATGTGGTGTACCTATACTTCCAAAAGGCCTTTGACAAGGTGCCGCACAAGAGGCTACTGCATAAGATAAGGATGCATGGCATTAAGGGTAAAGTATTAGCATGGATAGAGGATTGGTTGACTAACAGGAAGCAAAGAGTGGGCATAAATGAGTGCTATTCTAGCTGGCAGTCAGTGACTAGTGGTGTGCCTCAGGGATCGGTGTTGGGACCGCAATTATTTACAATTTATATAGATGATTTGGAGCTGGGGACCACATGTAGGGTGTCAAAGTTTGCAGATGACACTAAGATGAGTGGCAAAGCAAAGTGTGCAGAGGACTGTGAAACCTTGCAGAGGAACATAGATACATTGAGTGAGTGGGCATAGGTCTGGCAGATGGAATACAATGTAAATAAATGTGAAGTCATACATTTTGGTAGGAGTAATAGTAAAAAAGGATTATTACTTGAATGGTAAAAGGTTGCAGCATGCTGCTATGCAGAGGGACCTGGGTGTCCTTGTGCATGAATCACAGAAGGTAGGTCTGCAGGTACAACAAGTAATTAGGAAGGCAAATGGAATTTTGTCCTTCATTGCTAAAGGGATTGAAATAAAAAGCAGAGAGGTTATGTTGCAGCTGTACAAGGTGCTGGTGAGGCCACACCTGGAGTACTGTGTGCAGTTTTGGCCTCCTTACTTGAGAAAGGATGTAATGGCACTGGAGGGGGTGCAAAGGAGGTTCACTAGGCTGATTCCGGAGTTGAGGGGGTTGGCTTATGAGGAGAGACTGAGTAGATTGGGATTATATTCATTGGAATTCAGAAGATTGAGGGAGGATCTTATAGAAACATATAAAATTATGAAGGGAATAGATAAGATAGAAGTAGAGAGGATGTTTCCACTGGCAGGTGAAGCTAGGACAAGAGGGCATAGCCTCAAGATTAGAGGGAGCAGATCTCGGACTGAACTGAGAAGGAATTTCTTCACCCAGAGGGTTGTTAATCTATGGAATTCCTTGCCCAGTGAAGTAGTTGACGCTACTTCAGTAAACGCTTTTAAAAAAAAGGTAGATTTTTTTTGAACAATAAAGGAATTAAGGGATACGGTGAGAACGCGGGTAAGTGGATCTGAGTCCACGAAAGGATCAGCCATGATCTTATTGAATGGCGGAGCAGGCTCGAAGGGCCAGACGGCCTACTCCTGCTCCTAGTTCTTATGTTCTTATGTAATCAGATCATCCTTTAACCTTTTCTAAACATTCTAGTGAAAACAGCTCTTGTGTAATGTTTCTTCATAACGCCTGAAGGCCAACCTTATTATCATTCTTATAAACCCATATTTTACTCCCTCTACTACATTGGAAACCAAAGCTTTACTCAATGTAGACCCAAATGGATGTGGTTTTTACTCTTAAAGTAGTTTTACCTCTCAGCAGCTCTTATGAACCTCCATGTGGTTTATCATTTTGGTAAGAACTATAGGTCAACATGCAAGGCTGATTGGATTTGACCCATCTTGATGATGGACCTGTCCACTAAGATTTGGTTGCAACATGTAAAATCCCCATCACAACTGCTCAGTCCATTGTCGATCATGGGACTGAGTCAAATTGATCTTGATTTGTCCTGACTGTAGTAGCAAGCCTTGTGCTCTTGTTCCTTTCATGGTGCTCCTCATTGAAAAATCATAAACATTAATACAGTGGACATCGTGCTACAGGATATGCTGCTACATCTCCATTCCCGGTTGTGAAAGAAACACCTCAACCAGCACTCAAACACTGTGGAGATCAGTTCTCATTCCATGGCAGCAGAGGACCCCGTGGTGTCAGCCGTTGATAACTTCATCCAAACGCACAAGCAGACAAAGAAGCATCAGGTAGGTGCGTTAGAGGCACTCGGCAAATGGCCTTGAAGGTTGGAAGAGGCTGTCAATGCTATCTATGCCATTCCGCCTTCAGATATGCAAGCATCTGGCTACCTCTGTTAACTGGTCGGTAGCTTCTATGGAGAGCCAGCTACAGCACATTCAGTACCTGCTGGATATGCAACTAGATCTGTACTCCCATCATTGTAGCCTTTCCTTACAAGGACACAGGCATACAGAAGGAAGAGGATTCACATACAGGCCGCTCAGAAGTCTCACCTCAGGACATTCCATATTTACCTGAACGCTATACTTCCGCTATCGTCAACATTGTGGGAATTCAAGCTCTGAAAGGTGAGCCTGCATCTAGACAGGAAGCACTCAGGATTTGTGGGCCCTCTGTGCAAACACATACCTGGGCTCACCTGGCCAAGAATTCAAGGCTAACAGGCGCCATGATATAGCAGGTTTCCTTCACCACAGCCCTGCACACTGAGTCCACATCTAGATGTAGTGGAAGGGAAAGGAAAAGAAGAGAGGAGGTGGTGATGAGCTATTCTCACTGGACTAGCAAACCAGAATGCTACGTTAATTTTCTGGGAAAAAGGATTTGAACCCCACCATGGCAGATAGTCAATTTTGAATTCAATAAAAAGTCTGCACTAAAAGGTTAGTCAATGGCTACCGTGAAACTATTGTTAATTATCATAATAAAAATAAACATGTAGTTCACTGATTTCCTTTCAGGAAAGACATTTGTTGCCCTTACTTGGTTTTGCCATTATGTGCCAGCAATGTCTCAGCAATGTGATTGACTCCTAACTGCCCTGTGAGCAATTAAGGATGGGCAAAAAATACTGGCCGAACCATCAAAGCCCACACCCAATAAATGATTTATATTTTAAAAAAATCTGCTGAGAGTGCATAGATAATAGCAGTGATATTCATTGTACATATATATTAAAATGTTTGCAAATATATATTCACTTTTCATTATCAGCTGTTTGAATGAATATCATGATAGTTCCAAGCACAAGAAAAAAGTGGAGAGACCAGCCATTCTTAGTGTTGTACACACTTATAACTGTCTCTGGTAGACAGCTGTCCTATCCATAGCGCTATAGAATTAATGGAGAGAAATCAGAGTTAACATTTTGGGAACTATTCTGAAGAAGGGTCACTGGACCCAAAACAATAACTTTGCTTTCTCTCTACAGATGCTGCCAAACCTGCTGACTTTTTCCAGCAATTTGTTTTCTTTTCTGATTTGCACCATCTGATTTATTTTTATTTTTGTCACAGAATTTATGTATTGAATCTGATGTGACACTTCTTCAGAAAGGCTCCCTCCAAACAGGGTGGCACTGTGGCTTAGTGGCTCATTGCTTAGCACTGCTGCCTCATAGTGCCAGGGACCCAGTTCAATTCCACCCTTGGGCAACTGTCTGTGTGGAGTTTGCACATTCTCCCTGTATCTGCGTGGGTTTCCTCTGGGTGCTCTGGTTCCTCACACATTTCAAAGATGTGTAGGTTAGGTGGATTAGCCATGGGAAATGCAGGGGTAGAGGGTGGGTCTGGGTGGGATGCTCTTCAGAGGCCCGGTGTGGACTTGATGGGCCAAATGGTCTGCTTCCACACAGTAAGGATTCAATGATTCTGTGAGATGCTGCCAGACTTGCTGAGTTTCTCCAGCATTCTTAGTGCTTCCTCCTCAGGTTCTTATTCACCAGTGATTGTCTATCTTAGAGCAGCGATTCTGAGCACCCAGATGTGCCTTCTGCCTGGATGCTACCAGTATGAGCTGGATATGACCTACATGGAAACCTGATGTAGAGAGGCTATTCTATGCTGCTTGGTGGCCCCAGGGGAAGATACAGATATGCTGTTGTAGATATGCTGGCGAGAGTGACATTGCATTCTGACCTCCAGCTCTCTAGACAACTGTACTGGTGCTCCTCTCTCATCTGCATGGCAGTCCACGGAGAACAATCAGCGGTAGCTTTCCAGCATCTTTGCTGAATTGTGGAGGAAAGCACAGCTGGAAGCACCACAGTAGAGAATGGCTCTAAATATGCTGGAAGTTGATGCTGATCCTGGACAGGGAGGCAATGGCCTTGTGGTTTAATGCTGGACTATTAATCCAGAAACTCAGATAGTGTTCTGGGTTTGAATCTAAACACAGCAGATGGTAGAATTTGAATTCAATAAAGTAAAATAATTCAATGTGGAATTAAGAGACTAATGATGACCATGAATCCATTGTTAATTGACAACAAACCTCATCTGATTCACTAATGTCCTTTAAGAATGAAACTGTCATCCTCTTCATCCTACAATCGACTCCAGATCCAGTACAATGTGGTTGACTCTTAACTGCTCTCTGTGAAAAAGGGATAGGAAATAAATGCTGGCCTAGCCTTGTTCCTTGTTCATTCATTTAGCAGCAACAGGGACAACACCAACTTTATTCCTGGATCCACTAGGGAAGTGTTCTAATGAGCTAATGGACAATATGAGAAAGAAGACAGATTCTCAGTTATGAGATAACTGAGAAGTTACAGTACACACCAATAATCTTTGAAGTGCATTCTTGAAACATTGAGAGATGGAGGCCTATGACCAAGAGGCCAGTGGGTTGCCTCGACATACCCTTGGGCATTGTTACTTTGATTCAGATGTCAGTTACTTGAGTCTTCTGGCACACATTGTGACAACAATAATGAGAATCTCTCTCACCACCCCCAATGCACAGCCCAAGAAAGGCAGCATAATGATTGATTGAATTGGAACCACAAGTCCAGAATTCTGCCTACTCCGACAAACCTTTCATCCCCCATTACTTCCCAAGAATTCCCCCACACCTATATTCAACATTGAAAGCTCTGCTTCCAGTGCCTTACTAGGAAACGTGTTCCAAAGACTCACAACACCTCATCCCTGTTTTAAGAAGGTTGTTGTTTAAATTGAGACACCTGGTCCATGCTTTTCCCACGTTCTGTCCAAAATTAGCATGTCAAAATGTCTCTGGATCTTATATGTTTTTTCAAGGTCTATCTTCGCCCTTACATTCCTTTTTGCTGCACATACTACACCTCTGCCTATTTTAAAATCTAGCCCATGTAATTCTAAGGCCCAAACATTGGGATTTGTTGGATCATAAAGTTTCATGTCGCATCGCACTGTACTCCTGAATTCAGGTTGTTGTCTCATCTTACTGTTTCCTCACTGACTCCATCTTAATTCGGTGACTTGAAAAATTTCCTTTATGGTGCATACACTTTTAATGGTCCTGTTAGAATGGATCTCTTCTACCTGGAAGCATCCACATACTACTGAACATTAGAGGTGTTAGGCTCCTCCCATGAATGATCCAAGTAGATTGGATATCCAAATTGATAGATCTAGAATCTGAAAGCAATCAGGTATTGTTATGAAGAATGGCACATGAACGATAACTGCAAGGACAATGAGGAAGGAGTTGAGTTTATCATGTTGAGTTTATAAAGAATATTGTACACAGGGTGATTAAGAAGGTGTTTAGCACCCATGCCTTCATTGCTCAGAATATTGAGTATGGCATATTGAGTTTGTACAGGACATTGGTGAGGCATGTTCTGGAGTGTTGTGTACATTTCTGTCACCCTGCTATAGGAAGGATGTTATTAAATTAGAGAGGATTCAGAAAAGATTTACTAGGATGCTGTTGGAAATGGAGTGTTTGAGATATAAAGATAGGCTGGATAGGCTGGGACTTTTTTTCACTGGACCATAAGAGGTTGAGGGGTAATCTTATAGAGATTTTTTAAATCATGAGGGGCAGATAAGGTGAATAGCAAGGGTCTTTCCCCTACATTGGGGAAGTTCAAAACTAGGGGACATATTTTTAAGGTCTGAGAAGAAAGGGGGGCAACTTTTTTACCCAGGGAGTGGTTCATATATGGAATGAACTGCCAGAGGAAGTGGTAGTTGCAGGTGCAGTTGCAACATTTAAAAGACATTTGGATAAGTACATAAGCAGGAAAGGTTTGTAGGGATATAGGCCAAATGCAGGAAAGTGGGACTAGTTTAGTTTGGGAACATGGTTGACGTGGACTAGTTGGATGGAATAGTCTGGTTCCATACTGTATGACTCTGACTGTTTGACTCTTTGACTCTCTGATTGTGTCATGTTGGCCAAAGTTGATTGGAAATTTAAGCTGGCAGGGAAAATGGTGGAGCAGCAATGGCAGGAGTTTCTGGGGTTAAGTCTAGAAGCACAGTAAAAGTTCATCTCATGAAGAAGAAACATACTATGGGGAGGATGAGGCAATCATGTCGATGAGGGAAGTCAGGGATAGCATAAAAGCAAACGGAAAAGCATAAAATGTGATGACAATTTATGGGAAGCCAGGGGATTGTGAAGCCTTTAAAAACCAACAGGGGATAACTAAAAAAAACAAGGGAGAAGAAGATGAAATATGAGAGTAACCTAACTAGTGATATAAAGGAAAATTGCAAGTTTTTTTTAGATATTAAAGTGTAAGAGAGCAGCAAGAGCAGACATTGGACAGCTGCAAAATAAGGCTGGAGAAGTAAGGGGATATGTAAATATTATAAATTATAAGTAAATATGGGGAAGGAACTGAATAGATACTGAGAGTCATAGAGTCATAGAGTTGCAGAGCACAGAAACAGCCCCTTCAGTCCAACTTGTCCTGAGGAAGGGTGACACCTGAAATGTTGACTGCTCCTTTCCTCCAGATGCTGCCTAGTCTGCTGTGTTCTTCCAGACTCTTGTTTGTCTACCTTGGATTCGAGCAACTGTAGTTTTTTTTGTCTCCATATCATCTAAACTCACTAACCATCTACCACATGGAACCTTGTTGAACGCCTTACTGAAGGCCATATAGGCAATGACTACTGTTCTGCCTTCATCAGTCCTCTTTGTCACTTCTTCAAAAATCTCAATCAAAACTCTCCTCAAAGATATGGCACCTTGTCCTCATGGTCCCCGGCAGGAATCCAGAGAAACATGGAATCTGGGGACAATCTTTGCCCTTTAGACATTCTCATTCTCTGCAGCCACTTTGTGCATTCAAAGAACAAATTCAAAAGAGAAGGATTCAATGTCTGCTCACTGTTCCTCCACTTTTACAACTTCTCTCACCAGTTTTACATTAATACTCGGGTCTACATGATCATTCATTGCTGTCATAAATTAAGACTCAGCTCATGTGTTGATTGAATGAATGTAATATCAAATAATCAGAATTAAGACTCACAATTAAATGGAAAGCCAATTAGCAAGGGCAGTGGCAGCTTTCAGAATCATTGGGGTATTCCAGCTCCACTTTCACCACAGATCCCCATATCACTCCCCATCAACAGCCCCAAACACCTCCCTCCCACCCCTGATCAGCCAGGTCCCTTCCTTAACCTGGGAGAGCCACAGTCACACTACCTACCTGTAACCCCTCGTACTGATCCCAAGAGAGCCGTAGTCACTCTCCCTGCCCCCAAACACTTACCTGGGGGAGGGAGGACACAGTTACACTCCTTGGCTTTGTCCACATATAGGTTTCCACACTTGGGACCTGCCACCAGCTACTCAGGAAGAGACAGGCTCCAACACCTTTGAGGAGAGCCCTCACTAAATCATCACAGTTGCAGCTGCTTAAGGCTTTCGGCAATTTAAATCCTAGAGTGTCTTCCATTGCATCAGTTTTCTCAGTGAAAGACACCAACAACATACCAGAACTTCAAGAGATTCAGGAGGCAGAAGTGAGTGTAGTGGCCATCACTTAGGAGAAGATGCTAGGGAAGTTGAAGGGTTTGACAGTATATAAGTCACCTAGACCAGGTAGAATTGATCAGACATTGGTGGTGATCTTTCAGGAATCACTTGGGTGAGGGAGGATCCCCAGGGACTGGAAAATGGCTAATGTAACATCCCTGTTTGAGAAGGGAAGGAGACAGGAAACTATAGACCAGTTAGCCTGACTTCTGTTCTTGAGCAGGTTTTAGAATCCATTATTAAGGATGAGATTATGGAGCACTTGGGAGTTCATGGTGAAATAGGGTGGAGTCAGCACGGTGTCTTGAAGGTAAGGTCATGATTGGCAAATTTGTTATGCTGGTGTCTCATCATCAAGTCAACCTTTATTTACACACACATAGTACAAGGCGCTGGCCCAACTTCCTCAAAGCCAGCTCTCAGAGTGGACAGAACTTCTGCCTCGCTTGTTTATATATGTCAACCCGGGCTCCTTGTTTGGACCAGGTTTACAGCTCTAATCAGGGAACTCATATTCTAAGAGGTCCACCTGGCTGACCTTGTTACAATCACACCAATTTCTACAAGTAGGAAAGACTAGGACCTGAAGGCACAACATCAGAGTGAAGGAACAACCTTTACATAGAAGCGTAGAAACATAGAAAATACGTGCAGTAGTAGGCCTTTTGGCCCTTTCGGCCCTCCACTGCCATTCACTATGATCACGGCTTTAGAACAGAAATGAGGAAGAATTTCTTCAGTCAGAGGGTAGTTAATCTGTGGAACTCAAAATCACAGTCTGTGAAGGCTGTGGAGGCCAATTAATTGAGTACGTTTAAGACAGAGATATTATGTTCTTGATTAGTAAGGGGATCAAGGGTTATGAGGAGAAGGCAGGAGAATAGGTTGAGAACTGTATCAGCCATGATCGAATGGCAGAACACACTTGATTTGCCGAATGGACGACGACTGCTCCTAAATCTTATGATCACGTGGAAGAAAAGTATGCTTTGAGTATTTTCAGAGAGGTGATCATATGGATTGTTTGTAGAATAAGTAAGGTGAATCTGTTCCCAGTAATAGAAGAGTCAGAATGTATATTATAAACAGTTGATCAACAGAATCAAAATCGAAGATAAATTTATTTAGGCCACCATGATCAGAAATGTGCTGCTTGAATGTGTGGTTGAGATAGACTCAACAATAACTTTCAAATGCCAGTTTAAGAGAACAATTTTTTTTTTCTGGTTATGCATCAGTTTGTTATTGTTGGAAACAAAGGCAATCTATTCCTGATTTTATATCTTGCCCAACTGAATTGCAAAAATACGAAATCTCAAAGGAACAACAATTTAATCTGCATTAGCTGAAACTGCTAATAGCTTAGGTAAACCATTGAGCATAGGATTTGGGACGTCATGTTGTGGTTGTATAGGACATTGGTGAGGCCATTTCTGTTCTTGTCACACTGCTAGAGGAAGGATATCATTACTTTGGAGAAGGTTCAGAAAACATTTACCAAGATGTTGCTGAGACCGGAGGGATGATTTATAAGGAGAGGTTGGATAGGCTGTGACTTATATAACGAGTGTAGGACATTGAGTGGTGACGTAATAGAGATTTATAAAATCATGTGGGAATAGATAAGGTGAATAGCAAGGATATTTTCCCTCAGGCGGGGGAATAAAATACTAGGAGACATTTTTTAAGGTGAGAGAAGAAAGATTTAAAAGGGACCTGAGGGGAATGAACTCTCAGAAGAAGTTGTAGATGCAAATAGAGTTACAGAATTAAAAAGGCATTTGGATGGGTACATGAATGAGAAAGGCTTAGAGGTATATGTGCCGAATGCACACAAGTGGGACTGGTTTAGTTTGGAAAACTTGGTCTACATTAGAACAGAGATAGTAGGAACTGCAGATGCTGGAGAATCTGCGATAACAAGGTGTAGAGCGATGAACACAGCAGGCCAAGCAGCATCAGAGGAGCAGGAAGGCTGATGATTCGGGCCTAGACCCTTCTTCAGAAATCAGATTTCTGAAGAATGGTCTAGGCCCGAAACGTCAGCCTTCCTGCTCGTCTGATGCTACTTGGCCTGCTGTGTTCATCCAGCTCTACACCTTGTTATCTCTACATTAAAACAGTTGCACTGAAGAGTTTGTTTCCATGCCTAATGATTCTATGACTCTATCAGCTTTCCGCTCTGCCATTGTTAAATGTGAAGAACAGCTTGAAACTTGATTAAACATTCATGCTATTTTCTGATCACTTTTATTTTTTCTTTCCTTGTTTTCTCAAATAGTTCTGTTTCAATGTCTTTCAATTGCAGCCTTTATCGTTTTTTCCTGTTTCTCTCAATGAAAAAACGAACAGTGATATTACCATACTTCTAAGCTAGATGTCTAGTTTAAAACCCTGCATCAATCTCAGATTTCCAAACTTATTTTCAAATTCTGAGTACAAAAGTACAGTTCACGAACTTGCAAAAAATCCAATGATGTCAATTGAGGTTCAGCCAATGAAATTATTCAAGGCTGCGTGATATAGATCTTCCTCAAGCAAATAATTTGGCAAGTAGTCGGGACTATGGAGCTGAGACCATTATCATATCAGCCATGATATTCTCCAATGACAAAGTGGACAGAGTTCCTGCTGTTAACTCCTGTCTTTCTAGCAGTCGGACTGGTTGGAGTTTACACAGCTAAAGATGTTGTATTGGCTGGTGGGTATTGCAATATTAAGGTTGGTTATAGGGCTTGGCACAATCTATGAGATAGGTATTGTGTGACAACGGCAAGTAGTTACTGAGTCATAAAATTTGCAGGGGCTGGAGAAAGCCACTGAGATTGTGAATGTTTTATGAGCTACAGGAGTTTATAGAGATATGGAGGCCTGTAGAGACTGGAGGATATGTGCAGATTTATGTAGGTTCTAGAGTCTGATAAAATGTACATATTTGGGAAAAGTTGAAGTGGCCAGGTAAGCTTAAAAAACTAAGGCAATTTGTAGAGATAGAAAGTGGCTACATATATCTAGAAGTTGTCATTTCTGGAACAGGTTACAAAGATAGGGATGAATATAGAGGTTGGCAGAGGTTTACAGAGATGGATGGTGGGGTGATTGTTTTGGGGCTGGAGGTGATTTCAAAAATAGGGAAGATAATAGGGACTGGCAGAAGTTACAGAGGTAGACAGGCAGCAGTATTTTAGGGGCAATCCCTGTTCCAAAAGCTATGTTCCTCTGTTCCTATGTATTTCTTCAAGGTACACCTGTCATTCTCTTTCCTTTAAAGGACATAAATATCTCCTCCATTCCTTAGTCTTATGAATTACTTCTTTATTTTATATTGTTTATAATCATATATTTCATTTATTTTATATTGTCCACCCTGGTTCTTCTTTCACGTTGTCTATTTAGATTGTTGTCTTTCTCTGTATCATTATCTGGGCTGTTAATGAAATTTTCATTTATTCATTTACATTTACATTTGGGTTTAATTGCTTCATTTGATTACTTCTATAAAATTAGCTCACTTTCAGTCTCCCTTGTTTTATTTTCTTTTTACCTCACATTACAGTGAAGTAGATTTACAGCACATAAACAAAGCCATCATGTTCGTGCCAGTCAAAAACAGCTCCAAAGCTATTCTAATCCCATTTTCCACCACTTGACCCATAGTCCTGTATGCCTTGGCCTCGCATGTGCACATCCAAATACTTCTTAAATGTTGTTAGGGTTTAGGCACTTACCACCCTTACAGATAGCAAATTCCAGATTGCCACCACCTTCTGGGTGAAAAGGGTATTTTCACATCTCCTCCACAATTCCTGCCCCTTATGTTAAATCTATTTCCCCTAGTTATTGATTCATCCATCAAAGTAAAGGTTTATTCGCATCTGCTCATCTGTGGCTCTCATAATGTTATGTTTCTTTCACGTCCCCTCCCAATCTCCACTGTGTTAAAGGAAACAACTGTAAATAATTATCCTGATTTGTTTATGATCATTTGGCCCTATCTTCTTATCAGATCCATTGCTTTCCTCTCATTTCTCTCTTGGTTATCTATATATTTAACTGCCTTCATTTCTCTTTCTCACACTCCAACAATAGCATCTTGTACGTCTGGCATTCTGTTTGACAGGGCTGCTTTCTATCTGTTCCTTACTTGCTCCAGTTAGCCTTTGTTTTGAAGCTGAGGAAGGCTTGAGATTTTAATTGGTTTCACAAAGGTTTGTTGTATTTTAATTTCAGGCATGCATTTCAAAGAAATAGCTCAAGGATTGATGCTACAATGAAAGGGACAGCAAACAGAACTTATCCCTGAGATTTGTTAATATGATTTTGAACTTCATTATTGAGTTTCCCTCAGTTGTTTATGACACCCCTTTGTGTGCTATTCATCATTTTCGTTTCTACTTATATTGATATCATTTCATTAATACACCTATCTATCTGCCTATCCATCTGCCTGAATATCTATCTATATGTCTATTTATGTTCACATGCTGTTCACCAAGGAGAAGTATGTTGATGATAGTAAGTTTAGAAAGGAGTGTGTTGATACAGTGGGGCGTGTCAAGAGCAAGGAGGTGGGGTATCAAATGAGGCAAGGGAGGAGATTAGTGGGGCCTTGAGAGAGATCTTTGTATCCTCATTGGCCACAGGCATTGTCAAAGAAGACTCGAGAATATCCAACGTTGTTCCCTTGTTCAAGAAAAGCAACAGGGATAATCCAGGAAATTATACAGTGGTGAACCTTACACCAGTGATAGGGAAATTGTTGGAGATGATTCTTAGGCTCAGGATTTACTCACATTCGGAGAAGAATGGACTTATTAGTAATCAGCAGAATGGCTTTTTGTGGGAGATCTTGTCTCACAAACTTGGTGTTTTTGAGGAAGTGATGAAGATGGTTGATATGAGTAAGGCAGTTGATGTTGTTCACACAGATTTTACTAAAACATTTGCCAAGGTCCCTCATGATAGGCTTGTCCAGAAGATTAAGTTGCATGGAATCCATGATGTGTTGGTGAATTGGACACAAAATAGGCTTGGTCACAGAAGGAAAAGGGCAGTTGTACAGGGGTGTTTTTCAGTGGTGTTCTCCAATGACCAATGCTGGAACTCTGTTATTTGTAAAAACATAAATGATTTGGATGAAAATGATTACTAAGTTTGTAGATGACACTAATGTTCATGGAGTTGTGGATAGTGAGGAAAGTTATCAAAGGATACAGCAGGATATAGATCAGTTGGACAGTTGAATGGAGAAATGGCTATGGATTTCACCTGTACAAGTATGAGATGATACATTTTGGAAGATTAAAATTCAGGATGAAAGTGTACAGTCAATGGCAGGACTCCAAGGAGCATTGAGAAATACAGGGATCATGGAGCATAAGTCCTTAGCTCTCTGAAATTGGTGACACAAGTAGATAAGATGGTAAAGAAGACATAAAGTATGCTTGCCTTCATCAGTCAGTTCTTTGAGTATAAAAGTTGGCAAGTCATGTTGCAGTTGCATAAAATTTCATTTAGGCCACATTTGGAGTATTGTGCGCAGATCTGGTTGCCACAGAATTGGAAGAATGTGGGGGCTTTGGGGAGGGTGCAAAAGAGATTTACCAGGATGTTGCTTGGGTTTTTCACTCTTGTCATGAGTAAATCACCACAAGTTACCTTTAAGTCAGCTACCTGTTAAGAAATCTCACAATCAAGCACTGAAACAGTAATTTAAACTTTATTGCATACAGCAACCAAAATAAGACCTCTCAAGTAAGCAAGCTAAGCCCCACAACCAATTTAGCTATTACCCAATTAATGTTGGAACTTGGCCATGATCCCAAAAACAATAGTCTGTCTCTGGAAGTGTCCAGGGTTTGAAGCTAGT
The DNA here is from genome assembly GCF_021869965.1 of Rhincodon typus. NCBI lineage: Eukaryota > Metazoa > Chordata > Chondrichthyes > Orectolobiformes > Rhincodontidae > Rhincodon > Rhincodon typus. The sequence goes on along the minus strand of NC_063378.1, from coordinate 2,594,887 downwards.
AGTGTTATTCATCGAAGTTCTGCTAATGGAGGAGTTCTGGTGCTCAATTCTCATACAGACTTCTTGTTCTTCAAGTCATTATTCATAATTGTTTAGATTGTTTCATCCAAAATGTTGAATACTTCTCTACAGCTTGCTTCCTTATCAAAAGTGGCAATTTTGTTCCTTGTTATATTTAGCCTTAACTGTCTGCTTGAAGTCACAACTTTCCTGCATTAACTCCATAAATTATTTTGCACTGCAATCCTTGACCTTTGTAACAATCAAGAATCCAATTCATCAAGCAGGTGTCGAAGCAGTTTTGATCATGTACTCCACACCTCCTTTTGCCAGGCATAGCTCATTGCTTTCAATTCCTGTATGCCTGTCCTAGTTCTTTAATAGTGTATTCTGGAGAGTTATTGCTGCTGCATTTGAGTATAATGGTTTATCTTCATTGATTCATTCAATCCATAAACAGTTATTAAAATTCTGAAGCCTGTAATATTACAACGTATTAACTATAGAGGCTGGACAAACTTGGATTGTTTTCAATAGAGTGTAGGAGGATGAGCAGTGACCTGATACAAGTATATAAAATTATGAGAGATGGTTAACGTGGATAATTGGAGTCATTTCCCAAATGTAGAAATGTCAAAGCCTGGGGACGTAGGTTTAAGGTGAGAAGGGTAAGTTTAAAGGAGATATGTGCAGATAGTTCTTTACATGGAGAGTGGAAGGTGCCAGGAATGTGCTGCCCATTACGGCAGTAAAAGCAGATACAGTAGCAAAGTTTCCTTCCATCTGTCCGTCCATCCTCCTGTCCTTTCCTCGCTTCCTCCCTCCTTCCCTCTCAATCTGTTTATCCTTATATTACATTTGATCACATTTCCTCTCTTTTTCCCATTCATACAGTGAAATAACTCAAAGAAGGCAGGTATTCCGTCATTGTGTCATACTTTTTTTATACATGCATGGTATGTGACACTGACTCAGCTAGTTCAGAGCTGGCTCCTAAAGTGAACACAACACCTGAAACTCGTGTCTATACCTCTCAGCCAGTGCTCCCTGATTGGACCAGGTTAAGAGCCCCTCAGGGAACTTATATTCTATGAGGTCCATCTGACTGACCTCGTTCCAATCACTACATAGTGTGGATGCTGTGACAAGATGCTGAACAATTGTTTAGTCCCCATTTTGCTTCAGGAGTTACGATGTAGTTGAAGTTCAATGGACTTTTTGATGTCAGTCTATTGAGAATTATTTGAAGTATTATCTCAAAAGGTAACACTATCAATGCATTATCAAGCCTTGCAGGGCTCAGAAATGCAAATGTAAAGTTCATCCTGATAGGAATGCTGGACATGGAGTATTAAATGGAATTTTCTTTCAATAATTAAACCTATTCAGCTCTTTCTATGATAACAAGGTTTAGAGCTGGATGAACACATCAGGCCAAGCAGCATCAAAGAAGCAGGAAAGCTGACATTTCGGGTCAAGACCCTTCTTCAGAAAATCAGCTCTTTCTATGATTTATCTGATTTCAATACTAGTTTCACTGGGTACTTCAGCATGTTCTTCAACTCCTCTCTGAACATCCTTTGGGTCAGAACCTAAATACATGTGTTTGTCCAGGAACTGAGAACTTGCAGCATATTCAAAGTGGCTTCTGCAGCATATTTAAGTGTAGGATCTATAGCATCGAATGTTCACAATTCACTGGTGGATTAAAAACGCAACCTGCGTCATCCATAAGTTTGTAAAACTGCCTGACACACTGTAGAGTAAAATGATAGTCTTCCTCTGATTCTCCATTGCTGCGTCCCTGCAATTCTTGCCATTGCTGTGGGTCCTCAGTGTTCCGCGGACTCTGCTAACCATTACAATGTGCCGGGCAGTCAGTAATTTGAGCATTAAAAGCAGCAAGAATGGGACATGCAGGGCTAAATGCGTTGGAACATGTCAAATGCTGCCCGTGCCAATAAATTTTGGAAGTCCAGTTTAGTATTATAAACCCAAGTAATGTTATCAGATATACATCTAGGCTCATATGTAAATTACGAGGGGATGCATTGTAAACAGGCAATGACACTCACTGCTCCCATTGTCAGAGCTGCTGTTTCCTTGGTGCAGTACTTTAATTTCAATTTCTCACAACATGTAGCCACAAAAAGATCAACAGTGAAAGCTACTGTCAGCCTGACAGAAGTATCCGTGGCTACATAAATCAGGATAAAGATCAGACTACACACTGGCGTAATAAAGGTGAATGAATTGGGAAATAAATCAATGCAATCTATCCTAAAATCACCTCAGCAGCCAGGACAAGAAGATCAGCGGCTGCCATTCCCAACAGATAATGAGTGATACATCTGGAGAGTCCACATTTTCCTTGTGATAGGATCACAAACGTTATCACATTCACTGTAATAGAGCGAACAACTGCAGTAGAGAAAGTATTGATCAAACCTGGAAACAAAGTAACAGAGTACAACGGATTATAAAGAGAGATCACTGGACTTCAAACATTAACTCTGTTTTTCTCTCCACAGATACTGCTAGATCTGCTGAGTCTCTCCAGCAATTTCTGTTTCTGTGCAGTTCAGATCGCCAGCATCTGTATTTCTTTAGTTTATTATAGAAATTTACAGAAACTTGGTGAAAGCTCAATTTTTTTTTCAATAAATGATGGAAATAATTCATTTACATGGGAATTTTAGGGGATGTCTTCACCGAAGCACAATCAGAATACTGAACTGAAAAAAAAGAAACGTCATGAAGAAAGCAAATGCAATAAACACAGAACATGAATGAATGAAATGACAGCTTATGTAGTTTAACGGTGGATCAATTGGTGAGTTGGCAACAGAAACAAAGTATGAGGAAAAGAAACTAAAAAAACTGTGGATGCTCAAAATCGAAACAAAACAGGTCAAAGGGTGGCCATAGCTACTCACATGGACCCCAATAATGCTTGTCTCTTTGTGGGGTTTGTGGAACATTCCTCATTCCAGTCCTACTCTGGCCCCCACCCACAACTCTTTCTCCAGAATATCAATGAAATCATTGGTGCTGCTTCCCCCTCATCTAGAAGTGGATAACTTTGCTTCCAGTTTCCACCATACTCCCACCTTCATCTGGTCCATCTCTGACTCCTCCCTTCCTCAACATCAGTTTCCATTTCCAGGGACATGCTGGCCACTAGTATCCACCACAAACCCACCAAGTTCCACAGTTATCTTGACTCATACATTGCTTTCTGTAAAAACTCCATTCCATTCTCCTAGTTCCTCCATCTCAGTTGCATCTGTTCTGATGATATCAACTTTGGTAAGGGCGGTGTGTAAAATGTACACCTTCTTACTCAATTGAGGATTCCCCCGCACCATAGTCGAAAGAGTCGTCAGACAGTTCGGATCTATTTCCTGCACTTCAGCCTTCACCCCCTTCTTACCACCCAGAACAGATATAAGTCCCACCTCGTCCTCACCTACCATCCCACCAGTATCCATATCCAGAGGATCATTAACTGCCATATCTGCCACTTCCAACAGGATGCCACCACCAGACAAATACTCCTCTCACCTGTCAGTCTTCTGCAAGGATCGTTCCCTCTAGGACATCTGATCCACTTCTACTTCATTTCTCCCACAACCTCAAGGCACCTTCCCCTGAAATTGCAGAATGTGTAACATTAGTTACTTCTTCCCTCCTCACTATTAAAGGCCCCAAACAGACCTTACAGGTGAAGCAGTTACCTGCACTTTACTCAATCTAGTCTACTGTTTTCACCGCTTACAATGTGGTCTCTTGTACATGGGGGAAGCAAAATTCAGACTGTTTGACCACTTCACGGAACACCTATATTCTGTATGTAAAAAAAGACCCTGAGCTTCCACTTGCTTTGCACTTCAACATATTACCATTTTCTCTGGCGTATATCTCTATCTTAGGCTTGCTGCAGTACTCCAGCGAAGCTCAGTATAAGCTGGAAGAGCAGCACCTTATTTTCTGCTTGGGAACCCTGCAGCCTTCAGGACTTAAGATTGAGTTCAACAATTTGTGTGCTTGAGCATCTTTCCCCATGCTTTCCCCAATACCCATACACCAGGCATTCTCATCACACACGCTGCTACCACACACTACCCATCGTCAACCATGAATAGTCCCCATTAACAGTTATTCATTACCCCCAGACTGACCTTTAGCTGCTCCTTTGACTGTCCAACTACGCACTTTGGGTTCTATCTCCACTAGCCCCTTCCTCCACTCCATCTTCTGTATAAAACCACGTTTTTCCCAGCTAATGTCAGTTTTAAAGAAGTGTTACTAACCTCGAAACATTAACTCTGATTTCACTCCACAGATACTGCCAGATCTGCTGAGAATTTCTAGCACTTCTTGTTTTTGTAGGAGGAAAATAAATTGCATTTACAGTACCAAGCTACAGTTAGAGAAATAAAATCGAGTGGCATGATATAATTGGCACCTTCGAACAATTATTTTATGCCATTCTTACCATCAACCAAAAGAGATGACCAATCACAATGTGTTTCATTATTTACAATGTGTGTACTGTCGGCAATCGGCAGTGAATATCTTCGCTTCCGACCTTGTGTCAGAAGGAGGTTATTTGATGAAGCAGATGAAGGTGATCGAGTCTGAAGTCACTATCCTGAGAAACTCCTGCGGCAATGTCATCAGGTTGAGATGATTGAAGTCTAACAATCACAATCATTTCCGTTTTGTCATTTCTTTCACCCAGACCTCGAATCCTCATGTTCCAATTTTGACACTCCTTGATGCCGTACTAAGTTAAACTCAGCCTTGATACCAATTCACTCTCACCTCACATCAGTTCCTTTTCTCTGGTTTGGTTCTAGGCTGAAATGAAATCAGCAGCCGAATGGCCCTGGTGAGAAAACAAATGATCATTTCTGTGCAACTGAGTTTCAGAGATAGTAGGGACTGCAGATGCTGGAGAATCTGAGATAACAAGGTGT
>NC_063378.1:2562146-2589505 GCF_021869965.1 Rhincodon typus | reverse complement strand
GCAGGAAAGCTGACGTTTCGGGCCTAGACCCTTCTTCAGAAAAAGAATTTTTCTGAAAATGAATTTCTGAAAATGAATTTTCTGAAGAAAGGTCTAGCCCGAAACGTCAGCTTTCCTGCTCCTCTGATGCTGCTTGGCCTGCTGTGTTCATCCAACTCTACACCTTGTTATCTGTTATTTCTGCGCAAATTACTGCTTTGAAAATACCGCTAGATGGCGCTATCAACGGCCACTTCCATCAGTTGGCTGACGACCAACAGTAGACTGATTGGGTAATAATTGGATGGATTAAATTCATGAAGGTATTAAGTCAGCATCATAGAGACCTACCACATGGAAAAATCCTCATGACCTCCCTATCTCTATACTCATTGCAGGACCAATAAAGTCAAGGATGCCGAACACCTTCTTCACCACCCTGTCGAGCTGTGACTCCACTTTCTTTTGTTCTTACAGTACAGTGTGACTTTTTAACCCTCTGCCTCAACAAAGGGGTGCAGGCAGAGTCACTGGGTATTTTTAACTCCCAGTTAAATAGGTTCTTAAACAAAACCAGAAATTGCTGATGAAACGTTGACAGTCTGACAGAATCTGTGTGGAGAAAGCAGAGTTAACATTTCAATCAATTCCGATGAAGAGACACCAGACACTGTGATGCATAACTTTCCTCAGACAACTGCTCTCGCTGCATCCTGAGACACGCACTCGATGCTGTGCGCCGCTGAATTCGCACTTCCGAACTTTCCCCCCAGCAGCATGCCTCAAACGTTCACAGAGCTGCCAAGTTTCATTTTATTCTCTAATTTATTCAACGTTTTAAGAAGAAACTTTCTCTCTTCCTTTCAGACATTAGGGAACGCAAACTGAAACTACTCAGAGATACAAATAACCCTCTGGAAACTTTCTTACTCCTCTTCCTTTTGACTCCATCATTTTCCCCGATACCACCACTTGTCGGGTATTTAATATCACTTCTGCTTTCCCCTCTGTTTTATCTCTCTGTGCCCCCACTTCAATGAAATTGGTACACAAAATGACATTGAAGTCTTCTTCTATTTGGCTTCACTTCCATGCCAATTTCTTTAGACCAGATTTCTCCCCATCCCAGAGATCCTTACACTTGACTCCAATACTCTCCCTCCACATGAATCTTTCCGTCTGGAATTTTACCTCACTATATCTGTTCATTCAGTACTGTCAATGTGACATTTTGTCATCGAGCATGTCAACAAACGCGGTGCTCTTGTTCTTTGGCGTGTTGATCTCTTCATTGTGGAAGATCAGCGTCAGCTTTCGGACTCATCCTCTGATCTTGCCCTAGATCTTGAGCTCACAATTGAGCATCAGGCCAATTTTTTTTTTTACACGACTGCACTAATCTCACCTCATCTGGGCATCTCCACACAATGGTCTCCTAGCTAGTAGTCCCCAGCAGCATGCAGCATGTTTCTACCTTCTACCTATAATCTACAGACAGGCTGCCTGGCTAAACCATTGTTTGTACCTTTTCCTACCCAATGGAACTCATTCTTTCTACCTCCACTTTATTTTTACTTTCCTTTCCCAATCCTTCCCCACGAACATACGCATTTCTTATGAGGTTTTATGCCAGTTTCAAAATTTTCTGTTTACCGGCTTGGGCCACCTTCTCTTCACTATGAACGTGCAATCCCTTTACTTGTCCATCCCCAATTAGAATGGTCTCGGGGCCCCCAGTTTCTTTCTCGAAAGCGGGTCTTAACTGTTCTCATGCTCTGCCACCCTCTTCCACCTGGCCGAGCTCATCCTCAACTTGAACAGCTTCTCGTTGAGTCATAGAGTAATACAGCTTGGAAACAGACCATTCAGTCCTACAAGTCCATGCGGAAAACGTTGCCAAACTAAACTAGTCTTGCCTGCCTGAACTGACCCATCACCCTTCAACCTCCCTTAGTTTCTTCAGGGGAAAGGTATAGATAAGGGTGCCAACATAGACCGACCTATGCCTCCCTCTTTGTGAGGAACATGGAATATCCATTATTCCAATCTTTCTCGGGTCCCGCCCCACAATTCTTTCTCTAGTACATCGATGAGATCATTGCCGCTGCTTCCTTCTCGCATTCTGAACTGGAAAATAATAATAAAGTTCGCTTCCAGATTTAATCATGCTCTCACCTTCACTAGGTCTATGACCAAATTCTCTTCCTTTCCTGACATCTCTGAACTCAAACCGAAAGAACTGCGAATGCTGTAAATCAGGAACAAAAGCAGAAGTTGCTGGAAAAGCTCAGCATGTCTGGCAGCATCAAAACTGAGGAAGGGTAACGGGACTTGAAACGTTAACTCTGCCTTTTTCTTCACAAATGCTGCCACACCTGCTGAGCATTTCCAGCAAATTCTGTTGTTGTTATCTTGGAATTCAAGATGGTGCTGGAACATGGTGACATTTTGCAAGCTTTCTACAGCATATCTGATTCTTACACATCTTGTAATCGCTCTGCTCTTCTAAACCTCTATCCTATGTCTACCAGACTTGATATCTTAGTCAGGTCTGACCCATCTCCCGTATTTCTGTCCTTACCCCTTTCTCTCCCACAACATTGATTAGGTATTCTGGGACCTCGATTACCAAACCACCAACATCTACTTCCAAAGGATTGTAAGCTGCTTTTCCAACAACTCCAATGAGATGCCATGAGGAGATGCATATTTTACTTCTCTCCAAAACAAGTATTCTCAGGGACCATTCCCTCCAGGACACTTTGGTCCAATCCTGCTCCATTTCTGGCTTCTCCTGTCACCCCCATATCATTTTCTCATGCAATGGAACATCAACTTAATGTTGAGATCAATACCTTTAAAGCCGGATTCTATCCTTTTATTGTTCTTTACTCACCACACAACTGCTCTTTTTATGTCATGGGGCATTTTTTTTCTTAGCACAGTCATGGGTTACAGTCAGTAGATTCAGCCATTTGCTTTTACTATTAGCTCTTGTTATCACTATCCACCTATTTTCTGACCTGACTTACTGTCCACAATCTTTGTGTTTATCTATCCATTTCATAAATTCCTTCTGTCTCCACCTATCTGCTGACATGACCCCTCTATCAGACCCAACTACCAACTTCGGCTTCAGCACCAATATCTTCTTTTCTGTTTCCTTCGCTGCTAATGGTTCTCATGAAGAGTCACTGGACTCCAAACGCTAACTCTGCTTTCTTCCTGCAGATACTGCCAGACCTAGTGAGCTTTGCCAGTAATTTCTGTTTCTATTTCTGTTTCAAATCGTTTATATGTATGTTAGGAGCAAGAGAATAACAGGAAAGAGTAAAGAGAGATTTTATGTTTGGACCCAGATGTGAGCTCCTTAATGAGTACATCTCATTCATAATCACCAAGGAGAAGGATATGGATGAAGGCATGTTCAGAGAGGGGTTTGTTGATACTTAATGGTAATATTAAGAAGGAGGAGGTTGTAGGTGTCTTGAAAAATATTGAGGGACATAAGCACTCAGGGCCTGTTGGGATCTATTCCATGATACTGAAGGAAGTAAGGAAGGAGATTGCTGAGGCCTGGACTGGGGCATTTTTCCCTCATTTGCAATAGGCAAGATCCCAGAATGCTGGCTAATGGCCAGTTGAGTTCCCTTGTTCAAGAAAGACATAAGGGATAATCTCGGGAATAATAGGCCAGTGATCTTTACATTAGTGGTTGGAACATTTTTGCAGAAGATTCTTCAGGACAGGATTTACTTGCTTTTGCAGAAGAATGGAATTATTAGGGATAGTCAGTATAGCTTTGTGCAGGGGAGGTTTTGCCTCATAAAATGATGAAGATCGTGTTAAGGGTAAGGTAGTACATCTTGTCCACATAGATATCACGAAAACATTTGACAAGATCCCTCATGGTAGGTCTGTGCAGAAAATCAAATCGCATAGAATCATTGGTGAGTTGAAAGGTTGAACAACAGTAATAAAACAAAAACTGGCTTGGCCATGGAAGACAGAGGATAGTTGTGGAGGAGTGCATTTCTTACTGGAGTTCTGTGACCGTTGAAGTCTCACAAGGATCTATGCTGATTGATGCCTCTGCTATTTGTAATCTATCATATGTGCAAACATTTGGTTGAAAATGTAATTGGTTTGATGAGAGCATTGTGGATGACATGAACTTTTATGGAGTTGTAGATAGTGATAAATGATATCAAAGGATGCAAACTTATATAAGTCAGCCAGAAAGCTTTGCAGAGAAATGACAAATGGCGTTTAATCATTACAAATGTGAGGTGATACATTTTGGGAGGTGAAATGTAAGAGAAAAGCATAGTGCAAATGCCTGCACCCTTAGCAGCATAGATATGCAGAGGGATCATGGTGTCCAAGTCCATAGCTCCCTGAAAATGGCAGCGCAAGTAGATAATGTGGCAAAGAAGAAGCACAACATGCTTGCCTTCGTCATATGGGGTATTGAGTATAAAAGTTAACAAGTCATGCTGCAACTGTTGGGTCAGGTCACATTAGGAATACCGTTTTACAGTTCGTTTCTGAAAAATAGGAAAGATGTGGAGTCTTTGGAGAAGGTGCTGAAGAGATTGATAGGATGTTGCCTGGATTAGAGAGTATTAGCTCCAGCGAGTGCTTGGGCAAGCTAGGATTATTTTTGCTAAAGTGTTGGAGGCTGATCGTCGACCTGAGAGAAGTATATCAAATTATGAGAGGCATGGATCGTTTGGAAAGTCAGAGTATCTTTCCCAAATTGGAAATGTCAAATACTATGGAGAATATGTTGAAGGTGAGGGGGTCGAAAGTTTAATTCAGATGTGCAAGGAAAGTTGTTTTATTTTAAACAGAGTGCAGTAAATAATGGAAAGTGGTAGCAGCAGATACGACAGAAAAGTTTAAAAGGCATTTAGACTGACACATGAAGAGGCAAAGAATAGAGGAAGGCAGACTATGTGCAGGCAGATGGGATTAGTTTAAATAGCATTATGGTTGGCACAAAAATTGTTGGCCAAAGGGTCTGTCCCTGTGCTGTATTGCTCTATGTTTACAGTCTATCTGTAGCATCTACAGTTCTTCGTTTAACTTTAGGGATGAAAGACAATTTGGATGGCTTGGAATCGAAATTTCGGAAGAAAAACAGAACAGCTGCGATCTTTTGAATGGCAGAGCTGGCTCAGACAGCCAAATTGTCCACTTCGATTTTGTATTTTTATATGCTCGTAAGAGACCTAGTTTCTGCACCGCTGCTACGAATCTCTGTGGATTCTCTGAGTCATGACCTTGACTGTCACACCATGTACAATTTTGCTCAAGTACGGAATGGCTCCCAAAGCTCCTCATTGCAACATGTTACGGGAAGTTCAGATCTTTACTGAGGATGTATTATAACGTTCTGTCCAATTCTGGTGTCCTTGTTTCTCAATTCTTCAGTCGACACGATTGAGCAAGAGCAGGATATCTAATTTCATTGAGAAGTGATGACTGTCTGTCAACGGATTATTCCTTGAGAACAATACGATGAAACGATTCCGAAATTACAAAGTACTCAAAAAGCCACAGAGATTCTTGGGTAATTTTGCAACAAACATTATCTGCAGTTGGGATTATATGGAGTCTCCTAGCAACTTTTCTTTATGCCAGTGTTGACTTGTGAGCTTTCAGAATTGCACACAGATTCAGGAAGTGTCTATCTATACGATGGTACAAAGCTAAGGACTCATCACAGACTCGTATAGCACAGGGAGTACTAAATGTCCCCGTATTATAACATGACAATTGGATAGGAAGTGTAGGAACCACTCTGTCAAAGGAAGCCATTCTTGCCAAAGCAATTCCTGCATTTTGTAACAGTTTCAAATCATCAAGCGAAATACAGAAGGGAAGATGTTACAGTTTAAAGATACTGTGACAAGTTAAAACCAAGGGCCAGTTTCGTTGTGAGCTCATCGCCAATCACCATCCTCCAGTCAACTGCCAGGCACTGAAGTTGGATCCACATTACAGAACGTCAGTGGGAAATTTCAGAGTAAGATCTCTAAATACAATTTGAAAGTTGCAGGCAATAGAGAGTGTAACAGCTCTTACTTGGGCTAATGGGTTCTAGCTGGAATTGCTAAAGTAATCTTAAATTGACTTGCTCCTTCCATGTGGATATGGACTATATCAGCAACGCCAGCATTAGTTGCGCATCCCGAAATGCTTGAGATCCGAATTTGCTAGACGTTTACCATAGTCATTAAAATTTCAACAATATTACTATGGGTATGGAGCCATATTTACCCCAGGCATCATTCTCTCAAGCAAACTGTAATTTTCTTAAAGGGTATCACTTGACGAGATGGCTTTTGACAAAGAACAAGTAGCTGCACGATCATAGTTTTAACTTGAGGATTTATTAACTGAGCGAAAATGACACCAGTATTTAAATTTGATTCCAGGCTTTAAAAAGGATAGAGTTCTGAGGAAGGGTCACCGGACCCGAAAAGTTAACTCGGTTCTTTTTTTTACTTCACAGATGCTCACAGATCTGCTGAGCTTCCAGCAGCTTGTGTTTTTATTCTTTATAGAGTGGATATAGCGATCTCAAATTCAGCACCATTACTGTCACATATAGATGGGGTAAATAGCCAATGTCTCTTTCGCAGGGTAGGAGTGCTCAAAACTAGACACCATAGGTTTAACGTGAGAGGGGAAAGTTTAGGAAGGGGTTAGAGGGGTATGGGAAAAATGCTGGATTAATTTAGGGTACCTGGTCGGCATGAATGAGTTGGACCGAAGTTTCTGTTTCTTTGCTGTACAGCTCTATGACTCTAGGATTCTGTAAGCTTCTTTGCTAAGTATTGGCAAACAGCACGATTTAAGTTTTTTTTTCTGATTACTTGGTTTGTGGAGAAACCCAGATGCTTTTGATTCATTGTGCTCCTGGTAAGGGCTTATCTTGCTATAACAACGTTGGGAATGATGAATTGCACGGGACAGATGATACTGTTACTTAATCTCTCCAAGACCTATGATCCCGGACAGCCTCAGTGTAACAAGCATCAGATATGAAACCATCAGATAAGACTGGTGGAAGCCTCCAGAGTCAACAGAATCTTATACATCGGTTCTGACAACGAGCAGAATGCAGGAGTGACGAATCATTGATAAAAATGCAAATAAAATTATAATGGAACTAGACAAACAAGAGAATTGCATGAATTGATTGAAGGATGCGTAGCAGTTAAACTCCGAATGGATTATCCCTAATGTGAATCTCCAGTATTTAAAAAAAAAAAACTTTTATGATTCATTCACAGGATGGCTAGTTTCGCAAATATTCTCCGATCCCTAATTGCCCATAGGGCAATTTAACCACATAACTGTGGGTCTGAGGTTAACTGTAGGCCGGATCAGGTAAGGACAGCGAAATCGCTTCTGTGTCGGACAATGTTGGGGTAAACGGGCTTTTCCTCCCCCACCATCCTCCCGCCGCCCACCCACCCCCCACCCCTTCCCAAACACAGCAATGATTTATGGTCATCACTGGACTATCGATTCCAGATATTTGTTAAAATCAAATTCCACAATCTGCCATGGTAGGATTCAAACACCAATTATATTACCTGGGTCTCTGCATCAATAGTGTAGAGATAATGCCATCAAGCTACTCCGTCACTAACCATCTCATGTATGAGATCTCTAAGAAGTGAAAATTTATATCTCTTGATGGAATGCGGGCATCTTATACAATTTTAAAAATACTGCTGTCACAGAGCAAGGGAATCCTTGCTGATTTTTAATGTCAATCCCTCAGCCCAGAATAATTGTAATCTGACGTTGTTTGCTTTACGATGAGGTGCTGTCAGAAAAGCCTATTTATTTCTCAAATATCACTCTCCTGTCTTGTTTGCTTTCTCTCTTCTAAATTACAGCGCAGAACTGAATCATCCATGCTGGACATTCTTCTGAAACGGAGAAAGGTTTACCTTAGTTGTCCTGGACCGAAACCTACTGGATATTAAAGAACGTAAACCAGGATCAGAGCAGCAAGCGGAAAATCCAGATTGGTAATGGCTGCCCAACAGGAACTGAATCAGCACCTCAGCTCCTACTACAATTTGGACCCAAGCAGACTAACTAGTCGTTATGAGTTTTGTGGCTACGAATTGAACATCACTCGAGACTTTAGCAAAAACCTTGGCATACCAGCCGTCATTTGGGAACCTGTAAGTCCACTGTTTAGTTAAAAAAAAAGTAAATGTAGAGCTTTTAAATACAGTGAAGTGAGACCTCCATCCGGCATGTTGGAGAAACTATAATTAGTTCCAATTGCGGTGTTTTGTTCATTAATTGAACAACTGATGAAAATAAAAGACCGACTAATTTTTTAACCATTGTTGCGAGAAAGATCACATAATATTGTGATTCAGCAGTTGCTCCCAAATATAAAAATAATTCTCCATCAAACACTTGGGCAAAAGAAAAAAAAAACGTGGAATTGGTTAATATTGGAGTGATTTGGGAATCCGAGATCACATGGCATAATGCAAAATTTGCACCCGACTTTTGTTTTATATTCATTCTCCTCTCCAGCACGGGCAACATTTATTGCCTTAATTATCTATGATTGCACTTATGACCGTGGTGTTGAACTGGTTGACGAGTGATCCTTCCAATCTTGCCATATATTTCCCTTAAAATGAACCATATGTTATTTCCCGAAGCGTTATTTCCATCAAACAGTCCTGTGGTATTTAGTTGATGGGATGAACAGAACAGGGGAACGTAAAACTTAGAAAACGAAATAGGTCACAGACCCTTGCAGCGGTTCAAGAAGGCAGCTCACCACCGTCTTCTTAGGGTTAACAAAAAGGGCAATAAATATAGGCCCAGCCAACGATATCCATGTCCCAAGTGAGAATAAGTAATAACATAAAAGCTTAATTCATCAGTCATTGAAATCTTCGGTGATCTGGTTGTGCCTGGCTCCATTTGGTGTCCCGCATTCCACATCTCCTGATGACGTTGTCTATCCTAGATATATTTAAAGCACAACCTTCATTCAATTTAACGAGCCGGCTTCCACCATTTTCTGAGCAAGCGTATAATTCGCCTCCTAGCGATATTAAAATGATCAACTTTCATTCTTCTTTATATCCTACATATTTAATCTCTTACACAAGAGCAGAAAACAGATCCTCTCCGAATCCACCCAATCCTGGCAGCAATCTGACTGCATCTGATGATAGGCTCATGGCACCAAAGTTCCGTCAAGCATTCGTCCTATGTAGTCGTTTGGTAGAAGAAAGCATGTGTATTGCTGAAACAGATACGTTTTGTCAATTGGTCAACAATTGCTAAATAATCTGCGTGTGTGAATAATTACGCTGACCACAAATTATCTGTCCGGCTCATGGTGTAGTGCACTTTTATCTTGTGCTACGTATAAAAAATTCACAGGACCTTATTTTTTGCGACAGAAACAGCATGAATACACTGTATCTGTTCCAGCTCAGGAAAATAAGTGACAATAATTTCCTGGTTCATTTCTGGGGTAAAGCTCTGACTAATCGAAATCGACCTGTCTGTTTTAAAAATAGAAAGAAAACTTACGCATTGTCCGTGGCAGCGACTCTACTAAACAGCTTCCACTTGGAAACCATTGGCACTTTCATACCATGAACTATAAATGTCGTAACGCTTTATTTTGCTATTTCTTGTGACTTATCGTGATGACTACTAGCTGAAAATCTTTGACAAAATGCATCTTTAATGGCAATTCTGCCATTCTGGTTCTGCCTTTTTTTCGCTTCTCATTTTCTGATGTTATGTGCATTTTGTGTATTCCTGTGTCTCCATTTTATTGTTCGGTATAAATTTATTCATAACTACCTTGTACTCCAGCTATACTTATGAATCCAAACAACTCTACTTTTGGATGATTTCATTTAAAATCTGTTGGAGCCTTAACGAAACTCTTTCCTGCTTGAAATGTTCTGGTTATTCATTGCCTGCTTCACAGAACAATTTCGCTTCCATTCTTGATTGGATTATTTTTAGTGCACTACGAAACAAACTACCTTCGAATGCAGCACGTTGGTTTCACCACTCCTCTTCCTGTTTCCTATCACTTTTCCCAACCACACCACATCTTGTCCGCAAACTTCAATGCGCTGATGTTGGAACGGCTGAAGCAGGATATACTGTGTTCATAAACCTCAGAACGGAAAGGTGAAGTCACCATCCTACTACTGGACCATAAGGCAGGTCTCACGTACAGAGAGCCGACTGGTGGTGATGGTTCAACCTGAAGGTTACCATACCTCGGCAGATGTGAACATTTGAGAAGTAGGGTCCTTTGCGGTAAATCAGTCAATGCCAGAATTGAAACGGTGCTTCTCATGTATCTTCGTGCATTGCAAACCAGCTACCCGAGATGAATGACTACTTAAATGTCAAGCTGCCATAACCAAAGAAGTCTGTTCTTTCATTAGAAATAGATTTTTGGTGGTGACTTAACCTGCGGGGCACCCGGTCACATGTGACGAAGGAGGTGAAGGAGTGAACTTTATGGCAATCTCACAAATATAGCCTTTGAACCTACACTTTTCGCCTCACACTGCATCTTAAACCAACAGTCCAGCCAACTGAGCTGACAAATCCTCACATAGCACTTTACAATCATCTTACTTCCTCTGTAACCTAATGTGTAGCCTGGTGCATGCTTCACTGAATTAGCTCCCTCTCACCTTCCTTGGGCCATTACCTCCATGCTTTGTCTCCATTTTCGATATTATGTGAGGTATAAAGCAAGTTTATTATCTCATATTTTGAATATAATGTCCATTAAAAGCTGTATATAAAAGAATAATAAACAAATCCCATCTGGGAATACATGTTGCATGTATGTGGTTTATATTTCTATTTACCAGGTTTGACGCTGATATCTAACATGGTCCTCAACTTCAGAAATATTGGAAAGCGTTAAAGCTTTGCCAGTTTTCAATTTGGTTCAATGTATTGTTTCAGGGCCGTGTTCTCTGTCGATTCTTTGAGAAAGAGCAGATTAACTTTACTGGAAAGAAGGTGATTGAATTGGGGTCGGGCACTGGTATGGTGGGAATCCTGGCCATCCTGCTCGGTAAGTGAAACTATCCACGCACTTGGATTTGTGCTGTGTGCAGAAGAATACTGCAGGAATGCATTAGCACTTTATTGGCAAAGTACCATTGTGACTTTTCGCTGGAAGGAATAAACTCCCAATTCAGCACACAGGTACTTAATTCTTTGTTCTGTAATTACCTCCTCAGACGACAGTGACACTTTGGAAGTCTTTGTCTGAAAAGTATTTGCCATTTATTTTAAATGCGATATTTGATATACCGCGAATCAAAGGTCATGGGGTAAGTTGAAACACGGAATTCAAAGCAGAAACAGATCAGCCATGGCATTAGTGTGTAGCGGGTCAAATTTGTGTAGTTGAATAGCCTGCTGTTTCGTTCTCAATCCATATGCTCCAATATCCCAAAAATAAACTGTGTGAATGCTGGAAACCAAAACAAAACAGAATTTACTGGAGAAACTCAACAGGTCTGGCTGCATCTGTGGAGAGAAAGCAGAGTTAACATTTCCAGCCCAGTGACCCACCAAAGGATCTTTCGGATCTGCTAAGGTTCACAACAAATTTTGTTTGTGCACTTATGCTCTTATTGTTGTCCATCTAGAATTTCGATTTCATCAGTGTAAATAGGTCCAGTTTCAAAGGCAGCAATTCCAAAGTATAGATTTTTTTTCAGGGAATGTCTGTATAGTCCCTCAGATCAATGGCAACGTACTGAGATTCAAGCATATCCAGCACCAGTCAAGGGCATTTGTAATGCATTGACGGTGCCCCTAGCCCTGAGCTAGGTAGCCCTGGTTCATGTTTCACCTGCTCTGACATCTCTGAGCAAAGTGATTCGTAAAACGTTCACAATGCTTCACGGGAAGGGTTTTTGTTTGCAGTTCATTTCCTAAGTCTATAAACCATGTTTTTGATTTGAACAGTGGGGTGTGTTGTTTTCATTACTTTCCAGAATGCTGGCATCATTGACTAAGCTAGCCCTCATTCCCAATCCCTATCTGACTTTGAGGCGGTTAATGCTGGGCTGTTTACATGTCCCATAATCTATCATGTGTAGATACATCCTTAGGTCGGTTTAGATGGGAGCCCCAAGCTTTTGCACAGCCACAGTGGACGAGCAGATATAACATAATTCTAAACCAGGGCGGTATTTAACTTGAAGTGGAACTTGCATGTGGTGGTGTCCTCTTGTATCTGCTACCATGGCCTTTCATGTGGTAGAGGTCATGTTTGGAGGGTGATGTTTCAGGAGCCTTGATTAGTCGCTGCAAGCACAGTGCGTTGAGAGAGTGAAATTTGGAGGTAGATGAGGTACCAGTAAGTGGGCTGCATTGTCCTGGGTAGTGTCTGGTTTCTTGAGTGTTGTTCGAGGTGGCCAACTGGGCCAACTGGTGAGCATTCTACCTAATGATACTGAGTGTTAATGTGTTAATTGTTACATGGCTCACGTAGCAATTTATTTTGAAGAACAAACAAAGACAATGCTGAAGAAACTCAACAGACCTGGCAGCATCGTTAGAGAGAGAAACAGTGTTAACGTTTTGCGCCTGAAATGATTCTACTTCAGAACTATTCTGAAGAAGAGTAATACCAAACTCGAAATGTTAACTCTATATCCCTCCACAAATCTGCCACATCTGCTGTGTTTCTTTAATATTCTCTGTGTTTGTTTCAGCTTTCAGCATCCTTGGAAGTTTATTTTACTGATTTTGAGGATCTGCCTTTTGGTTCAAGACCAAATTCCTCGCATTAAGAATGCACCAAGGGAAAAATGCAGGAAGGGCAGAAAGTTGAATGAGGGAAACCAGTATGGAAGCGCATGTTGCAATTGGAATGTCTAGAATAACGGATACGCATTATTCAGTAAAACTGCGACAGAAGCGACGTCGACGGTGTGGATAGAGGTTAAAGAAAGATTCTCAATCAAATTCCAAACTACTTGGACAACCGGGTTCAAAGATGAACTGACTACGTTGAATGTTGATAGGACTGACTTGCTGTGACCGAATAGTTAGTTGTGAACTGATGAATTCAGTAACATGACCATGGTTCACTCTCGTAGATGGTCAGCATCGATGTGGTGCTAATATTTCTGTAGTATGATTACTGCAAAACGTCACCTTTAATCACGTATTCATCAATGGTTTGCTGTTTGCTGCTGCTCCTCCCCTACACAATCACACGCAAACATACACGCACACAAAGCTAGTATTTCCATATTGTTGTCGACTTGAGTCAACTAATGTTGTTATCTTCTGCCGCAGGTGGAGATGTCACGTTGACCGACCAACCGATTGTTCTGAGTCAGATCCAATACAACGTCTCCAACAATATTCCAGCTGCCAGCCTACACCGTTCAGAAGTCGCTGCACTTTCCTGGGGTAAAGACAATGATCAATTCCCCTCAGATTATGACTACATCCTGGGTTCGGACATTGTCTACAAATCCCATGAGTTCCACTTACTGATAAATACTCTGCTGCACCTAAGCAACCCAAACACCATCATTTACTTCTCCACCAAAATGCGTCAGGAGATGGGAGCTATTACATTTCACGAAAACCTCATCCCACAGCATTTTAATTCCGAAATCGTTCACAGAGTCTCGGAGAAAGATATCAATGTGTACAAAATGACCAAAAAGTGCTCTGTCGTATAATGGGTACAGAGTCGGGTGGGTATGGGGTTTGGTAGGGTATTGGGGCCAATAACGGGTTGTGGAGAAACTTAGTTTGTGCAAAGGAACATGCAAGTAGAAACAATATATAACACTCTCTAGTGAGATGACTGCAGAGGGGGTGACAGTTTCTTAATTATTTCCAACATGCACTGTAGCTTCGTCCGCGCTCCAACTCGCAGTCTAATGAAATGTAAAATGAACCGGCCAATAATTAGCCAGGCTCCGTTTTGATGACAGTAAGGCATCAGGACACAAAGTTCACTTCTGCCCGCCTGAGGTTTCGTTTTTCCTCCCCACCCGGCTCTTACTGATTCTCGGATCACATCAACCTGTTTTCTTTTTTACTGTCGGCAGACAGCTGCTTGAATTGAATAATGCTGAAGATTGCACTCGTTTTGTGATGTGCAACAGACATTAGTAGTTCTCAAACTAATTTTCCAAGATTATCATGATCGCAGACGCCAGCAAATGAAAATAGGAATAAAGCATCATGGAGCCACGGAAACGTACAAATTGACCGCAAAGAAGACAATTCTCTGTGTCTGTGCCAGTCAGAAGCAAGCACCTAACTATTCTGATGAAGGGTCTAGGCCCGAAACGTCAGCCTTCCTGCTCCTATGATGCTGCTTGGCCTGCTGTGTTCATCCAGCTCTACACCTTGTTACCTAACTATTGTAATCAAGTTTCCTAGCACCTTGCCATAGCCTTGTATGCCTTGTGTGATAATATTGTGGTCTTAAGAGGTGTAAGAGCGGTTTTAAGGCAAAGGCACAAGTCTATTGATTACTCGTAAAGAAAACAGCTGTGAGGCCTTCATTTGTTTTTAAGTATTGGAACAAAGGAGTAGCCCGATTGGGTGCGAGCAAGCTTCCACACAATGAGGATTTTTATTTTTAGCTTTCAGAAGTTGCTACTGGGGTCTTGAAGAGGTGGAAGCTGTTTTAACCTCTCTCAGTTACGGCTAAAAGCTGCGGGTTGTTTTCCTACTCCAAGAATTTTATGTGAGACAATCCGTTTTACAGAATTTGCCTTTTACCAAGGATGTGTTTATGGGACTTTACTATATTGGAACAGTTAGTTAGTAGTGGTTACTGCACCTATTATTTTGTTAAGCATTTCGATAGAGTTGCAGCTAAACCAATATTTTTCTTTTATTTTTCCTCTTTCCTATGTGTTTTAACTATAGTGTATGAATAAAGTTTGCTTATCTTCAATGCTGGTAGTTTGACCAGTCGAACTGCATCTCGATCGCAACACCTTTAAAATATGAACAAAAGTTAGGGTCTAGGCGATCTTCTTGATATATTTTGAGGGGGGGGGGGTGGTCTGGTCCAAAACATTTGGTATCACGTGCACATATAAGGCACGTCATTACTCCGTAAAAGCTTTCATAATTTTGCCTCTACTACCCTTACAGACGGTGCATTGCTCATTCCCACCACTCTGTATGTGAAACAGTTTAATTCGCATCTCCTTTATACTTTCTGCCGCTTACCTTAAAACTATGCTCTCTGGTTACTGATCCCTTCATCATGGACCAAACTTTCTTCCTGTCTACCCTATCCATGCCCGTCATAATTTCATGCATATTGTTATCTTTACCGCACCCTCGCTAAAGTTCATAATAGATATGACAGACATGATATCAACCCTTTCAATATGTAAAATGTTATTATTGTATGTGCTAGTTCTCCACGAACTGACCTTAGATGCTCCAGTTCATTCTACTTTGGCCTGAAACAGTCGGTGTTGTTAATGATATCATGTTTATTCAGCATTATGGTCTACAGCAACAGAACTCCCGGCTTCCACGAAGGTTATCTCCACATCGCTGATTTGACTCTGATATGAACGAAAAGGATAATTCATTTTCTACTCAGGATGCCAAATGGTACAGATTAAAAAAAAAAGCCACAAAGGGCACAGTTTCACAGCAGATTCTTCTGTACACAATAATGAGGGAATTGATTTACAGGGCCAAGCACGTTATCTAAAATATTGAGCAGTAAATCTCAAACCGGGGATGCTTGCAAAAATGGAGATATTCTGTGCAAGCTTAGAACATAGCATATGACCGTGGCTGGTCAGCTTTTTTTAGAAACATTAGAATAGCTGACTGTGCAGTGCCTGTCACTGGGGAACATCAACCTCAAAATTGCGTAATTTTAAAAAATAAAGAGGCATGATAGACACTAGAACATCAAATGAGTAAAACTATGAGAGAAAGGACCAAAAGATATTTTACCAAATAAACTCACAACCCAGCATGCGCTGTCAAGGCAATTGATGGCCACGTTGAAGTAGTACGTTTCTAGTAAACCTTTGCTTCAGTTTCAGGACACTGACTCAAATCTGACGCTGAACAAAGGCTGAATTTAAGTAACGTTAATAAACGTAGAATTGGGAAATTACTCTTAGTAATGGAAAGAGTGGATCATTGATTTTCACAAAATCAAAACTGGCTAATATTCTTCTAAAGGAACAAAAAAAGAAAGTGCTTTCTCTCTGCAATTCGCACACACAATGATGTCACCGACTCTAAACTGCTCTCCTAAGTAGCCAAACACTATTCATCGTAAGAGTAATTAGGGATGGTTGACAGATACTAGCCATAGCAGAAACAATCACATTGCTTCGAAAACGTTTAAAAAAACGTTTAGAATTGAGCAACTCGTTTTCCTAGAGTGCAAACAATAATACTGACTTCATATTGAACAAACTGTGTCCCACCAGACAGGATGTGGGAGAAAATAAACCTACAGTGCATAAAGCTTTGTAACCCTACAAAAAAGTCGAGAAAGATCCAATAGTTCATTTAGTAATGTTTTACTATTCTGTATTATCCAAAGTGTTGATCCATAGGAAGAGATGATGTTCTGGTGACCTGGGTTCGAATCCTGCCACGTTAGATGGGGGGATTTGAATTCAATTCTTCAAAAAAAAGTCTGGAATTAAGAGTCTAATGACGACCATGATGCCATTGTCAATCGTGGGGAAAAAACACTAATATAATACCATCCTTAAGTGGTCTGGCCTACATGTGACTCGAGACCCGCAGCAATGTGGTTGACTCTTAACTGCCTTCTGGGCATTTAAGGATGGGATGACACCCTCATCCGACGAATGAATAAAGGAAAAAAAATAAACTTCATCCATTTCGTATGGAGAGATGTCGAACGTCTGCTCTCCAGATCGCGGGCATTTTGACCAACAATCTCCCTGAGAAATGCATTAACTGATAACTGTATTCCCTTCACTGCTGCACTGTCCGTGCTTACGTGGTTTGACCAATAAGTGAAAGCAGATTCATAGCAATTACCTAAACTGAACTACTTTCTGAAACTGCACCGGAAGCTACTCTGTTTCGATGCTGTTAGGGATTGACAGTTAAATTTGTCGTTGTAAGAAACTTCCACTTTCATTTTGTTAAAATCGTTAATCAAGTGGGGCAACGTGGTAGCACAGTGGTTAGCATTGCTGTTTCACAGTGCCAAGGACCCAGATACAATACCAGCGCCACGTGACTGTCTGTGTGGGTTTCCTCCAGGTGTTCCGGTTTTCTCCGACAGTCCAAAAATAGGCGGATTGGTCGTGTTAAATTGCCGATACTATCCAGGGTTGCGCAGGCGAGCTGGATTAGCCATGAGGAATGCAGGGATAGGGTAGAATGTTGGGTCTGGGTGGGATGCTCTTCAGGGGTTGGTGTAAGCGCGATTGGCTGAATGGCCTGCTACATATTAGTTTTGTCACGCTTGGTCACAAATGATACGGTATTATTATAAATGCAAAGAAAATGTTTTCAACATTCAAAGGAAAATCCAATACAGTATCAAATTCTTTGACATTGTTCCCGGTGTTTTCCTAATGTCGGATTTGTCCAAGACCCAGTTCTGAGCTTGATAGTATCGAGACTAAAACAAAAATGTTAGAAGCGGGTTAGAAGATCTTTGTGGTCAATCATTCCCAACTGAAGAAGTTGTTTAACCAGTGGCTCAGTTTTAATCATGGAATGTACATTGGTTGATCCCAAACTGTCTCTTATTTAAATTAAGCCTATTTCTCCATTATATATTTACCTGCAATTAAGACCAGCCAGATGCATATCACCCAATTGGATTGGTCCCCAACTCCTTCTCTAGTTAATGGTTCAGACCCTGGTATGATCGTGGCCATAGCCGTACATAAACGAAAAATTGCGACACTGTAGTCGCTGAGATAGAATGCTCGTTAAATCTCAGCTGATTCACCGGATCCAGCTAAATTCCCAGTGCATCCACTAATGGCTCCTCAGTCTTGAATTGGAAATATATTGTTCTGGACACTTGATAAATCAAAATATCAGTCTGTCATTTATATTACTGCTGCCCAGCCTGTAACTTACTGTTCCAATAAAACTGGGAAACCCATAATGAAGCCATAGCCCATTATTATTTCAGCTAAGTGTCCCTTTTGTTTATTTGGTCTCTAGAACTTTCTTACTAATTCATGGCATGTAGAAAAAAGATATGATAGATCGATTGTTTCTGTGATCTATCTACTCGATTCTGTCATTGATATCACCTGAGAATCATCTTCCTCCAGTAATGTTCTCCTTAATCAACATTGCTGTTCCATTTTTTATTAATTACATTTATTTAATTCCTTGTCGTTCATAACACTTTGCATCCAGGATGTTTTTGCGCTATGCCCTTTTTTTTTCGTGAGCCCAGTTTGTCTCATCGCTGCAAAACCGTATTTGCAGATGGTTAGAAATGACTATCAAGTCGCCATAGTCTCACCAGACCATAGACAGGTGTCACATTGGAGACAAACTACTGGTGGTGGTTTGACATGAAGGTCAACACACCTTAGGTGAGGGGAGACGATGAGAAGGAGAGCATTTCATGGTAATCTCATTGAATGTGGTAATTGAACCCGAGCTGTTGGCATTACTCTGCACTGCAGGCCAGCTGTCAGCTCAGTCGTCTGGACGACTGGCTTGCACTGTATGTGGTTATATACGCTTGCAGGTACCCAAACTTATTTGTCATTCCTGACACCTCGACGTGCATTCAAAGTAAGCAGATTTGAGATCTTACATACTCCCTTTTATTTAGACCTCAGCAATTTTTCAACCATTCCCCAATCTAGTTCTATCGATTTCTACCAGTTCTCTTCTCTAATGTTATCTCCTGGTTTCCACACTTCTAACAAGTTAATTTAAACTCTGCCCAATATCGTTAGCAATTGACGCCAAACGGATTTTTCTTTTGTTGTTGCTGTCAGCTGTTCGCTTGTTTCACGGATCCATTAGAATGATTTGGACAGCAACTATTTCCTCCTGGACCTATATCGATATCCCAGGAATCTCAGACTTTGGGTAGTGCAATGTGCTGCTGTGTAATACTCTGTTGCATATCGCATTGCCGTATATAGTATAACAGAGATATAGATGAGTTGAGATTCATGCTATGTTGTGTCATTGCACGCATTCTGGTGCGGTTAATCTCTGTGCCTCCATGGGATTTTGAGTCACGTATTATGTTACAGTGGACTCAGCTGTGGCGAAGTATGGTGAAGGGCATTAAAGTATGGCAGAGTGTGAATCTTGAGAGTATTATGACGTGGTGAAATACAGTGCAGTTTAGGGTAGTGCAGCCTTATATGGTATGATGAAGTATAAAGTATGGTAAATTATTCTGATGCAGTGTGGCGTAGTAACTTATGGTATCACATTATGAGTGGTGTTGAGTACTGCACTGTGGTTTATTATGATGCAAGTCATGTAGTTTGACGCAATATGGTGCAAAGGTGCAGTTCGATGTATTCGGCAGTGCAATTTGCAATGATGTAATATGACATAATTTGTGATTCGGAGCAGTGAGGAGCAGCGCCTCAATGTGTTTGTCCTTGTAATTATCAGAATATATAGGTCTCTGGAATGTTAATGTCTTCCAGATCATTACAGTTGTTGGGGAAAACCAGCGTTCTAGTGTGCTATGAGTCATGGCTGCAGCTAGGAAAATAAAGAATATAGCCAATATGCTTGTCAACACCTATTTTGTGATGGGACCCGCATTCTCGCTGAAATCAACAGCAAAACAAAACACAATAGCTACCGTATTAAGGCGTTCTTATGCAAAGAAAATTTCCATTCTTAGTAGCTTTCAGAGAACATAATTCAATGGGTGGATATTGGATAAATAGACTGAAGGCACCAGGATTCATTTCTGAGCTCATTTCAGATGTATTTTATTATTTATTACTTCAACAAGCAGGGTCAATGGGCGTTTCATCACTTTCTTGAACTGTTCTCTGAACTTCGTCTGCGTCACTCCATAAATAAATGTATTTGTACAGCAACTTAAACTGCGCAATATATATCCGACTTGTTCAAAGATATATAAAGAGTCATTATCTTCAGGGCCATTGGTTTTAGTAATGATATAGTAGAAGAATTCCAGGACATATAAAAGCCACAAAAGCACAAAACTTCCTGATATGGCAAAGAGCAAAATTACAGATTTTCTTCGGCTCTCCATTTCTGCGTCATTGCGATTATGTCCCTTGCTTTTCCGTCTCAGACCCTTACGGATTTGATTTGCCACCAGGATATGCCTGACTGTCAGAGCGTTGAGCAACATAATGATTGCAAATGGAAGCAGTGGCGTTAATATCGTGTCAAACCAGTCAAATACCAACCAAGCAGCATTAGTGTAAAAACTTGACTTTATATCACAGAACCATGGTACATTGTTTATTATCTCCTTTGGTTTATATGTAAAATAATAGGGAATGTTCTTTAAACACAGTAGACTGCAGGTTGTAGCAATGACCACAGCTGCATTCTTATTAGTACAATACTTTGCTTTCAGCTTCTGGCAACATATCGCAATAAAACGATCAAAAGAGAAAGTAACTGTTAACCACACAGAGTTATCTATTGATGCCCGACGCAGGACTTTAACAATGCTGCAGACGAGTGTTACTTGAAGGAAAGAACCTGGGAAATAATAAGAACTAATCCTCTTCAATATGACCTCTGTCATAATGACTAGTTGATCAGCAGCTGCCATGGCCACCAGATAGCGAGTGATACAAGCAGAAAGACCACACTTTCCTTGGGATAGGATTATAATTGCCAACAAATTAACTGAAAGAAGGACAAAATACACTAGAAATTAATCTTAATACACAAAATAATTTTCCATAACTGAACACAAACACGATATAGGTGTGTATAATGCACAAGTAGTCTCAGGTAATTTTAACTATGCTATAGTTTATCTATGTTTGTGAATCAAAAATGGCCAAATCTAAGTTCAATTTCCAAGTTATTTCAGGCTGACTGAACACATGATGGATGTGATTAAATGATTGAGAACTTTACCTTATTTAAGCCACTGAACACATAAAAAAAAACTGCATAATATCAAAGCATTCCAATTTCATCAACCTACATCCTGTACAATTTCATAATGATAAATTCTCACTCTAATGCTCGGACTGAACAATTGCATATGTCAAAGGCAGTGTTCGGAGTGTTAAAGTCCACTGAGATAATGTAACAGTATGTTCCTATCCAAAACTTTCTCCAAACAAATATGGGAATTATGCCCCAATTTCATAACAGTTTATTGAAAGTTGTTAGACAAGTAAAATAGAAATAAACATAGAGCCAGAGTGACAAAGACAAGAACTAATCTGTCTGCGTCCACACATATTTCAGTTCACAGGTCTTCACTTCTTTTAAAAACACCTTTAAACTAAAACATAGCGTAATGGCTAAGCCTAATTAATGGTTCAAAACAGAATAATACTTACAGTAAAATGTAGATGGCAAATGTAGACTGATCCACACACAGTAATCATATTGAAAATGCAAATTTTTGCAACGAGCACAGCTGGAATATTAATAAACAATCCCTTTCCTGGGGGAAAAAAGACAGTTCACCATCTCAGGTGTGGAATTATTAAATAGAATAGATAACCATCCCTTACCAGGAATACCAATGAGAGCAAGAACCAGGTAGTATACTTTTCTGATGCTGCGAAATATTTCAATCATTTTTTTGCAGGAAGAACTGAGATTGTATTGTACCACAGATAATCTTTCTGAATTAAATGCTGTGATTCCACATGTCTGGAGGTATTAATTTATCCCATCTGAAATCTCTACTGGGACATCCAGGTTGCAACACCATTCAAATTATCTTTACATCTTTGAATAAACAGATAATGACAACTACTTGCAACCTATGTGTGTTAAAATACTTGTAAATGACAATTCCAAAATTGAAGAGACAATGTATAATCGACATTGATAGTATTTTCTATGTAAAATTTAAAGAAAAGGAGATTGCTTTGTCTCGGCATGAGCTTATTTGTCTTCAAATACTAAAATAATTAAATATACATCTCAGCCAACATTCAAAAAAACAATCACCACCCACTCTTTGCATTCTAATACCCTTTTGAAACATTTCCAACATTGTCACATAGTCCACTTGAAACTACAAACTCAGTTCAAACCAGCACCACATTTTAATGAAATTTTGCATTTCTTTCATGGACTGTGTGTGTTGCTGACTAGGGCAACATTAATTGCCAATCCCTACTTGTCCCAATGAAGATGGTGGTGAGCAGCCTTCTCGAACCTCTGCTATCCTAGGAATGCAGGTCGATTTCTACTGCTGTTAAAAAGGGAATTCCTGATTTTTTTAATCTAGGGACAGTGGTAGGAAGGCAATATATTTCCAAGTCAGAACAGTGTATGGCTTGGAGAGCAGCTTGCAGTTCTTGCTGTTCCTGTCCATCTGTTACTGGTACCCTTCTATGTGGTAGAAATAATAAACACCAAATATTCTGCTGAAGGAGCCTTGGTGAGTTATTTGTCTTTGAGAAACATGCTCATGGTTTTGTTCCAGCAGTCTTTATGTTCCATACATCATCCTCCACCATGTCCACTCACTGAAAATTGATGCAAATCATCGATTATCATAAAACAAATATGCATCACCAGTGCTCTTTAGTGTGGAAGATCTACACCCTTACATCTGGCCTATGTGTGTCTCGAGCCCCAAGTAAGGAGAATGTTTCTTAATATTTCTCTGAATGACCTTAAATTCCACCCAGTTCAAGGGGAATTAAAGATGGAAAATGAATACAACTTTGCAAGTGTTGCTCATTCTGTGAAAGAATAAAAGGAAAACAAAGTCATAATAATGTGAAAGATGAGCAGTTCATCTTTCAAATATGCAATATAATTGAACACAAATGTTGATTGCAAAATGTTCTAGGCACAAAAATCCTCCACCAATTGTTTCACTGAATTTGTCTCCCTTCCTCTCTCTGTGTATCTTCTTTTTGATTTTGTGTGACAATTCACCATTAGTCTACGATTCACATCTCCTCAAAATAGCTCATTTATTCTTGTGCCATCTTCATTTCTATTGGTACGGCATTGCAGGTTACTTTACCACTTACATTCTCCAGTTTGCATTATTTGCATTTGCCCTATTGCCGATATTCTGCAGTTCTCTGGAATTCAACCTCATCCTCAATCATTCCTTTAACTCATTAAACGCTGTCACACTTCTGTCTCTGCCCATTTCTATCTCTCTCCAGTTCTGATGTAAGTTCATTTATTTGATTTCATCACATGACATTATGCTACTGGACAATTCAAATCACAAAATGCTGTTTATAATGATGGACCATATGCTTTTATTTTCTTCTCTCATTTAGTATAGTCTTTAGTCACTGAGGTACGTTACACAAAGCTTATGACTCCCTTTAACAAAAGAACAGAGGTTCGTTGAATAAGAAATGAAATGTGAAGCAAATATTTGAGGATATACAGCAGATGCAATGATGCCAAAGCACAAGGGAAAATAATGCCTAAAATTGTCTGCCAACAATATTCATTACAGAGACCCAAGACCACCTTTGCTTTAAATATCTTTTCACCACGTAACTGACTCCTGCCACTTTAATTACAGTAAAATGTGGATTTGGTTCAAGCAATCCATTCCAAATATGCTGACATGAACTTTCCCACAATTCTTAAACTTTTTTCTGATAACCTGCAGGTTTCTAACGAAAGTTTCCTCATTTGGAGGTTTAATAAACTGTTGTTTTGCTGAGCTAACTTATTACAGGAACTGCCTTGAATCATTCTCCCAGGAGTAAAACTAATCTTGGTTTTAAATGCAGCACAGGTGTCAGCTGAACAAAATTTAAAAAAAGAAATGATTTGTACCATTTCTTTTCGGTCATTGTAATATCTAACTCATCTTAAATTGTTTAAATCCAGAAGTGGTGTTAGTGGTCTTGATGGTTTAGTCTTGCCATCAACACCACTTCCTTATAAATATCATTTTATGAGCATACTGACACATTTGATTAGGTCAATGTTCCAGATGGGCTCTTTGCTCTACAGACACACATTAACTGTTTTCATCACACCTTAACCCAAGAAAGAATGAAAATGCATAAAGAACATGCATTTTGATTTCCTTTTCAAAAAATTGTAATTCTATGGTATCATAAAAATACAATATGCCATTTCAAACAATCATATTTTACTCATATCCTTTGAATCACAGTTGTCAGTTTCTTTCAGTGTTCTTGACAATGAATCATACACAGTTTTATTTTCAAGATGCATGAATGATTTTGAAATTTTATGTTTGGAGGGTTAAACTATTAAAAAAAAACTTGTGTTACAAAAGTTGAAGTGCTCTCGACTTCATCAGTTAATGGAGCTGGCCAAAATAATTAACTCAAGTCAATTTTGGCATGATTCCTGTGTGTCCACTTATTTTAATGCTGTCATCCAAACATGGAATCCATGCAAGTTTTCTTTTGTCCTTGCATTCTTCAATATTGCATGAAGCAATGCATTATCTTTGTGACACATTTGGATTTGGCTCTACCATGATAGGTGAAGTTTAGACCTTCTGATCTGTTCAATCATGCCATTGTCCATCAAGGACTTAATATCTTCCCTCCCCTAGTTGACCTAAATTCTGTGCATTCATTCTGTAAGGATTGTCTTCTGTATTACTGTCGAATAGAGCCAGAGTTGTTTCCTCATTGGTCCGTTGAGACAATTTCAATGTATCAGTCTGCTAAAGCCTTTCCAAATCTTTTCAGACTTTCTTAAGATCAAGGAGAAAAAACATTTATGATAGATTACTTTCATATTATCTAAAAAAAAAGCTCGATTATCAGCTTTTCAATTTCTAACCCATTCTCCATTGGTTCTAATTTTTGTAGTTAAATTTTGTTCCCTATTTGATTTACTACCATTGATTTCCATATCCTCCTTGTTATCATATCTCTTTAACATAATAGCATGATATACTTTTGATTATACTTCTTGTCTTGAGCATTCAGTAAATAATTCTAGGTTTTGATAAAATGTAGTGGATCTCACTTTTCATGGTCCCTCAGTGGCAAGTATTAATTTAAACAATCTGTCTCCAAAGCAATGTTTCCAAATTTGCTCGTTTTCCCTGTTGCAAACTCTTCAAATGTTGTTTAACAAATTTGGATTAACACTTCAGTTAGTTCGCTTTGAAACTCAAAGCATCAGTTAGCAGCTTAGCCTCAGAGATTCTGTGTATAATTCTCACTTAATCAATACGTGTTTTTTTATTTCTCAAACAAGAACATAAATTTCTGAAGTAAAAAAAAAAGACTCAGTGGACTTGGCAGCATCTGTGGAGAGAAATCAGAGTTAATATGATGTTGAGAAAGGTCATTGGACCTGTAATGTTCACTCCAATTTCGTTTCACAGGTGCTGTCAGATGTGGTGAGTTTTCCAGCAATTTCTGTTTCTGATTTCCAACATCTGCAATTCTTCTTTTTTGTTTGTTTGTTTTTGTTTTTTTCCCTGCTTTTGTTTTCTCATCTTGTCTCTATATTAATTCAAAACATTGAATCTTGTGGACATGATACAGCCATCCCAAATGGCAAAGAGTCATAGAGATCTACAACACAGAAAGAAGGTTCTGGCATACTGACCTCTACATTGCAGAGGCTGAGCACTAGCTCTAAGATACCGCCTCCTATCTTCCCCGGACATGACGCCACCATGATAAATCAGGCCATTCTATCTACTACAGTAACTGATTTCATTTCAGCAAGTGACCTCCCCCACCTCACTGCTTCCAAGCTGATAGTCCCCAAGCCCCACACAGCTCGTTTCTACCTCCTTCCAAAAATCCACAAATAGGACTGTCCAGGAAGACCCATTGTTTCAGCCTGCTCCTGCCCCACAGAACTCATCTCTTCCTACCTTGACTCAGCTTTCTCTCCCCAGTACATTCGTGATTCCTCTGATGCCTTACACCACTTTCAAAACTTTCAGTTTGCAGGTTCCAGCCACCTCCTCTTTACCATGAACATGCAATCCTTTTACATGTCCATTCATGCCAGGATGGTCTTAGGGCTCTCCACTTCTTCCTGGAGCAAAGACTTGAACCATCCTCATGCACCACCATCCTTGTCTGCTTGGCTGAGCTCATCCTCATCCTCAACAACTTCTCTTTTAACTCCTTTCATTTTCTCCAGGTCAGATGGGTGGCCATGGGTACCAGCATGGGCCCCAGTTATTCCTGTCTCTTCATGGAGTATGTGGAACATTCTTTGTTCCAGTCCTATGCCGGCCCCCACCCACAACTCTTTCTCCGAAATATCAATGCTATCATTGGTGCTCCTTTTTTCTTTCATCTGGAATTCATTGATTTCACCACCAATTTCTACCTCGCCTTCACTTTCACCTGGTCTATCTCTGACTCCTTCCTTCACTTCCTCAACATCTCTGTTTTCATTTCTGGTGATAGGCTGGCCACTAATATTCACTATAAACCCACTGACTCCCACAGCTACCTGGACTATACATCCTCACACCCTGTAAAGACTCCATCCCATTCTCTCAGTTCCTCTGTCTCTGTCGCATTTGTTTAGATTAGGCCAACTTTGACAAAGGAGCCTCCAAAATGTCCACTTTCTTCCTCAACTGAGGATTCCCCAGCACCGTTGTCAACAGGGCCCTCAATGGGGTCTGACCCATCTCCTGCACTTCCGCCCTCACCCCTTCTCTTCCCTTCCGCAACAGTGATAGGGTTCCCTTTGTCCTTACCTACCATCCCACCAGCATCCACATCCTGAAGATCATCAGACACCATTTCCGCCACTTCCAGCGAGATGCCACCACCAGACATATATTCCCCTCCCCTCCCTTGTCCGCCTTCCACTGGGATTGTTCCTTCTGGTACACTGTGGTCCACTCTTCCTTCACCTCCAGCAACCCCCCACAGCTCCATGACACCCATTTACCTCCTCCCTTCCCTATATTCAAGGGCCCAAATATACCTTCCAGGTGAAAAAACACTTCACATGCACTTCCCAGAATCTACTCTACGCATTTGCTGCTCACAATGTGGTCTCCACTACATTGGGGAAATGAAGCATAGACTGGGTGACTGCTTCACAGAACATCTACATTCTGCTCATAAAAAAGACTCTAAGCTACCTGTTGCCTGCCACTTTAATACACCACCCTGCTCCCTGACCAACATCTCTGTCTCTGGCTTGCTGCA
>NC_063378.1:2543339-2561746 GCF_021869965.1 Rhincodon typus | reverse complement strand
TTTTCCACTTGGGGACCCTGCAGCCCTCTGGACTCAATATCGAGTTCAGCAATTTTACGGCCTAAACTCTCCCATGTCCCACTCCCCTACCCCACATAGCCGACAATTACACGCTACCTATTGTTGGTCACTAACAGTCCCCATCAACAATGATTCATCCTCCTAGCCAGATCATTATCAACTCCTCTGTCTATCCAACTGCTCTTCTCTCTCTTCAAGCTCTAACCTATTGTTTATTCCCTACCCCATCACCCTCCTTATTTTCTGTAAATAAACTGACATTTCCCAGCTGCCATCAGTTTTGAGGAAGGATCACTGGACCCAAAACGTTAACTCTTATTTTTTTTCTGCGCAGATGCTGCCAGGCCTGCTGAGCTTTTCCGGAAACTTCCATTTGTGTTTCTGATTTACAGCATCCACAGTTCTTTCGGTTCTTATTTACAGAAAGAAGGTTTTTTGGCTCATCACATGCTCACCAGTCAACAAAAATACTGAACTATTCTGTTTGGGTTCCACCAGGCTATTCAGCTCCTGGCCTCATTACAGCCATTGTTTAAACATGGACAAAATAGCCGAATTCCAGAGGTGAACTGAGACTGGTAGTCTTTGATATCAAGGCTACATTTGACTGAATGCAGCAATCAAGGATCTTTAGCAAAACTAGGATCAGCAGAAATCTTGGGGACAAACTTTCTGGTGGGTGGAGTTATATCTGACGCATACGAAGTTACTTATGGTTTTCGCACATCAATAATCTCAGCTCCAGGATATTTCTGTAGGATTGCCTCAGGCTAGTGTCTTAGGTCCCAACATCTTCATCGACCTTATCAATTGAGTTTTCCCCATCTTAAGTTCAGAAGGTTCAGATGTTTGCCAATCATTCTGAAATTGTCCATGAACAAATGCAACAAGATCTGGACAATATCCAAGCTTGGGCTGACAAATGACAAGAAACATTTATGCCACACAAATTCTGGGCAATGACCATATCAAATAATAGACAACCTAACCAATGCCCCATGACTTTCAATGATTTTATCATCACTGAATCCCTCATTATCAACATCCTGAGGGTTACCACTGACCAGAAACTCAACTGAAGCTGCAAACATAATCACAGTGTCTACAAGAACAGTTCAGAGGCTAGGAATATTGAAGTGAGTAAATCACTCCCAGATTCCATGAAGTCTGTCCATCATCTGTAAGATGGAATACTCCCTATTTGCCTGGATGACAGCAGCTCCAACAACACCCAAGAAGTTTGACACCATCCAGGACAAAGAAGTCTGCTTCATTGGAACCACATCAGCAAACATCCACCACTGACATTTAGCAGCAGTGTGTATGTACTACCTGCAAGATTCACTGCAGAAATTGACTAAAGATCATTAAATAGCAATTTCCAAACCCACCACCACTTCCATCTAGAAGGACAAGGGTAGCATATACACGGGAACACCACTATCTGCAAGCTCCCCTTCAAACCACTCAATATCATGACTTGGACATATATTGCCATTCCTTAAATGTTGTTGAGTCAAAAATCCTGGAAATGCCTCCCTATGTGCATTGTGAGTTAACCTACAGCATGGGGACTGCAGCAGTTCAAGAAGACAGCTCACCCTTCTCAAGGGCAGTTATGGATGGGCTATAAATGTTGGCAAGTGAGCAGCATTTATGAGTGAATAATGAAAAAAAAAAGCCTTAATTAATACATCATTCGTGACAAAAGCTCCACTTCTGGTCTTTAAAGTTTTCTGCTATCTCTCCAATGTGCCTTGAGATTTTGGGTTATATGATAGCTGTAAATTGCTCCATTCCCAACTATTCATCATTTCTGTGAACATATACAATATGAAATTTGAACCTTATTTCTGATTTTTTGAATGGATGAGACTTTGCTGGCTAGACCTGTGCTTATTGCCCATTTCTATTTGAACCTGAGAAAGTGGTGATGGACTATTTTCTTGAACCTGTGCAGTCCATTTGGCTCAAGCATATACATTGTGTTTTTATGTGCATTTCGCAGATCTTGACAGAGCTTATTTGAAATTATGGCAAAAGTGTAAAAAAAAAAGTAAAAAAAAGTGTGGCTTGGAGAAGTTGTGTGTCTTTGTGCTCCCTTCTATCTGCTGCCTTTGCACTTGTAGATGATAGGGTTAATGGTTTTGGAAGTTGCTGCCTAAAGAGACTTTGTGCATTTCTAAAACGTATCTTGCAGATGAACACACTGCTGCTACGGCACGATGGTGATGGAGGAAATGAATATTTGAGGATAATGCACCAAGCGTATGTAATGGTGCGGGAAAAGTCAGTAGATGGCACTTAGGAAATTAGTTTGCCTATGTTCAACTTGAGGTCATAAGACATCATGAGGTCTAGCATCAATATTCGGTGAATCCACAACAAAACCCATCATTGCATACCATAATTCATCTTGGACAATGTATATAAGCTTGGTAATGGAGGGAATCTGGGACTTTGGCAGGAACACTTCATTCATTTAGTAAGTCTATGTCTGGACGTCAATCATATTCATGTAGGTATGAAATCACATGTAATCCAAGTAACTTAAGGACAGCTGCTTCATGTTCACGATTATTGAGATAGTTTGGTTTAAAGTTCCATATATCTACATTTGAATACCACCATTTGAGAGAAGAGATTTGAGCTCATTTCCGCATAGCGCTAGTCAGGATTGCTGAGCCAGTAAGGTTACCATTACAAGGCTTCTGTTCCATTACAACCCAAGTATACATGGCAAATTCCAAAAGGTACCTGTGCAGGGATGGGAATAGAAGTCATTGAACAGAAATATTTGAGCTTTAATAAGATAAAAATGGAATTGGGATAAACAGTCCCAGCCAGCTGCTTAATCGGTGAGGAGGTGAGAGAGGAGGTTGATCTGGTTACCTGTGTCAAAGGCAACAGGCAAAAAAAACACAAGTAGGATTGGAAAGGACAGTTTATCTTTTGTCACAGACACGCAGGATGTGACTTGTGACATTGACACGTTAGTCTGGAACTATCGCTGAGCAGAAATGTAATCGGACTGAGTCAAACATGGAATTTTGGGAATGATGGATCTGATTTGGGAGGCAGAAGTTTCCAGCCATCTAGACAGGAAAGGGTGTCTTGGATGTAATACATTCTTTTTTAAATGGCTTCCTAAACATTCTGATTCTAAACCACCCAAAGTGCCATTTTGGTAAAATAGATTGCACTCCCTCCAACGTAAGTTTTTCTGGTTGATGCCCAGAACTGCTTACAGTACTACAAGCGATTGTTTTAGTTTAGATAAAGCTACACAGTCTTGAAGCATCTGCAATTGGTGTTGAGCATTCACCCTTGGAACTTTGCTCAGATTAAATGAAATCACCTGATGTCTGTCTAAAATGGCTGGAAAGGCAAAGTCTGCTCACGATTTCTACTCCCATGGATACAGGTCCCTCGTGTATTAAGTATTCCCTTTGCATTTCTGATTTTTTTTTGTATCCGTGCACAACAAGACACCAACCAATAGCAATGGGCTGCTGCTTCTCTTTGGACCTCTACAGTTCCCAATTTTTCACTATTTCAAAATAATCCTGATCCATCCTTTTGAGTCCATAATAAAATCACAGTGATTTGGCAGTAGGAAAATCATTCAGTTGTGTATGACAACACTTCCTGGGTCTAGTTTATTTTCTTTATATCCAGAAGTGCTCTTACACACAACTGAATACTTTTATTTTTAAAATCACCAAATCGCAGCAACCCTTTTTTTGTTTTTAGGTATTAACTGTCACCAGTAAATCACCTATGTAGTTAATTAGATATTTACATGCAATACCCATTAAGGGCAATGGAAATTATCAAAACTGAGGAAGAGGTGGTGAGTCTGTTTTTTATTCTAATATACAGAAGTATTGTTGCACACAACTGAAAGACTTTCCCACCACTAAATCACCATGACATTTTTTGTTTGTTTAACCTATCACCTGCCACCAGTAAAACACCTATGCAGCCAATCAGCCATTTATACCCAAAGCTCTTTGTAGGCAACACACAGCCGCAAAAGTGAGGGTGAGGGTGGGTCCGGTGAGGTAGGAAGGAGGGGCTAGGTCTTTTTTTCAACCTGTTTTTCTACTTGACCCATCTCAGGAGCAGGTAGGTCTTGAACCCAGGTCTCTTGGTCCAATGGTAGGGACACTACACTGAGGCACAAGAGACCCCCCGGGGTCTGTTTCATAAAGGGCTCAGATGGGCAGGCTATTGCCTGTTACCAAGGGAACTCATACTTGATCAGCTCCACAAGGAAATTAATTAGTGATTCCCCACGGGCATTGTAAGGATTATCATACCTTTGATAAATAAGGATGGGACGCAACACAAAAATAAAAAAAAACATTATCCACATAGGAGGGCTTCAAATATACCTCATTTAACAACACTTTCTGGATTAACAGATATTTAAGGCAGAAGAGACTATTAAGTCTCTTGTGCTGTGCTGAAACAAGACACCTTCCAGCCCAATATCACTTTGTAGTTGTCTTTGTAACTTCTTTTCTAAATTGTGCATCTAAGTTCTTTTTAAGTGTTATGAAATGTTCTGTTATAGAGAAAGTTTAGAAAAAAAAATACCAGAATGTTGCCAAGACTGCAGGATTTGACTTATAAGGTGAGGCTGGATAGCCTGGAATTTCTTTCACTGAAGCATAGGACGATGGATGATCCTATGAAGGTTTATAAACACGTCAGGGGCATAGACAAGGTGAACAGCAAAGGTCTTTTACGTAGGGTAGGGGAGTTCAAAACTAGGGAGCATATTTTTAAGGTGAGAGGAGTAGGTAAAAGGGACAGGAGGGGCAACTTTTTTTGCACACAGACATGGTTTGTATGTGGAATGAACTGCCAGAGGATTGGGTAGCTAAAGGTACATCAGTTACAACATCCAAAAGACATTTGGAGACGTAAGGTACATGAGTACAAAAGGTTTTGACAGATATGGGGCAAGCACAGGCAAGTGGGACTAGTTCAGTTTGGAAAACTTGTTGGGGTGGACAAGTTGACTGAGTGGTTTGTTTCCATGCTGTATGATGCTATGCTGGCTTCAGCACACTTTCAGGAAATGAGCCCCTCTGGCACCAACTTCTGGGTGACATAATTCCCCTCATATCCCCACTAAACCGATTGCCACAAATCCATGTTGCTCGTAAAAAAGTTCTCAACGAAGAGGAAGACCTCTTCCCCTTTTACTATAACGCAACCTCTCAATTTTGAATATTTCAATCCAGTCTCTTGGCTTTCTCTATTACAAAGAACAGCCTTTGCCTATCACTGACCTAATGTTCTTCAGTCTGGGCAATGCCCTTGTAAATCTCCCTCGCTAATGCAATCACATCTTCATCTCAAATACGATATTCCTTCCCATTAGCAACCTGAGGTGCATTGCCCCAAGTCTCTGAATAGTATGAAAAAATAACTTATACCTTTCACACCTGTGTACAAAATCCTGAAATTTTCTTCCTTACAGCACTGTTGGTGTATCTACCCCATACCAACTG
The DNA here is from genome assembly GCF_021869965.1 of Rhincodon typus. Lineage (NCBI taxonomy): Eukaryota > Metazoa > Chordata > Chondrichthyes > Orectolobiformes > Rhincodontidae > Rhincodon > Rhincodon typus. Next base: position 2,556,200 of record NC_063378.1, on the reverse strand, counting down.
CAGCAATTCTAGACAGGCCAACACCATTTTCCTCCCAGGGTGACCACAAAATTTAGAACAATGCGCCTTACCTCTGGACTCACCAAAAAGGGAAACATCCTTTCCACATTAGCCCTGTTGAGACTTCAGTCTCAACCGAAACTTCAGTCAAATCCCTCTCACTTTCCTAAACTCCAATGGAAAGAAACATCCTCTGCCCAAACAACCTTTAAAAGACAACAGTCTATGTCCAATCTTTTAAACAGCTTTGAACTGCCTCCAACGTACTTTAGTCCTTGTTTAAATGGGACAGCAGTGGGGGTAGAGGGGGTGGGGTGCATGTGTCTGCAGAACTGCACTCAGCTTTTGAAATATCTCATCAATGCTCTGTATTACTGAAGCATAACATTCTTAAATTTTTCCTCAATTCTTGGGGTAAAGGATAGCTAATCATGCTTTGGAATATTTAGACCCCTCTGCATCTCAGATTTCTGCTGCTATTCACGATTTAAGTAATACCCTGCATTTGCGTTCTTCCTGCCAAAGTGAACAACTTCACACATTCCCCACATAATAATACATCCACCAGATTTCTTCCAATTTAGTCAACTCATCAATATTCTTCTGCAAATTCCTTGTGTCCCCTTCATAGCATTGTCTCATGTTGCCGGCCAATTTAGCCATTTGCTTTTGTGCCTCTCATCTAAATCATTGGTGCAAATTGTACAAAGTGGTGACCCCAAAACTGCGAGACTGGACTCATCTCATTGTGCCATAGAGTCAGTCAGTCAGTCACTGGGAAAAATGTCATTGCAGTTTTGTAGGCAATAACCCACCCAACCACCAGCAAATAAAGTCAAAATTGCAAAAGGGATAACATTTTATTGGTTATACAAATACTATGAAACAACACAATAATTCAGATTTTACTGCTCCCTAGCCCACCCAACCCACTCTGGCTTTCCGTAGTGTTCTCTTTCCTACGCTAGTGTTCCTACAAGGCTTCCCACCCCAGCTTCAGTGTGTTAACCACAGCCCACGAGATGCTTATGGTCGGCGATCTCGAACAGATCGAGCGCGAGGAGACCTGACTTCAGGCTGAAGTACCGCCGCTGCCTCCGGGGCAGTGGGAGGTCGGGGATGTAGCAGGGGTGCGGGTGCGATAGCATCCTGAGTGGTATGGGATCGTGCCATGCCCATCATGCCACTGCCCTGGGCCCTGGCCTCATTGGCGCCACCACTGGCTGGCGGGAGGGCAGATTCCAAGAGGCCGGTGACTCGACTGAAGCCTCGGTCGATCCGCGCCCCCAACATTTCCAATCCAGAGGAGATGGTGCAGGCCAGGGCCTGAATGGCACCAGTTTGAGCCTCGATCAATGAGGCCAACGCGGGGGTCACAGGCTCCGGGACGGGGGGCCTCACTGCGGCTTCCACTGAGCTAACCATGTGTTCCATGGTCGACTTCAGGCTTGTGATCCCTTGTGCCACAACACCACACAGTATAGAAGCAGACTCCTCCATACTCTCAGACAGGGTGAGGCAGCTCCTGGGCAGGCTGTCTAAAGCCTTGAGCAATTGGTGATGCTCATGGAAGATCATTCTTTTAAAGGCTGGGCCACTCAAATCAGCATCTTTGTCCTCTTCAGTATAGCTGGGAACTGAGTTGGCCCTATGGCTGTCTGTCTCCTGCACTGTCCTTTCCAGTATGTTCAGCTCCTGCTCACTATTGCCGAATAATTCACCTCGTGACGACTCCTGGAGCTCGCCCTCTCTCCTGTCTGACATGCCGATTTCCGTGCTGTGGTACTGGAAGGATGGAGCTGGCGATGGCGCCTCTTCCATCAAGTGGTGCCCCTCGATCTCGTGCCCAGTGAAGCCCAAGTAGTGGGACAGACCTGGAAGAAAAGGGAGGGGAGAAGGGTCAGCGAGCACTGGGGAGGGGGAAGCGAGAGCTGCACGGAGCAGCCCTCCCCGCGCTGACCACGCTTGCGGTGCGAAGTCTTGGTGAAACGTGAGCAGCAATGGGAATGCGGAGGACACCCTGTGAAACTTGGCCTCCAGCCTCGCCGTTCTCAATGCTCCTCCGGCTGTTGGGCCCAATGATGTCCAGAGCTTCCTGCTCCACATGGGTGAGATCTAGAATGGAGGGTGGCCGCTCCCCAGCACTGGTCCTCTTTCTTGCTCGACGTGCCAGCTTCTCCTGCAGAAGGAGGGAGACAAGACACTTATGAGCAAAGTTAGGGCTCATTAAGTTAAAGGCACAGGACTAACATGAACACAGAATTGCTGAGTGACAGGAAATAGAGTAACTTTTGATGGAATTCTTTCCAGGCTGGAGCAAGTTCCATAGATGTGATTATCGGGTGTACCAAAGGAGCTCAGAACACAAAAATTAAGAGCTGGAGTAGGCAATTCAGCCCCTCCAGCCTCCTCCGGCACGTAGTTTGCACTGGATGCCTTACTTGTCCTGAAATATATCTATTTTCAAAACCTTGTTGCACAGGGACTTTGTGGGTGACAAAACTGAAATTTGAAGAATTATAAGCTGTGAGGAGGATAGTATAGAATTTCAAAAGGAGAAAGGTGAGGTGACATATTTTAGTAGAAAGTACATGGAGAAATAGTGAAAAAAATGTATTATTCTAAAGAGTGTGCAGGAGAAGAGGAAAGCAGATGTATACATGCAAAAATTATTGAAGTGGCAGGAGACAGAGTGCACTTTGTTTTTCCACTTAGGCTTGATTAATATGGGTACAAAGAACAACAGCAAACAGGCCTTGCTGAACTTGCAGAAGATACTTGTTAGATCTCATCTGGAGTAATGAGTACAAATCTGAGCACATACTACAGATAGGATGTGAAAGCACTGGAAAACTGCAGAGGAGGCTCACAAGAATGGATCCAGGGATGAGAAACTTCAGTTTTGAGTATGGATTGGAGAAACTCAGACAGTTTCACTTGGAAGGGATGAGCCGAAGAGGAGATTCGATAAAAGTTTTCTAAATCTGGAAAGGTCTGATATGTAGTCGGATGGAGAAACTCCATTGGCACATATCAAAATATTAAGAATGAGGGGGCACAGATTTAAGGTAAATTGAAAAAGTCACAAATGCAATTTGTGAAACAAAACTTTTTTACACAACCAATAATTTTACACAACCAATAAGGCCCAATTTACCCTGGAACGGGACTGGTGTGGGTGTTTTTTTTCTGTTCAATAGAAGGCTGAATTGTGGAAGCATGAGGCAAACCTATAAAGTAGGTCTGATTGGGACTGAAAAGTCAAGTACTGGGTGACACCTGAAGCCAAGCTTAGTGCTATTCAAGACCTCAAGCCACAATATAAATGGCTTTGCAATTCATTATTCCTTTGAAATTGTAGTCACTGCTGGAATGTTTTTCAAAATCCATTCGGCCGTGGACATCACAAGCTAGGTCAGTTTTTAATGCCAATCTCTAATTGCCCTGAGTCTAGTAATGAGTCAATATGTTACACAGCACACCATGTTGTGGGGGGCAAACCAAGAGCGATGGGTAGCTGGCACATTGAGAAACTTTGCGAGGGGTACACCCATGAAGGATGTCACAGAGCAGACTGGAACAATGGGAGCAGACCAGCATGACCAGGCACCTTAGAGGGGACTGGCACTGGCAGACAGCAAGGTAGCTGACAGAGTGAGGCACCATGGAGAGGACTGGCACATTGGAGCATCAGAAGGACTGATGAAGATGGGAACCACAGAGCTGGCAGAGCAGGAAGGGGACTGGCACGGTTGGTACACCACACGTGGACTGGCAGAGGAAGTGCTGTTTGCCTAATCAGGAGTGCTTTGGAGTTGGGTGAAAACACGGAGTTAGGGGAGGTAGATAGTAGGTGAAGCTAAAAGACCGAGTTCGGTGCTCAGTCTCAGTCCAGCCCGTTCAGAAAGTGACAAGGTCCCAATGGAAGCAGCCAACTAGTAAACGATACCTGCAGAGTATTTTCTTACAGTATTTAAGTTAATATATTATGCTTAACAGAAAGGTAGGGACTTTTGATTAAAATCAAATCAAATTTTGAAATGAAGGAAGGTCCCTAGCTTAATGAAATTCTCTTAAAGGGAGTAACTAACTTAATCTAGAGAAATGTTGTGACAGATGACCTCAGAATCGCAGTGTGCACCTCTTGCACAATGCGGGAAATGAGACGTTTCCAGTGTCTAACTACATCTACTGGCTAACCACTTTCTGGAGCTGAAGCTGCGAATGGACTCACTGTGAAGCATCTGCGATGTTGGGAATGTTTAGCAACATGATCACACCACAGGCAAGGATTACACAGGCAGAAAAGGAATGGGTGACCATCAGACAAAGGAAAAGGCTCAGAAAGGAAGTGAAGAGTCCCCTGAGGTCATTCCCCTCTCTAGCAGATGTACCATTTCAGATATTGTTTGGGAAAATGGCTTCTCAGGGAAAGGCAGCATCAGTCAAGCTCATGGCACCACAGGGAGGAAAAGGAGCAGCAAGGCTGTAGTGGTAAGGGATTCAATAGCAAAAGGTTCTGTGGCCATAGATGTGAATCTGGGATGATATGTCGCCTCCCTGGTGCCATGGTTAGGGATGTCATGGAGCAGCTGCAGGACATTCTGGAGTGAGGCTGAACAGCCAATGGTGGTGGTACACATAGATATGAAAGACATAGGTAAACAAAGAGATAACTGAATACAGGAAGTCAGGAAATAAATTAAAATGCAATAGAAATCTCAGGATTATTTCCAGTGCCAAGTGCTAGCAAGATGACAAATAAGAGAATAGATCAGATGAAAGCGCGGCCTCAGAAATGGTGCACTACGGAGGGGTTTAGATTCTCGAGGCATTGGGACCATTTCTGTGGAAAGTGGGACTTGTACAAGCCCAGTTTCACCTGGGCAGGGCTGGACAAACAACCTCACAGGGGGTTTTGCCAGTTCCATTGGTGAGTTTTTAAACCATTATGGCAGAAGATAAGAACCAAAGGGTAGGCTTAGATTTGGCAGCTCAATAAACCTGGAGACAGAGTTTTCAGGCAGGATACAGTGGGTGACATAAAAAAGGAGGGGGGAGGAGTGAGAAGCAATATCGGTTGAAGAATCAGTTGCGAGCAGTGATGATATACTAAACAGGTTAACAAATGGGGCTTTATGGGTTGAGTTTAGGAATGAAAAAGGGGCAATCACACCACTAAGAGTGCACTACAAACCTTCAAATAGTGAGAGGAACACTAATGAACATAAAAGTAGACAAATTTGTGCCTATAGGAATAATGAGACAATAATAGTTGGAGATTTTAACTATTCTAATGTCAACTGGGTTTCAAACAACACAAGGGGCACTGAAGGTGAAAACTTCATGTAATGTGTACAGGGATTGAGGGAATCTCTAGAACTGTATATGCATAATAGGAGCATACTTAAAAGGGCAATCAAGAGGACAAACAGGGGACATGAAATAGCTTTGGCAAGTTGGGTTAAGGAGGTTTCTACAAATACATTAAGGACAAAATAGTTACAAGGGAGAGAATAGGGCCCCTTAAGGATCAGCAAAGCTGCCCATGTGTGGAACGCAGGAGATTGGTGAAACATCAAACAAGTATTTTGCATCATGTTTACTGTACAAAAGGATATGCAAGCTGGAGAGCTTTCGAAAATAAATAGTGATATCTTGAAAAGTATCCATATTACTGAGGAGTGATAAACATCTTAAAATGCATAAAGATGGATAAATCCCCGCAAACAGGTGTACCCGAGAGCTTTGCGGGAAACTAGGGAAGCAACTGCTGGGACCCTCGCTGACACATTTGTATCATCGATTGCCACGGGTGAGGTGTCAGAAGACTGGAGGTTGGCTAACGTGATGCCTCTATTTAAGAAAGGTAATAAAGAAAAACCAGGGAACTATAGACTGGTGAGTCTGACATCAGTGGTGGGCAAGCTGTTGGAGGGATTCCTGAGGGACAGGGTTTACATGTGTTTGGAAAGGCAAGGAATGATTAGGGATACTGAACGTGGCTGTGTGCGAGGGAATTTGTGTCTCTATAACTTGATTGAGTTTTCTGAAGTGAAGAGGATTGATGAAGGCAGAGCGGCGAACATCATCTATATAGACTTCAGTAAGGTATTCGATAAGGTTCCGCATGATTGAATGGTTAACAAGGTTAGATCACATGAAATACAGGGAGAACTAACCATCTGGATAGAAAAAAATTGGCTAAAAAGTTGGAGAAAGAGGGTAGTGGTGGAGAGGTTTTTTTGGATTGGAGGCCTGTGACCAGAGGTGTGCTGCAGGGAACGGTGCTGGGTCTGCTGCTTTCCATCATTCATGTAAATGACTTGGATGTGAATGTAGGAGGTGTGATTAGCAAATTTGCAGCTGACCCCAAAATTGGTGGTGTAGTGGACAGCGAAGGGGGTTATCTCAAAGTACAACGGGACATTGATCACATGGGCCAATTGGCTGAGGAGTGATAATTGGAATTTATTCTAGATAAATGTAGGGTGCTACATCTTGGTAGGGCAAATCAGGGCAGGTCTTATACCCTTAATGGTAAGGTCCTGGGCAGGTTGCTGAACGAAGACACCTTGGAGTGCAGATTCACAGTTGCTTGAAAGTGGAGTCACAGGTAGGTAGCGTAGTGAAGACTGTGTTTGATACGCTTGCCTTTATTGGTCAGTACACTGAGTATAGGAGTTGGGAGAATATGTTGCAGCTGTACAGGACATTGGTTAGGCCATGTTTGGAATACTGCATTTAATTCTGCTCTCCTTGCTGTAGCAAAGATGTTATCGAACTTGAAAGGGTTCATGAAAGATTTACCAGGATGTTGCCAGGGTTGGAGGGTTTAAGCTATAGGGAGAGACTGAATAGGCTGGGGCTATTTTCTCTGGAGTGTCGGAGGTTGAGGGGTGACCTTATAGAGGTTTCTAAAATCCTGAGGGACATGGATAGGGTGAATAGTCAAGGTCTTTTTCACAGGGTAAGGGAGTTCAAAACTGGAGGGCACGCGTTTAAGCCAAGAGGGAAAGATTTAAAAGTGACCAAAGGGGCAAACTTGTCATGCAGAAGGTGGTGTGTGTATGGAAAGAATTGCCAGAGGACGTGGTGGAGGCTGGTAAAATTACAACATTTAAAAGGCATCTAGATGGGTATATGAATAGGAAGGGTTGAGACGGATATGGGCCAAATGCTGGCAAATGGGACTAAATTTGGTTAGGATATCTGGTCAGCATGGATGAGTTGGACCGAAGGGTCTATTTCTGTGCTGTACAGACTCTATATCGGGGACAGTCACCGCAATTCAGTTAGATTTAGTATTATTAGGAAAAGGACACAAATAAATCCATAGTAAAAGATTTTTAACTGGAGGAAGGCACATTTTATAAAGCTGAGAAGTGATTTGGCTGAGGTAAACTGGACAGGAGTGCTAAAGGATAAATCAGCGATAAACCAGTGGGAAGCTCTAAAACGTGAGATACTGTTGGCACAAGTAGACATGCGCCCTTCCAAAATAAGAATGGTACTACCAAATCTAGACACCCATGGTTGTCTCAAAAAATACTGAGGAATATTAACCCGAAAAAGAAAGCTTATGACAGTCAAAAAAAAAACTCAACATTGTAAATAGCCTGGAGGAGTGTACAAAGTATGGGCATCAAGTACGCAGAACACAGAACAGTACAGCACAGGATGCTGTGCCAAACATGATGCCACATTAATCTAATCCCTTCTGCCTATCCTTGGTCCATATCCCTCCATTTCTTTCATATTCATGTGCTTATCTAAAAGTCCCTTATATGCCTCTACCATATCTGCATCCACCACCACCCCTGGCAATGCGTTCCAGACTCCTACCACTCTGTGTAAAAAAACTTGTCCCTCATGTCCCTTTTGAACTTGCCCCCACTTACCTTAAATGCATGCCCCCTAGTATTAGGCATTGAAACTCCGGGAGGAAAGGTTCTGACTGTCAACCCAATCTATGCGGCTCACAATTTTATAGACTTCTATCAAGTCTCCCCTCAGCCTCCACCACTCCAGAAAAAAACAACCTAAGTTTTTCCTGCTTCTCCTTCTCGCTCATACCCTCTAATCCAGGCAGAATCCAGGTAAACCTCTTCTGCACCATCAGCAAAGCCTCCACATCCTTCCTGTAATGCAGCAACCACAATTTAACGCAATACTCGGTAAGTGTGGCCCAACCAAAGTCTTATAAAGCTGTAACATAACATCCTGACCCTTGTACTCAATTACCCAAGCAATAACGGCAAGCATGCCATATACGTTCTTCACCATTCTATCTATGTATTTGGTCACCTTCAGGGAGCTATGAATTTGGACCCGAAAATCCCTCTGTACATCAATGCTGTTCACAGTCCTGCCATTAACTGGGAGATCAAATGTTAAGGAAAAGTACACAAAGTGCATCACCTCATATTTACCCAGATTAAACTCCATTGACCATTTTTCCACCAATATCTGCAACTGATCTATATTCCATTGTATCCTCTGACCTTCCACATTATTCACAAGGCCACCAATCTTTGAGTTGTCTGCAAACTTACCCATGTACATTTTCATCCAAATTATTTACATAAATCCAAAACAACAGAGGTCCTAGTACGGATCCCTGCGAACATCACTAGTCATGGACCTCCAGCTAGAAAAGCACCCTTCCATCTCTACCCTGTACCTTATATGAGCAAGCCAATTCTCAGTCAAAGCAGCCAAGTCACCGTGGATCCCATGCATCTTAATCTTCTGGATGAACATTCCATGAGGAACCTTATCGAAAGACTTACTAAAATCCATGTAGATAACAGCCACTGCTCTACCCTCATCAATCACCTTCATTATTTTCTTGAAAAATTCAATGAAGTTATTAAGACATGACCTGCCCTGCACAGAGTCATGCTGACTGTCCCTAATGCTTTTCCAAAAGCACGCAAATCCAATCCCTAAGAGTTTTATCCAATGGCTTCCAAACCACCGATGTGAGACTCAGCAGTCTACAGTTTACTGGATTATCCCTATTTCCCTTCTTAAACAGATTAACATTAGCTACTGCCAGTCCTCTGGGGCCTCTCCAGTGGCAAGTGATGATATAAAGCTCTTGGGCAAGGCCCCAGGCAATCTCCTCTCTTGCCTTCTCAATAACTAAAAAAGGAAAATTGGAAATCAAAGAGAGGGCATATGAAAATATTAGCAAGCAAGATAAAGAAAAACCCGAATGTTTTACCAATAAATGAAGAGCAAAAGGACAGTTAAGGAAAATGTGGGACTTACCAGAGAAGGAAAAGAGAGAACTTCTGGGATGATGCAGAGGATATGGGAAGTATTTTTAAATGAATTTTTTGTCTTCATAGTTACAAAGGACTGGGATGATGTAGACTAGTAATCCAAGAGAAGCAGCATGAAATATTGGATAAAATAATCATAACATGAGAGAATGCATTAGAGGAGTTGTAAACCTTGAAAGTGGATAAGCCAGTTCTGAGGAAGGGTCACTGGACCCGAAACGTTAACTCTGATTTTTTCTTCACAGATGCTGCCAGACCTGCTGAGCTTTTCTAGCAACTTCTGTTTTTGTTCCTGATATGTTAGAAGGGCTGGATGGATTATTCCCTCAAATGTTGAAGTTGGTGAGGCAGGAAATAGCAGATGCTCTGAGGATTATTTTCCAATCTTAACTAGACACAGATGAAGCCCCAGAGAACTGGTGAAAGGTAAAAGTAAAGGTTCCATTATTTAAAAAGAGTACAAAAGAAATGTCAAACAATTATAGGTCAGTTAGTCTTACTTCAGTGGCGGGCAAATTGTTAGAATTAATCCTGACAGATTGGATTATCTGTCATTCAGAAGGGCATGGGCTAGTCAGGAATAGTCAACATGGTTGTGTTAAGGAAAGATCATGCCTTTCAAATTTGATTGATTTTCCCTGTCACTTCCTCGAAAGAATTTAATGAGAGTAGTGCAGTGGACATTGTCTACATGGAGTTCAGCATTTGACAAGGTCCTAAATGGCAAACTGGACAAAAAAGTATAAGTCCATGGGAATCAGGGTCATGTGTTAAATTGGCTTAGTGCTTAGAATCCCTACAGTTTGAAAACAGACCATTCAGCCAGAGTCCATATCAATCCTCTGAACAGCATCCCAACCAGACCCCTCCTCCTACCCTATCCCTGCATTTCCCATGGCTAATGCATCTGGCCTACACATCCCTGAACACTATAAGCAATTTAGCATTGCCAATCCACCTAACCTGCTCATCTTTGGACCGTGGGAGGAAACCAAAGCACATGGCCGGAACACACACAGGCACAGAGGGTGCACAAACTCTACACAGACAGTCACCCAACGATGGAACTGAACCCGGGTTCCTAGCGCTGTGAGGCAGCAGTGCTAACCATTGAGTCACCGTACCGCCCAGGCAGGGCAGGAAACAAAAGGTAATGGGCGATGGTTGCCTTTACAAATGGAAGGCTGTCTCAAGTAGTGTACCGCAAGGCTGTGTTGGGACAGTGATGTTTGTTTTATACATTGACGATTTGGATTCGAACATGGAGGCACAACTAGGAAATTTGCAGATGACTCAAAAATTGGTCACATAGTGGATATCGGTAGAGGATAGCTGGAAGCTCTGAAATGATGTAAATGGGTTAACGGGAGTGGGCAAGAAAGTGGTGACTCTGATAAATGTGAGCTAATGCATGTAATAAGGTCACACAGTAAAACAGGATGTACAATAGAACATAGAACATAGAACATAGGACACTACAGCGCAGTACAGGCCCTTCGGCCCTCGATGTTGCGCCGACCTGTGAAACCAATCTGAAGCCCATCTAACCTAAACTATTCCATTATCATCCATATGTTTATCCAATGACCATTTAAAAGTCCTTAAAGTGGGCGAGTCTACTATTTTTGCAGGCAGGGCATTCCACGCCCTTACTACTCTCTGAGTAAAGAACCTACCTCTGACATCTGTCCTATATCTATCACCCCTCAACTTAAAGCTATGTCCCCTCGTGCTAGCCATCACCATCCGAGGAAAAAGGCTCCCACTGTCCACCCTATCTAATCCTCTGATGATCTTGTATGTCTCTATCAAGTCACCTCTTAACCTTCTTCTCTCTAACAAAAACAGCCTCAAAACCCTCAGCCTTTCCTCATAAGACCTCCAATAAACAGGAATATACTGAGAGGCAGATGAAGTGAGAGATCTTGGTGTGCAAGTGCACAGGTCTCTAAAGGTAACTGTACAGGTAGGTTGTAAAGAAGGCAAATAGATTGATCTCCTTCACTTGCAGAGGTACAGAATACAAAAGTAGGGATAAAATGATGAAACTGTATATACGACACCGGTGAAACCACAACTGGAATATTGTGTATAATTCTGGTGAAATGGCAGGAAGCAGGTAATTTCTGCGGAGAGAGTGCAGAGAAGAAATGCTAGAATGTTGTCAGGGCTGGAGAAATGTGACTAAGGACAGATTGGAGAGGTTGGGGTTGTTCTCCTTGCAACAGAAAAGATGGAAGGGTGACATAATTGAGTTGTACAAAACTGAGAGGGGTAGAAATAGAGTAGAAAGGAAGAATTGGTTTCCCATGGCAGAGAATTCAAATTACAGGGGTCGTATTTCAATCTAAGTGGCAGAAGGATTAGAAGGACCCGAGGAAAAACCTTTTTATGCAGAAGGTGGTAGGTGTCTGCAGTTCATTGGCTGAGGCAGAGACCCCTAAATATTAAAAAAAGTACCTGGATCTGCACTTTACGTCGTGTAAGCTGCAGGGCTACAGACCGTGTGCACGAAGAGGAGATTAGAAAGGGCATCTGGGTATCTTTAGGTTGGCATGAACAAGATGGGCTGAATGGCCCCTTCTGTGCTGTCATTTGTATGGTCATAAGACACAGCAGGGACATAGCACAGGGTACTGGCAGTGCAGAGGGAACTAGCACATGGAGGAAATGGGCACAGCAGGGCACAATGATGATAGCCAACACTGTGGGAAGGGGACTGCCATAGCAGGGCACCACATAGAGGTCTCGCACACTGGGGATACTGCACAGGGAGAGGTATCACGGACAGTATTGGCACAGTAGGGACATAGTGCAGAGAACTGGTACTGCAGAAGAGACAGGCACCACAGGGCACCAGACAGGACTGGTACCAGAAAGCATGCCAGTTCAGTAGGGAGGTCGCACAGGAGGACTGACACTGCAGAGGGAACAAGCACAAGGCATCACAACAGGGCACGGCAGAAGAAAGTGGCATAGCAGGACATCACACGAGTCTGGTACCACAGTTGGAACTGGCACTATATAGCATCAGACAGCAGAGGTACCACAGAGGGGACTGGCACGGTGCAGAATCACGGCAATGCTTGACAACACTGGCACAGTACGACCTCCCGGTGGCTGTGTTTACCTTGGCCGTCCAGGTCAGGCCGTTGAACTTCTTCCTGCACTGCAGCCAGGTCTTGGGCACCTCGCTCCTGGCGTTCACACAGACAGCTACGTCCATCCAGGCCTGGTGCACCAACTCCCGGGGCACACTCCTGCCCTCCCAGGGAAACAGAATCTCCCTATGAGCCCTTACCCGCTCTAGCAGCACCGCTACGGCGCCGTCGCTGAATCGGGGCGTCCGGCCTTCCCTCATCGCGCCGGCACAATCCAAATCCAGCCTCCAAACCCCGACACGGCACCACCGGACGTCCCACCCAGCCAATGACGTCACGCGGGACACTGACCAATTACTTCCAGGAGTGAGAGATAGTAGGAACTGCAGATGCTGGAGAATCCGAGACAACAAGGTGCAGGGCTGGATGAACACAGCAGGCCAAGCAGCATCATAGGAGCAGAGAGGCTG
>NC_063378.1:2486006-2538339 GCF_021869965.1 Rhincodon typus | reverse complement strand
CAGCCTCTCTGCTCCTATGATGCTGCTTGGCCTGCTGTGTTCATCCACTTCCAGGAGTGACACGTCCATCAACCTACCGAGTTGCGAAACCAACCGTCCGTCAAGAATCCCACGTGGGCTACTGACAATTGACATCTAGGGAGCAATGAGCCAATCGGAATGGCAACCAGTCCGTCTGTCATGGAACCATGTGGGACTTCCACCAATCAATATCGAACGTGGTTTTTGGAAATAACAAGGTGTAGAGCTGGATGAACACAGCAGGCCCAGAGGAGCAGGAAGGATGACGTTTCGGGCCTGGAGACCCGTTTCAGCCAGCGACCAATCACATTTCGATGTTCCACGTCCGTCAAAGCCAACGGTGGCGGACGCTGGCCAATCATAAGCGAAATACCGACTTCTGCCGCGGGGTCTACGTGGGTGACTATCCAATCAGACAATAGGCCCCGCCCGAAACGTCAGCTTTCCTGCTCCTCTGATGCTGCATGGTCTGCTGTGTTCATTCAGCTCTACACTTTGTCATCTCAGAGCGTGCAGTTTTATGTTCAGAGAGATGGTTAGGGGAATCGAAGTAGAAAAGATCAAAGTATCCCCTGACACAAACAGTACAATGATAAACAACAACAAAAACAGAAGTTGCTGAAAAAGCTCAGTAGGTCTGGCTGTTTCTGTGAAGAAAAATCAGATGAAGCATTTAGTTGGGGTACCAAATAAGAAAGACTTTTTGTTCTATTTCCTGGACAGTGTCAAACTTTTAAGTGTTTTTTTTTTACGATGCACTCATCCAGGTAAGCAGAAAATATTCTGGCACATTTCTGACTTGTGCCTTGCAGGTAGTGAACAGACTTAGTAAAGTAAGGGGCTGAGTTGCACAGTACAGGAATCCTAGCCTCGGATCAGTGCTTGCAGCCACACTATTTACACGGACAATCCAGTGCATATTCTAATCAGCGATAACCTCTAGGTTATTAGTAGTGTGAAATTCAGAATGGTAATATCTGAAGCGAAGGATGGATTTGTCTTGTCATTATCTTGCCTTGTATCAGGTAAAGCCTTAATGTTGCTGAATTCTTGCTGCATTTGGACACAGATGATGCATGTATTTGAAGAGTCACTGATGAACTCTTGGACTTCGCCAGTGAAAATACTTACCTCCGACCTTATGATGGAAAGAAGCTCATTGATGAAGCAGATGAAGGAACTGTGCAGAGAACTCTATCTTGAGGAACGGAATTAACTGTATTTAGAAAGGCAAGGACTAATTAGGGATAAAAAAAACAAAGTTTCTGGAAAAAACTCAGCAGGCCTGGCAGCATCTGTGAAGGAAAAAAAAAGTTAACGTTTCGGGTCCGGTGCGTGTTCCTGGTTTACAGCATCTGCAGTTCTTTTGGTTTTCATTAACTAATTGGGTATAGTCAACATGGCTTTGTGCGTGGGAAACCTAACTTAATTTGAGTTTTTTTGAACAAGTAACAAAGGGGATTCATGAGGACAGAGCAGTGGACGTGATCAGTATGGACATCAGTAAGGCGTTCAACAAGGTTCCTCATGATAGTCTGGCTAGCAAGGTTAGATCACATGGAATACAGAGATAACTAGCCATATGGACACAAAACCAGCTCGAAGTTAGAAGACAAGAGGATGGTGTTTGAGGGTTGCTTTCAGACTGGAGGCCTGTGACAAGTAGTGTGCCGCAAGGATTGGTGGGGTCCACTGCTTTTTGTCATTTATATAAATGATTTGAATGTGAACATAGAAGGTATATCTGGTAAGTTCACAGATGACATGCTATAGGAAGAATGTTGTGAAACTTGAAATGGTTCAGAAAAGATTGACAAGGATGTTGCCAGGGTTGGAGGGTTTGAGCTACAGGGAGAGGCTGAATAGGCTCTAGCTACTTTCCCTGGAACATTGGAGGCTGAGGGGTGACGTTATAGAGGTTTATAAAATCATGAGGAGCATAGATAGGGTCATTTTCCTCAGAGATAGGGGAGGCCAAAACTAGAGGGCATAGGTTTAAGGTGAGAGGGGAAAGATATAAAAGGGCCCTAAGGGGCAACTTTTTCATGTGGAGTGTGGTGCGTGTATGGAAGAGCTGCCAGAGAAAGTGGTGGAGGCTGGTACAATTACAAAATGTAAAAGGCATCTGGATGAGGACATGAATATGAAGGGTTTAGAGGGATATGGGCCAAATGCAGGCAAATGGGACTAGATTAATTTAGGGCATCTGGTCGGCACAGACAAGTTAGACTGAAGGGTCTATTTCCATGCTGTCTGACTCTAAATTCTAAGCAAAATTGGAGGTCTAGTATACAGTGAAGAAGGTTACCTCAGAGTACAACGGGATCTTGATCAGATGGGCCAATGGGCCGAGGAATGGCAGACAGAATTTAATTTAGCTAAATGTGAGATTCTGTGTTTAGAAAGGTGATAAAGTCCTGTGGAGTGTTGCTGAACAAAGAGACCGTGATGTACAGGTTCATAATACCTTGAAAGTGGAGCCACAGGTAGATAGGATATTGTTGAAGGCATTTAGTACGCTTGCCTTTATTAGTCAGTGCAACAAGTATAGGAGTTGAGAGGTCATGTTGTGGCTGTACAGGACATTGATTAGGTCACTTTTGGAATACTGTGTGCAGTTCTGGTCTCCCTGCTCTGGGAAGAATGTTGTGAAACTTGAAAGGGTTCAGAAAATATTTACAAGGATGTTGCCAGGGTTGGAGGGTTTGAGCTACAGGGAGAGGCTGAGTAGGCTGGGTCTATTTTCCCTGGAGCATTGGAGGATCAGGGGTGACCTTATAAAGGTTTATAAAATCATGAGGGACATGGATAAGGTAAATAGACAACATATTTTCCTCAGGGTGGGGCAGTCCAAGACGAGAGGGCATAGGTTTAAGATGAGGGGGGAAAGATTTAAAAGGGAGTTAAGGAGCAACTTTATCATGCAGAAGGTGGTGTGTGTATGGAATGAGCTGCCAGAGGAAGTGGTGGAGGCTGGTACAATCACAACATTTAAAAGGCATTTGGATGGGTATATGAATAGTAAGAGTTTAGAAGGATATGGGCCAAATGCTGGCAAATTGGACTAGATTTACTTAAGATATCTGGGAGGAATGAACAAAGTGGACCGAAGGGTCTGTTTCCATGCTGTAATTCTCTATGACTCTATAACTCCTGCACTGATTTCTGGTTCAGAGTATCGAAACCCAACTATATCCTGTGTCTTTAGAATCTTCTTCATTTCATGTAGAGTGAATTGAACGAACTGAAGGCTAGTATCTGTAATACTGGAGCTCAGGAGCCAGAGCTGTATTGCTCACTGGCACTCTTGTTAAAGATGTTTTGTAAATGTTTCAGCTTCATCCCTTGCACTGATGAGCTTGGATCTCCCATCATTGACAGTTGGATTTCTGTTGATCTTTCACCTGTGTGTTGTTTTAAATGTTCAACACCATTTATCACAGAACATGACACGACAATAGAGTTTACATCTGACCCATTAGTTGCAGATCGTTTCACAATGTCTATTAAAAACTGCTTACGGAACATGTAGTCCTGTTTGAAAACTTCACCAGTTTGGCACCTTATGTTTAGTTATTCCTTGTGACTCTGCTTGCAGGCTGTATGATCTTAGCGAGGTTAGCCAGGTGGACCTCACAGAATATGAGTTTCCTGATTGGGGCTTTTTATCTGGCTAATCAGAGATATATAATCAGAGACAGCTGACATATAAAAAGAGGAATATCAAATATTCTGACAGTGTGAGAGCTTGTTCTGGGAAAGCTGGACCACTGTCAAAGACTTTCCATGCATAAATAAAGGGTGACTTGATGACCAAAACTTGTCATCTGTGTAGTTACTTTAGTCTCGACGAGAATAAAGCATGTTTCTGAAGAAACACGCTCACAACAGTCAACTTTGTGTTGTGGTAGGCATTTCTAGCATCATGCAGTTTTTTGGGAAGGTTGACTTGTTGAACCCTGCCATTGAAGACTGGCCAAGAATGTGGGAAGAACATGTTATTGACTTTGGGGCAGATGAAAAACAATGAGTAATTCTCGAGATAGCTTGGGGACTAGAGCATTTTTGCTTAGAAGCCTAATTTCACTCAAGGCACCAGATACAGAAACCTTTCAAGAATTGACAGATTTAATTAAGGCATATTACAACTTCAAGCCTTGTTTAACGCTAAGATGCTATTTTTTTTTTGTTATTTGGCAATTCAAGAACCTGGGGAATCCGTATCAGGATTTTTGCCGAGGTTAAGACAACTGACAGTCATATGACTTTGTTTTCATCTTTAATAAGATGCTGAGAAACTGGTTGGTATGTGGGATTAATGACACAACCACACAAAAACGCAATATAGCTGAGGTCAAATTAACTGCAAGCAGGTACTACAATTGGCTTTATCATTGGAAATGTGGCAAGTGGAGCATATGAGTTGCAGGATATTCTGATGGAAATGGACACTCTCGCCAGACCGACCGAGCTTGGGGAACACTATGTGAGTGAAAACAATTGTACAGCCATGCCAAAACATGTCTTGAACAGAAGGACTGGAGGGCAGCCCACAGAATAACCTGAAAAGCCATGCTTCAGCCAAACAGTTAAAATTATTTTCAGGAACCAGGCCAGCAAGCCATTATGTGTACTCAAGACAGCGAAGGGGACCTACTAGACCTATTGAGTAAAAGAACTCATAAGCAAATATCCAGGACAATCACACCCTGGAAATTGCATGCACATCTGGTTTGGAACAGTTAAATCGCTTAGTAAAATCCAAATCAGAACCTAATGAAGGTCGATAATGGCTTTTCCATTTCAGTGATCACAGAAGCAGAATTTAATAAAATTCACTCAACAATCCAACCCTTAATTTTGTGCAAGTCGTTGGCTAGACTGAGAACCAATACCAGGAAATGTTTACAGAGTAAGGGTACAACTTCAGTTCTGGTCTCCTATGAGAAGCAGCTGTTTCAGTTACCAGCAATTGTAGTAAATCATTTGGACCCAAGCTTGATGGGGTGAAATTAGTTGAGAGAGATTTAACAAGATCGGTTAAACATTTTTTTTTGTTTAAAATTGTCTGCCTAAGTGAAGTCCCAAATAAATACCCAGAAGTCTTTGAGGAAGGCTTAGGGACCATCAAATGAGCTAAGGACATCTTGCATGTTGACCAGGAAGCCGTTCCACGATTCTGCAAGTCCCACTGAGTGCTACTTGCTTTACAGGCAAACGTAGAGGCAGAAATCAGAATGCTGGAAAGCAAATGTATCATCAAGTCACTACAGTTTGCAGAATGGCCAGCACTGATCGTAACGACTTCAAACCCTACTGGGTCAGTTTGTCTGTGTAGCAATTTTAAACAAATGGTGAACTGTTTTTCATGGCTGGGTAAATACCTAATCCCTTGCATTGAGGATTTTATGCAAAGTTTGCAGGGATGGGTTGGAGGTGGGGTGGCGCTGATGCAATTTTTCACTGAGCTGAACATGAACCATGTGTAGCTGTAATTGTGGCTAGATGAGGATTTCAGTTAGTATGCTATAATTAATACCCATGAGAGTTTGTGCCAATATACAAGACTACCATTAGGGGTATTTTCATCTTGTGTAATTTTTCTGCAGATGATGGAGAATATTTTGCAAAGTCTACCCCAGGTCGTCATTTATCTAGATGATGTGCTAATAAAAGCAAAGCCTAATAGGGAGCATTTAGAGAAATTAGACATAGCCCTTAGACAATTCTCCCTTTCGGGCATATGCATAAGAAGGGAAAAATGTGATCCAGGCACTCCACTGTTTGGGCTACAAAGTGAACAAGACTGGGTCCACCCATTGGAAGATAAAGTGCGGGCATTCAAAGGTGCCCCAACTCCCACATCTGTACTGGAGCTTAGGTCTTCCCTTGGGTTGGTGAATTGTTACAGAAAGTTTATACATAACCTGGCCTCTGTCCATGCACCTTTACATCAACTCTTAAAAAAAAGGTCAGCCTTGGGCATGGTAATGTAGCCACGCCATAGATTTCAGGGCAGTGAAGAAACAGGATCATCCTCTAACATGTTGGCACACTACGATCCCAAGCGAGATCTGGTATTGACATGTGATGCCTCCCCATACGACACTGTGGTAGTATTAGCTCATAGGTGGCCCAATGAAGAGGAACACTCAGCAGTGTATGCATCCAGGATATTGGTAAATACAGAGCATACTTATGCGCAGATAGAGAAGGAAAGTTTGGCGGTCATATTTGGGCATAAATTTATAATGATAACAGACCACAAACGCCTACTGGGTCGACTTAAAGAGGACAAGGCAGTGCCGCCCATAGCTTCAGGGTCAGTTCAGCAGGGGGCTCTAATACTAAGTGCTCATAATTAGAAGTTGAAACACTGTTCAGGACACCAAGTAGTAAATACAGATGCATTGAACCACTTCCCACTGGCAGATACACCACCCATGGTACCTCTACTAGAAGAGTCCGTAATGGTTTTAATTTTTCTGGACACTCTTCCAGTCACAGCTGACAATATTAGATTATGGACACAGAAAGATCCAGCAGTGGCAAAACTAAAACGCTGATAATGATGGGGGATAACCAAAGGCCAGCACAACCAGAATTGAAATCTTTTAGATCTAGAGCAACTAGATCAGATTGCAGGAGGGTGTATTATTATTATTGGGAGCAAGAGTGATTGTCCCGAATAATAGCCACCACCACATGCTGTCTGAACTCCCCCAGGGTCATCCAGAAGTCTCCAAAATGAACATGTTGGTAAGAAGTTATTTCTGGTGGCCAGGCTTGGAAGCAGATGTAGCCGCATTGGTCGGGCAGCACTCAGAGTGCTGATAAGGACAAAAGTTATTTGTCAGCAGCTCCCCACATTCGTGGGAATTGGTGAGTAAACCCTGGACTCAGTTTCAGGTCGACCATGCAGGTTCTTTCATGGGGTCAATGTTTTTAGTCATTGTAGATACTCAGTCAAAGTGCTTGGATGTGCACAGTGTTCATTCATCACAAACTGGAACAACAATAGAATAAATGGCACGCATCTTTTGCAATACACAGACTTCAGAAGTGTTGATCACAGATAACAAGCCATCGGGAATCTGAGTATTTCTGAAAGATGAATGGGATTCTACATTTAAAGACAGCTTCATACTATCCATCATTCAATGCTTGGCAGAAAGACCAGTCCAAACTCCACTGGCAGGGACAGCTTCACTAAGAAGAACAAAAGAACAAAAGAGAAGTACAGCACAGGAACAGGCCCTTCAGCCCGCCAAGCCTGTGCTGATCATCATAACTTAACTAAACTGAAAATAAACAAACCTTCTGCACTTATTCGGTTCATATCCCTCTATTCCCTCCCTATTCATGTAACCATCCAGATGCCTCTTAAATATCGCTAAAGTGTCTGCTTCCAACTCCTCTTCTGGCAGTGCATTCCAGGCTCCTACCACTCTCTGTATGAAAAAATTCCCTCGTACATCTTCCTTAAACTTTCCCACTCTCACCTTGAACCTGTGCCCCCTTGTAATTGAAACTTCAACCCTGGGAAAAAGCTTTGGACTATCCACCCTACCTATGCCTCTGATAATTTTTTAGACCTCTGTCAGGTCTCCTCTCAGCTGCCATCTTTCCAGTGTAAACAATCCTAGTCTTTCTAACCTTTCCTCACAGACAGTCCCCTTGAGTCCAAGCAATATCCTCGTGAATTTTCTCTGCACTCTCTGCAAAGCTTCCACGTCCTTCTGGTAGTGTGGTGACCAAAACTGCATACAATACTCCGAATGTAACCTAACAAGCATTTTATGTAGCTGCAACAAGGTCTGCCAACTCTTGAACACCATGCCCCATCTAATGAAGGCAAGCTTGCCACATGCCTTCTTAGTCACCTTGGTCACCTGTGTTGCCACTTTTAGAGAACTGTGGACCTGCTAGCCCAGATCCATCTGTATGTTAATTTTCCGAAGGATTCTGCAATTTACAGTATAATTCACACCGAAATTTGATCCTCCAAAATGCATCACCTCGTTTTTGTTTGGATTAAACTCCATCTGCCGTTTCTGTGTCCAAGTCGTTAGTCTATCTAAATCCTATTGAATCCTTTCACAGTCATTGGCATTATCAGCAACTCCACCAATCTTCGTTTCATCTGCAAGTAACTCCATCGACTTTCATGTCATCTGCAAAGATACAAAACTATCCTGGTTCCAACTTGATTATAGAGCCACCCCTCATGGACTGCAAGAAAAGCTTCAGCAGAGTTGCTAATGGGGAGAAGACTCTGCACTTGTTAAGTCAGATCTCCCCAGACCTGGAGAGTGGGGAGGGTGACACCTCCTCAGAAATGCCAGGGATGGACACCAGGCTCTGCCAAATGAGAAAGACAGTTTCCTCAAGGTGATGAAGTTTGGTGTATGAACCATGGAAATGGCCCTTTGTGGGTAAGAGGCATCGTCAACATGTGATCAGGACCAATAATGTTTAACATTCAGGTAGTAACAACGGTTCTGAATAAGCATGTGGGCCTTACAAAAGCTGTAAACTCACAAACAGTGCAGGAGCAAAACATGACAGCTCCTCAGAACAATTGGACAGGCTGTGGGAACTCATGGGTTCTCCCTCACTGTAAAGTATTGAAGAGACCTCTGCATCTGAGGTGGACATGGCGGATCTGCTGCATCAACACATGTGCCACCAGAAAGTGAAGTTCTCCCAAGATGCTCCGGGCTCATGAGACGAGCTATTGTGCACTATATGCCACCCATGTTCGATTCAGTGTCAGCAGAATTGGACCTAATGCTAAAATGCCCAAGTAGTCACTACAAGGCATAAGACCGTGTCTTCAGACTCAGAGGGGGAAAGATGTAATGATTGCAACGAGGTCAGACAGGGGACCTCATTGAATATTAATTCCCTGGTTGGGGCTGTTAAGCTGGTCCAATAAGAGATACCTGGCTGACAGACAAAAGAGGAGAGTCACACATTCTAACACTCTGAGAGCTCTCTCTGAGGGAACTGAACCAGTGTCAAAGACTTTCCACACGTGAATAAAACCTGACTTGGTGATGGGATACCGGCCTCTTTAGAGTTGTTTCACAGAGTCTCCTGTTCCTTTCCATCACATGACTAATACAAAAGCTCTTCCATACTTGCCGCCGGCTATTAGGGTGTGTCAGAAGTATTTGCAAGTTGATCCTCACTTGTTTTTGTTTCTGATTCTGAACCTACCTTCTTTGAATACCAAGTTCTGGAGTGAGAGTTGAAAATGGAGTTTCTCGCACAGAGCCAAGGACTGTACACAATACAACAAAAGACAATGTGTAGAGTAGTAGCTCTCATCTTTTTCTATCATTTCGAGCCCCTCAAACAAGTTGTCACCACCAAACTAATCTTCATCTTCCATTGGGCTTGCAGCAGTGTTCCAGCGAAGCCCACCACAAGCTGGAGGAACAACACCTCATTTTCTGCTTGGGGACCCTACAGCCCTCCAGACTCAATATTGAGTTCAAAAATTTTAGGGCCTAAACTCTCCCATGCCCCAGCCCCTAACCCACACACCAAGCCTTGTTACCACATAGCCTGCCAGTACACACCCCCTGTTGTTAGTCACTAACAGTCCCCATTAACAGCTATTCACCGTCCCAGCCTGATCGTTAGCAACTCCTTTGTCTGTCCAATTGTCTTTCTCTCTCTTTGGGCTCTATCATATCGTTTACTCCCTACCCAACCCACCTCCCTATTTTCTGCAAATAAACTGATGTTTTCCCAGCCATGATCAGTTCTGAGGAAGAGTTACCGGACTTGAAACGTTAACTCTGTTTTTGCCTTCACAGATGCTGCCATACCTGCTGAGCTTTTCCAGAGCTTTGTTTTTGTTCCTGATTTACAGCATCCGCAGTTCTTTCAGTTTTTAATCTTCATCCCCCTTTTGCTGTATTTATTGCAAAGTCAGTCTTCCTTTTGTATGTCTCATCTCATTCTGGCCCACTCTGCAATGTGTATGAATACTCATTGCCTCTTCGTATTACTGTTGTGACGATACTATGGTTTTAAGAAGTTATTTTTTCCTTTTATTTTCTAAGAAAGGTTTTAAGACAGAGGTCTCAAGATGTCTATTGAAAACTTGGAAAGTAAAAAGCTAGCAAGGCCTTAGGTTTTCTTTTAAATTGCATTGATATAAGCAGCCTGAACAGGTGTGGTCAAGCTCTCACAGAAACAGGATTTTTAGTTTCTTAGTTTGTCAGTAGCAGTTCTTGTTAAGACTGGTATTGCACTTCATCTCTCCCCACTACACTCTTTCAGAGTTCTCTTCATGTTTTTTTTTTCCTCTTGGACTCCTGAATTTAAATATGAGACAATCTGTTTTCTGAATTTCCCTTTTTCCAAGACTGTGTTTATAGGATGTTACTTTATTGGAACAGTTAATTCATAATAGTTGCTGTATCTTTTTTTTCTGAAGTATTTTGGTAGAGTTATGACTAAGCCATTTCTTTTCTTTTATTTTTTTCTCTTCTTTCATTGTATTTTAACTATAGTGGATGAATAAATTGTGTTTTGCTTATCATTGAGTCGTTTGACCAAGCAAATTGCATCTGGAATGCAATGCCTTATGTTTACCTTTAAAATAGGAAAAATAAAATGTTATCGTCTAATCTACCTTCTTAGTATATTTTGAGGGGTTTGGCCTGGTCCATAATACTGTTCCTTACAGTTGTTCATTTTATACTGGTGCATCCAAACCATGATTCAGAGGTCATATTCACGATAGCTGGCATCTCTGTATTGCAGATGAATTTTCCAGCACTGCAGGTTAAAATCACAGGTGGACATTTCTGATATATTGCCCTACTGTTGTCAGATATGGTAGACAAATGGAGTGATCTTTGGCAATTGAGTAGCAGTGTGGACATTGAGTGTAGGGGTGGATGGAAGGCACAGTCTGGTGGTGGTTGATGCTGATCCTCAGTTTTGCAAGAATGTAGTGAAGGCCCGTATCTTCTGTTTTAAGTTATCTTTGTGTCTGTTCAGCTGTGCTATTTCTTGAGGCTGGTCAGAATACATTGTTTGCATTTAAGAACATAACTATAGTTCAAACAGATTTTGCCAGTAAAACTAAAAGACATAAATTTCAAGATCTCCCACTCAGAGACTTCTAGTTCTCATACTCCTGCATGACCACATCAATTTTGGGATTGTGGAAGTAGGTAGGATTCAATGAGGATTGAGCTGTTTTAAAAACAAAAAAAAATCTTATTTCACATTGACTTGTTATTGTGCACTTTACCATCAGTTCTAAAAAAGAAACAAAAATGTTTCGTTTGTAACTTCTAATGTGCTTTCCCTTGGTTCTTAATGTCCTGGCAATTGTTATCCTTTTCAAGGGAAAATGTGGGGTCTCAAGCTGCACCACTCACCATCTGGTGTCTATGGCAACGGTGGACCTATTAGTTATCATCACTGATGTCATATTGTATCATATGAGCGTTTATTTTTTCCAGGTCTCCTTTCAGCACATCATTCCTATGTGTACTGTTGTCACATTCCTGATTTGTGTGGCCTCAGATTGCTCAATCTCGTTCTCTTCGCTTTCTTCTCTGATCGATTAGTGGCCATTTGTTGTCAGAAACTAACAATGAAATATTGCGCTGTTAAAATTTCAACTGTGATACTCACAACATGCACTCTGTTCTGTTTTAAAAGTGTACCCTTCTACTTTACACTGGAACGGGAAGTGATTATTGACAATGTCCGCTGTTTTTGTAATATAAAACTAAACTGAGCTCAGTTGGGTGTTTTTAATTGGTTTGATAAAGTACTGATATCTTTAAACCCATACATTTTAATTTTATTCTTCAATGCTGCAACAGTTACGTACATTTTAGTGGCCAGTGTATCTGTCAGGAATTGAGATGTCAGAACAAGGAAAAGAAACACAGGGGCCCTGAGATGGAGAGCCAAAGAAAGTCCGGGATTTTACTGCTATTCAGCATATCTGGTAGCTTCGCAAATCTGTGATCACCATATGTTATGAATTTCTTATATTAGAATTACAATAGTAGATTCAAAATATCACAATTCTTTGCATATTTTGAAATAATTGGATACATGTTGCTGAATTTGAGTTCTTCTATGATTGCAATTATTTATGGAGTGACTCAGTCAAGTTCGGAGAACAATTCAAGAGCACAGTAAAATATTCTTGATTTCAATTGTTCATTAAATTCCCATTGAAAGCGATTGATAACAACCCGGAAGATAGTTCCAGATGTAGCAGTTATTAAATTCTATCTTGGCTTCCACACATTTTTCAAGTGAATTAGAACTAGAAAGTATAATCATCCAAAAATACAACCAACAGTGAAGCATTATTTATATTGGACATCATTAGCAGATTGATATACATGCTAAACAGCCAAACCACTTGGCAGTTTATTTCCGGGTGTGTTTGTGGGCGCACCCCATTTTGTTTACTTTACAGCAGATTCTCAAAAAGATTTTTGTTCCATTTCTTTCATGCACTCATTTCCTTTCCCCTCGCAAAACAACATTTTTTTTTGCCTTATTCACTTCCAGTTGTGGCACGTTCGGTATTCTAATAAAGATAAAATACTGAGGATTCTAGAAGCTTAAAACAAGTACAGAGTGCTGGAAAATCATAATGGGTCTGGCAGCATCTGTAGAGAGACAAAGTGAGTTAAAATTTCAAGTCTGGTTTGGAAGAAACATTAATTCCATTTTTCTCCCGGCAGAAGTTGCCATATTCGTTGGGTTTCTGTATCATCCACTGTGTTTGGTTCGATGTTCCAAACATTTTGTCAGTAAATGTAACTTTCTTGATTGTATTTGTTGGATTCAATTAGCTAACCTGTATTTATGAATCTTACCTTTGGATTATCCATTGGCTGAAATAGTTTTCTCCACACTGATACTTTTCAAATGATCCATCACTTGAAGATCTATATTGCAGACAACTATTGTCTCTGAAAACAAATCATTTAATTTGCCAACGATAATTCAGGAGTCATAAAAAAGTTGCTCAAACTAGAAAGTCCATTGTCTTCATTCAAGGTCTTAACGTCTGTTGAAACATTTTTAATCTCACCCTTTCCTGGAGGACTTTCTGTGGCTAATGATCACCATCATCAAAAGTCACTTGTCCACGTCTGACCATTGCCTGTCTCAGCCTTATTTTAGTTCACCAGTTGCTGAAACTGACCTTAATGGCCTTGAAATACTTTTATTATTGACTAATTCAATACACTTCTGCCAATATCATATGCAACCCTTTTCCCTTTCCAGCAAAGTTCAAGCATCTCCAAATTTTTGATTACCCTATCTTAATTTGCACTGAGTTCATCTCACCACCATTTTTGTCATCCATTTTATCTTGGCGCAACCATGTCTCAACTTTGTCATCCATGTTCATGTTGACAAATCTGCTTCAAAGTTTGATACTATCTCTCTCTCTGTACTCCCGGAAAGTCTCCTAGATGTTTGCTGACCTACAGTTCTCCTCCTATGAACAACCTGATTTTAATCTATCAAATATTATGACACAGGTGAAGCAACAAATGACCACACAATTTAGTACCAGGTATCAACCAGTGAAACAATTACGCCTTGTCTTCCATGCATAAATATCATT
This sequence comes from Rhincodon typus, assembly GCF_021869965.1. NCBI lineage: Eukaryota > Metazoa > Chordata > Chondrichthyes > Orectolobiformes > Rhincodontidae > Rhincodon > Rhincodon typus. The sequence continues at coordinate 2,524,679 of NC_063378.1, read as the reverse complement.
CGTGAACGGAGTTAGGTATTGACACCATATTTCTGCATGTATTCAACATACTTGGACTCCTTTGGTAGTCAATAATCTAATTGCCTCATTCTTACGGTTAGTTCAGTTCGCTAGATGACAGGAATTTGGCACACAATATAACCAAGAATAGAGGTTTAATCCCTATACTAGTTGATGTAGTTTAACAGGTTGATGCCTCATTGCCGCACAAATTGATTGTATTTATGGAGTGGTCATTTCTGAAGCTATAGGTCTATAACTGTCTCTCATTAGTATCAATAAACAACATCCATTGTGATTTGTGAGCTAACTGCTAAATTTCTGCCTTATAAATATTTGCTGAATATGGCACCATCGCTTCCCAGAGAAGAAAGTTCCAAATGCTAATTTGGTCCTCATGATTTTCTGAGAATTCGACTTCTGAAATATGCCAAGCCCTATCAACGCTTGAATTAATTGCCCCTGACAAACTCACTTATGCCATAATTCTTTTAAGAACATAAGAATATAAGAACCAGGAACAAGAGTAGGCCATCTGTCCCTTCGAAACTGCTCCACTATTCAATAAGATCTTTTCATGGCATCAGTTCCACTTGCCCAACCTCTCACCATAAACCTTAATTCCTTTACTATTCAAAAACTATCCATCTTAGTTTTAAAAACATTCAATGAGGAATGCTACTTCACTGGGCATGGAAATCCACAAAAAAAAATAATTTTCTATTTAAAAGGGAAATCTGAACATCTGTGCTAAAATGTCTGGTTGTGGCTAAAACAATACACAATTTGTTCAAGATTCCTAGCCTGCACTCATGGAAGTTATTCGTACATATCTGAATGCACTAAAGACAAAGACTGGACCACTGCATAACTCCCTGCGGTCTGAGAAAATAATAAAAGCAATTACTATCTGCTTAGAGTCATTGATGTATACAGCATGTATACAATGATACCAACAAGTTTCATCCTGCCATGAGACTTACCATGGACTACACTTCAGAATCAGTCTTATTCTTGGACACACACATTTTCATCAACAGTGGGCATCTCAGTACCTCATTCTACCGCAAGCCCACAGATTACCTCATCATGCTAAACTTCTCTAGCTTCCACCCGAAACATGTTAAAGAAGCAATCCCCTACTGACAAGCCCCGCATGTACACAGAATCTGCTCCAACGAGGAGAAACGTCATGGACACCTAAACATTCTGAAAGATACCCTCATAAGAATGGGATACGACTGTCAATTCATTAAACACAAGTTCTGACATGCCACATACAAAAACCGTGATGACCTCCTCAGAAGACCGATACAGGACAAGAGCAATAGAGTACACTTCGTCAGCCAATATTTCCCCGGAGTACAGAAACTGCGCCATGCTCTTCACAGCCTTAAACATGTCATTGATGATGACGAATATCTCGCCAAGATCGTGCCTACGCCACCACTTCTCACCTTCAAGCAACTATCAAGCCTGAAACAGAACAACACTCACAGCAAGCTATCCAGCCTTCAGGACAACATCAATCACAAACCACACAACCCTGCCATGGCAACATCTGCAAGACATGCCAGATCATTAAAATGAATACTACCATCACACATGGGAACACCATAAATATATGGCAGATACTCACATGACAGTGTTGTCTACCTCACATGTTGCACGCCCCAAGGCAAGGTATATTGGTGAGAACATGCAGACAGCAACAGATGAATAGACACTGCACACCAATCTCCAGACAAGAATGTTGCCTCCAATTTGGAGAACACTTCAGTGCTCAATGACATTCAGCCTCCGATCCTCGGGCAATTGTACTCTAAAGCAGCCTTTCAGATACACAACAATGCAGAATCACCGAGCATAATCTGATAGCCAAGTTCCATATGCATGAAGACAGCATAAACCATGATCTTGGGTTGATGCCACGCTACATGTAACCCCACCATACTGTTCTGCATTTGTAAAATCTTCTTTATTGTCCTGTTTTAACACCATCACCTTGATAACTTGTTATGATCTCTCTATCTTAATTAATTTGTGCAGTTTTGGATTACTTGTTACATTGTTTAGACCCTCAGCATGCATCTCTTATTCCTATCATGTTTTTCCAGCCATTTAGTTTGTCTCCAGCATCGCCTTATTATTTTTGTAATCATCTCTCTGCCTCAATTAATTGGATTATAGGTCATTCACTTTACTTACTGTTCAGCTGTTGACAATTTGCTCACACCGTCTGACACTTTTGATCAATCGCAGAAACTTAACATCCATCCTAAGAACACTCCACGCATAACATTGTTATGATTGTTTGATCTCTCTGCCCATTGATCTCTCTGCCTATAAATTCTGTGCCTGTATGCTTTTCTTCACTTCACCTAATGAAGGGGCAGCACTCTAAAAGCTTATGGTATCATGTGATTAATACAATAAAACAGAGACCAATTGAACATGTCATCTTTGGATTAAAGCTCTTCAGCCACGCGTGTGTGTGTGTGTGTGTGTGTGTGTGTGTTGTGTGACTGTGTACTTGCATATTGTATTGACCCTATCCAGCAGATAAATTGCTGAACTGAGTTTGTGGGAAAAAAAACTAGCAATGATTCATCTTAGTCATCCTTCTTTAAAAAAAAACCCTGACATCTTCATTATAGTAGGAGTAAGGCTTTCACACACTGTCAACATTTTTGAACACATATTCAATAATGTTTATCGTTGCTCAGAATTTTCTTTCATTTTATTTATTTATATGTTTTTGCATGTTTTCAAATGTGTTTCATGTAAAGAGCTTGGAAGTTCAATAAAGTCTTTACTGTCTCACTCAGAGTCCCATTAAATACAGTTTAGCACTCAAATATCCACTTTTAAATTCTGGTTGTTATCATGCTGTTTTTTTTGTTTTTTGTTGATATTGTGAAATGCAACCTTCTTATTGAATCATTGGTCAGTATGCCTCGCTTATTCAGTTGAGAGTCACATTGCATCATGACAATGAAACAGGTTTGAGAAGCTAATCTCCCCTATACTTTCACTGGTGGATTGTTTTCCCTTTCTTCATTTGTCATGCCTGCTTTTGTGAAAGTTATATTCTCTATTCATACTTCTTCTTGTCCTAACTTTCCCCCTTTATGCTCTGTTCCTTTCACATGCTTTTCCTCTAATTCTGTTTTACTCTCTCTGCTTTTCGCTATCTCTCTTGCCCTTTGCATGTTCTTTCTGCTCTCTCTACCTCAGCTTATCTGCTAGGGTAAACTTCATCAATGTTAATGTTTTTTAAAAAAGATGATTTTGTCAACTTGTGATTTTGTCGCTCAACCGTGTAACTTGATATGTCAAGTCCTTCACATCAATCACAAATTTACAAATTGAGATGCATCATTAGAGCTTATTTAAGGATGTAACTATGAATTTACAGATAAAACTTGTATGTTAACGTCTTCTAGGTAATTTTACTTTAAATGAGAGTTGTTAAGTCTTTGAGACATTAAGGGAGAGAAGGAGCATATTGAGCCTTTTCAGCATAATCCATCTCTCGCCTAGAACAATCCATTCAGTCTCACTTATCTTCCACAGCACCATAGCCCTGAAAGTTTGTTGAGCAGAGTGGGATGTGATGTGCATCGTGTGTATTATGTTGTGGAATTGAAGACAATTCCTGATTTCAAAATCCAATTATATATCTAGTTTTGAAAGAGGAAGAATTGGCAACATTTATTGCATAATATGTTTTTGCTCATGTATTTCATGCATTCTGCAATGAAGATTTTCAACCTTTGTCTCCCGGTGTTTGTACCAATCTGGACTGCTTTTCTTTGTGTGACTCTTCTGAAACTAAAATAAGTTATTACTGTTCTGTCAAATCACGTCTCATTCTTCATTTCTCTAATGATAACAACTCCAAACTAATTGTGCAATTACAATTCATTACCATTGAATCCAATCTCTTATTTTCACCTAACACCTGCAACCTTTGAATAAAAGAGCTATTTAGCACCTCTATAGACTCAAAAGTTTAATTCTATTGGCCTTCGGTGGTGTATTATAAATGCATGGCAATACCTCAGAATAGAAAATGCCGAATTAAGATAACTGAATTTTATTGCATTTTCTGCAATTTTTGAGTTGATACGTTTCAGCATGTATTCATACAAGTTATATCAAGAAAGCGTATTTTTGGGGAAAAATGCCAATTGGCACAGTTGTTGAGCATTAAGATTTAAGGGTCTAGTTGGAAATGGCTAACAGAATTGCTCATGCTTAGGGCCAACATGGACATGACTGTTCTGATTTTCTTCTAACTTTTCTATGTGATGTTGACATGCAGAGGTTTTCTGCAATCTCTTGATTAATTTAAAAAAAAAAAACTGGAATAAAGAATCTCTTTGTTCCGATAATTTCTGGTGCAGGTGAGCTTTAGCTTTGGCTTGTTCTTTTTATTCAAACTGGAAACAGTCTTTAAATTTCGTGTTTCTTCCCCTTCATTATATTCACGTGACAATGATATATCTTTAACCTTTCCATTTGTCCTCATTTCATACTTATTGTAGACACCCTACAAGTGAATCCAGCACAATTTATTTGAAGAACCTAAGGATGAAGCCTATGGGAACGGTGAATTATTTTAAATGTCCCTCTATCATCATTGTTGTTTTTTTTTTCTATATATGAATTCAAGGCCATTTGAGAGATTAGGTCAACTTTTTTTTATTCCTTTGCAGAAATCCAAGAGAGGCACAAGAGCAATGATGTACAATGAGAGGTTTCATTAGAATAAGTTGTCAAAACTATACCGCATTTATCAATTTGGTGATGAATGATTGTAGATTTGCTAACAAGAATGAAAACAAAATGCAAGAGGAATGACAAGAAGTGTTTCCACAAGGGTGGGTAGTAGGGGGAGAGATGGAAATTGTAAATATCTGGAAGAGTATGCAAGAATTATTGAAGCCAGCAGCAACCGTCTCATGGCACGCTATACATTACGGGTCTACCATACCCCATGAAAGAAGCCCTTTCAACTTGTTGGAGAGATGAGAGTGAGAGACAATCCCTGTAACATAACAGGGGATGATGTAAATTTTGACAAAGTGAAGGGATCTCTTTATGGATACATTCTTGAAACACAAAATGTCTCTGACTCAGGGGATGCATGAGACAAATGTTATCAAAACATTAATACAGGGAATTGGAAATAACAGAGACAAAAGAAGAAAGAACGGGATGATAAAATGGTAGATGTGATTAGATGTAGGGAGGAACATGGTTTTCAACATCAACTAGAGCAAATTGGGTTTAATGGTCTCTTCCCATTTCGTTGGGTTCCATGTCTCTCATCTAAACAATAGAGATGGTCCCGCCAGGGCGAGTGCTAGCCCAGAGCTGAAAGACAGGGTAAACTTTGCCAGTGAAATTGACGTTGAAAGTTTGCAGGTGGGCTCCACTCTCTGGGTTGTAGAAGGAGAGTCGACCTTTGTTAAAGTCCACATAAACTCCTAGTTTGTCCAGTGGGGCCAACATCATGGTTGTGCCCAGTTTCCTTACTTGTACACTGGTGCCATCGATGTTCCACAACATCATTACCCAAAATCCCATCTTGAGCGAGGGTCTGTGAAACCTGCTTATGGGTGTTATGTGCTGAGATAAACCAACAGTCCACGCAGTCTCTGGGCTAGCTGATACTTCCCAGTAATTTTTCCCAGACTCAAGACCAACTCGCGCCCATATGGCCCAGCTGTCCAATTTCTTCTCCATCTGATCTGGTGTAAGTTCGGCTTTTGCATCCCATGTGCTGCTGGTCCGGTCTTCAGATACAGTGAATCGTGGATCAGATGACTCCCCATCAAAGAAAACTGGCACTGCAAAACAAAAACACACAAAATTCTGAAATGTTTCAGCAATGAGATTCATGGAATTGTACAGAATTTATGCAATACGTTTAGTTCACATCAAAGGTCCTCTTCCTTTAAAACAACATAAAGTATGTGGTAGACTAATATTCTTCATTTCCCTCCGCACCTGAGCAAAACTCTTAGCCTTCTATTCATTTAACCGTCCTGTGCATTTTCAACTTTCTCTTTAAAAACTTGTTGGAACTTAGAAGAATACGAGTTGAAGCCATTAAAACATATATAATTCTTACAGGGCTCAATCCTTTCCTGATGCATTCAGAAAAGTGATACGGACTCCGATCAAGAAACAGATCATATAAGAATGAGACGAGTATGAATTTATTCACTCAGAGGGTGACGAATCTTGGAATTTTCTATTCCAGAAGGACCAATCATTTAGTTTGCTGAAGATATTGACTGATATATTTCTCAGTATAAAAATAAAAATAAATATGCTGACATTGCAGAGTAATGACCCTGAGGTCGAAAATATAATATAAACTCATTAAGTGATGGGGCAGGATCAAAGCACTTAGTAGCTTACTCTTGTTTCTAAAACGTACGTCCTTATATGATCAATAGTTCCAGAGGCTGTCAGTTCCCTGTATAAAAACAGGTCGTTCATGTGATTAGCAGTTACCCAATTTATATTGTGTGGCTGCAATGTGTGCTCTTACTTGTGAGTACGAGTATATTACATTAATCTGCAATGTTAAAAATGCGTTCAAACTGTGGGATAGAAGAATATGTTATTTCTCACCTTTATTTCTTTTCATGTCTCTCCAATCTAAATGACCACGTTTGAAAAGAGAGAAAACAGATGTGAAGCATAAATGTATGGCTTAATTTTCGCTATCAGAGTTCCATTTTAGTAGTTGTTCCTGTTGCTCACTGCAGTTGTGGTCTCTTAACTTTCGGTCTGAGTCATCAAGGGTTCAAGCAACAGCTGAAATTTCTCAAAACAACAGAGAATTGCGTGATTCAATTCTACAAACACACTGCGTTATTAGAAGACCCATTCAAATGGGAAGTCAATTTCCTTCTCTTAAAGACTTAGTTCAACAGCATGTCAATACCTCCCACTTACATATACATTTGGCATTTCACACATGAGTCAAATACTCACAAAGTTGAACGCTCACAGCGGTGATTTAGCACAGATTAGATAGAGAAGAAAGTTTCCCCAATTGCAAGCACATTCCTACCATATACACCAGGGGTGACATTGATCAAGACAAAGGTGAAAATGATATCCTACTTCTTATTAGAAATGGCAGGGGCAGTTATAGCACTGTGATTGATGAACATTAAACTCTCAGAACAAACGCAGCACCAGGATAGAATAACATTTAATCTACCTCTACTGTCCCATTGACCACTGAACTGGCAGATGGAATCCTTGGAGAGATAGAATTTGAAGTTGTATCTTGCTGTTATATCAGATACATCCAAGGAAGATACAGCACTGGGATAGACTAATTCTGAACATGCCTCCCGTGTCCCATCTTCCCTCGTCATCGTAGTCAATAGGAGACTCACCTGACTCTGGCTCCTTGTAGTCTATAAGAAAACAAACCAAGAAACTTATTAATGAATGAATGCTCATCATCTTCAGCCCCTGGCAGATACGTCACTACGTGTACACGAGTGAAAACATGAAGTGTGACAGGAAAACCACAGAGAAAAAACACATCCATGGTGACATCAGTAGGCAGTTGTTTGTCTTCTGTTGCGTGTCGAGTTCTAAAAGTGATAGACATGTAAGTGATTGCATATGTATCTTTTTCAGTAGCAGATCAGTTTAATGAAACAATGGAGATATCATCCGAATGTTGTAGCTATAACAAAAGGAGATGAATAAAAACAGTTGGCCATTGTCGGTCCTCATGAAAGCAAGAATTCATGCCAAAGCCAATAGCAAATTGTGAGCAACAAACATTATGGAGAAGGTGAAAACGATGGTAATGATACACAAGCATTTTTGGCAAATATTCCTGGTTTAGTGACTATAACTACGTTGAGCTTCCAGAAAGAAAAAATATAAGTTGGAATTTTTTGTTGCGAGAACAAAGGGCCCAGTGTGATTTGCAACAATAACTGATAACCAGGAAAGTTCAAAGAGAGCAAACAAACTAAAATATTCTCGTGGAAGGAAGTTTGAGGACCACAGGGTCCATTTTGAAACAGGATTTCAATATAAGTCAAAGGTAACACTTTGTAATTTGGTTTTCATATATCGCGTGTGTTCAGGATTTGGAGATTGAAAGAAGATTGTGTGTTTTCAAAGGAGTAGAAAAGGAATGGATGGAGTGGAAAAGACATATATAGAGAATGAAAAGAGTTCTTGTGTTAAAGACTGATTATTCATGCAAAGAATTGGGGCAGGAAGGACTGATCAGGGACAATCAACATGGCTTTCTGCATGGTAAATCAAATTTCAACAACTTGATTGAGTTTTTTTGATGAGGTGACAAAGAAGACTGCTGAATGCAGAGCAGTAGACATTTGCTATACGGACCTCAGCAATACCTTCATCAAGGTTCTACAAGATAGATTGGTTAGTTATGTTGGATCTCATGGAATCCAGGGGAAGTTAGCCAATTGGAAACAAAATTAACTTGAAGTTCGGAAACGGAGGGATGTGGTATAGGGTTTCAGAATGGAGGCTTGCAACCAACGACATATGGCAGAAATCAGTGCTAAGTCCACTGCTTTTGAAATTTGTACAAATGATTTTAATATCAATATTGAGAGCATGGTTAGTAAGCTTGCAAATGACGCCAAAATTAATTGTGTAGTAGACAGCGGAGAAGGTTGTCTCAATGCACAAGGTGACCTAGGGTCAATAGGCTGAGGAATGGCAGATGGAGTTTAATTTGGATAAATGTGAGGTGTTGCATCTTGGTAAGGCAAACCAGGGTAGGACTGATAAAGTTAATGGTAGAACCCTGGGGAACATTACCACACAAAGAAACCTAGGGGCACAGGTGCACCAGTCTTCGAAAATGTAGATAGATAGCGTGGTGAGAAATGCCTTTGGCACACTTCCCCTCATTTGTCATTGCACTGAGTATAGGAGTTCTGACATCATGTTGCGGCTGTATGTGACATTGGTGAGGCAACTTTTAGAATATTCCATCAATTCTGTTCTGCTCTCTTTAGGGAATACGTTGTTAAATTTGAAAGGTTTCAGAAAAGGTTTAGAAGCAAGTTTCTCGAATTTGAAGTTTTCAGTTATCGGGAGAGGCTGAATTGGCTAGTATTTCTTTTTTTCCCAAAAAGGCAAATATCTTCCTGTACAATGTATATTTGGCATTTCATCTAGTTAAATAATCACAAAAGTCTATCACTCACAGCAGTGGTATAGCACTGATTATATGGAGAGGAAGGTTGGCCCAAATGTGAGTACTTTCCTTCTAAATACACCAAGGATGATATTGACCAAGAAGAACACCAAATTGATGTGCTACTTGATATCTCAAACTGCAGGACCATTGCACTGTGATTAATGAACATTAGTCTAGTTCCCAGTATACCATTAAAAAACTCTCTGAACAAATGTAGCAATGGGATAGAATAAAATTAAATCTACCTCCACTATCCTATCAAACATTGCGCTAGTAGATGTAATACTTGGAAAGATAGATTTTGAAGCTATAACTAACTGTTACATCAGACACATCAAAGACAGATACAACACAGACTAATACTAAATTTACCTCCTGTGTCCCATCTTTTCTCTTCAGCAGCCTCACTAAAGGACTCACCTGAATCTTTCTGCTTGGAGTCTGAAAGAAAATAAACCAGGAGACTTTTATTGGATACATATTTGTCACCTTCAGTCTGGGGCCGATACATCACTATGTGGACACATGTGAAAAGACGCAGTGTGGCAAAAAAAAAATTAAAAGGAAGAAGCACGTCCATTGCAACATTAGTATGAAGTTGTTTGCGTTGTGTTACATGTCCAGTTTCAAAAGTGATAGACATGTGAATGATTGTATATGTACCTTTTTATAGGTAGCATAACAGGCAAATAAAACAATGGGTAAATCATCCTAACTTTGGGACTGTAACAATGGAGGATGAATAAATATGTATGTGGTCACTGTTGACCCTTTCAAAAGCAACAATTGATACCAAGGCCGGTAATGAAGTTTGAGCAACAAACATTATGGAAAAGGTGAAAAATGTGGTAGCGATGCAAAAGCTTTTTGTTTGCAATTATTCTAAGTTCTGGAACGACTGTTAAGCTTGCAGGTAGGAAGAAAACAAGTTGATAATTCTTCTTGCATGATCAAAGTGCCCAGAGCATTTGACGGTGATAACTGATAACCAAAAAGGTTCAAAGAGAGCAAATAAATGAAAATTATTCTAATGCAAAGAGGTTTGACACCCATAGGGTCCACTTTGAAAGAGTAATGCAATAAAAGTCAGAGGCAGCACGTTGGAATTTAGTTTTCATATACAGCGTGTGTTCGGGATTCGGAGTCTGAATGAAGGTTGTATGAATTCAGAAGAGTTGATAAAGAGCAGATGGAGTGGAAAATGCACATATATCAGGAGTGAGCTGCGTTCTTGTGATAATGACTGATTATTCATGTAAAGAATTGTGGCAGGAAGGACCAATTAGGGACAGTCAACATGGCTTTGTGCGTGGTAAATCGTGTCTGATGAACTTGATTGAACTTCTTGAAGAGGTGACAAAGACTGACGAAGGCAGAGCGGGACATATTGTCTATATTGACCTCAATAATGCATTCGACAAGGTTCTCCATGATAGACTGGTTAATAAGGTTAGTTCACATGAAATCCAGGAGGAGGTAGCCAATTGAATACAAAATTAGCTTGAAGGTACGAACTAGAGGGATGTGGTGGAGGATTTTTTTTTTTAAATTTTCACAATGAAGGCCAATGACCAGTGGTTTGCTGGAAAGATTACCGCTAGGTGGACTGCATTTCCCATTTTTTAAAATAAATGCTTTGGATGTGAATACAGAGGTATGAGTAGTATGTTTGCAGATGCCACCAAAATTGGTGGTCTAGTGGAAAGTAAAGCAGGTTGCCTCAGAGTTCAGCGGGATCTTGGGCCACTGGGTCGAGGAATGGCAGATGGAGGTTAACTAAGAAAAATATGAGGAGTTACATTTTGGGTGAGGCAATGCAGGGCAGGACTTATACAGTTAATGGAAGGACCCTTGGAAGTGTCGTTGAACAATGAAACCTGAGGGTGCAGGTGCATAATCCCTTGAAAATGGAGACATCGGTAAACAGGATGGTGAAGAAGCCATTTGGCCCTCTTGCCCTCATTGGTCAATGCATTGAGGGTAGGAGTTCTGATGCTACATTGCGGTTATTCAGGACATTAGTGAGTCCACTTTTAGAATACTTCATTCAATCTTAGTCTCCCTGCTCTCGGAAAGGTATTGTTAAACTCATATGTTTCAGAAAAATGCACAAGGTTGTTACCAGAATTGGAAAGTTTTAGTCACAGGGAGATTTAATTGGCCAAGGCTTTTTTCCCCTCCCTCTACAACATTCATTTGGCATTTCATACAGTCAAATACTCACAAAAATCTACCACTCAAAGCGGTGATACAGCACAGATATTATGGAAAGGAAATATTCCTCAATTGCAAGCACGTTCCTGCTAAATACACCAAGGATGGTGTCGATGAAGAAGAACGTCAAAATAATATTCTTTCTGATATCTGAAACTACAGGGTTAGATATAGCACTGTGATCAAAGAACATTAACCAAGTTCCTCGTATACTATTGGCAACTCTCAAAGTAAATGTGGCACCAGGATAGACTAACAGTAAATATATCTTAACTGTCCCATGAAAAAAAATGCAATGACAGATGTAGTATATGGAGAGGTGAAATATGAAGCTATTTCTATTACATCAGGCACATCGAAGGAAGAAACAACACTGGGATAGATTTTTACTAATCTTGACTCCCGTGCCCCTTATCCCCTCTCATTGACCTCAATAAGGGACTCATCTGAAACTTTCTCCTTGGAGTCCAAAAGAAAACAAGCAAAGAGGCTTCGTATTGCATGCATGCTTGTCAACTTCAGACCATGGCAGATACATTATTATGCGTACATATTTGAAAAGATGAGGTTTGGCAGGAAAACCAAAGTAAAGAAACACATTTGTTGTGATATCAGTAGGAAGTTGTTTGTACCGTGTGACGAGTTCTGAAAGTGAAAGACGTGAGTGATTGTACACATACCGTTTTTTATAGGCAGAATAACAAAATAAAGCAACAGATAAATCATTGCGATGTTGGTGCTATAACAAGAGCAGATGAATAAATACGAGAGTGGTCACTGCTGATCCTTTTGAAAGCAACAATTCAGGTCAACAGCAGTAGGAAAGAGCGAGCCACAAACATTATAGATAAGGTGAAAACAATGGTAATGATACAGAAAGCTTTTTTTTGCAAGTATCCCAGGTTTTGGAACTATTGCTATATTGGGTTTCGGCTTGAAAGGTTGACTTTCCTGCTCTTTGGATGCTGTCTGACCTATTGCTATGTTGTTCCTGCAGAAGTAAGGAAAAAGCAAGTTGGAAAATTGCCTTGTTTGATAAAAGGGCCCAGTGCCAATGGCAGTGATGACTGACAGCCAAGAAGGTTCAAAGAGAGCAAAGAAAGGAAAATTATTCTCAAAGAAGGAGGTTCAATACCCACAGAGCCCACTTTGAAAGAGCAATGCAATAAAAAGCAGAGGCAAGACGTTGGGGTTTTGTCTTCATATACAGCGTGTGTTCAGGTTTTGGAAGTTGAGAAAAGCTTATGTGTATTCAAAAGTGTAGATAAAAAACGGATGGAGTGGAAAATTGATGTATATCAGGAATGAGATGCGTTCATATGTTAATGCCTGATTATGAACGTAAATAGTTGAAGCAAGAATAACTGATTAAGGGAGAGTCAACATGGCTTTGTGCATGGGAAATTGTGTCACACTAACTTGAGTTTTTCAAGGGGTGACAGAGAAGACCAATGAAGGCAGAGTGGTAGACATTGTCTACATGGACTTCAGCAAGTCCTTCGACTAGGTTCTGCATGGCAGACTGGTTATCCACGTTAGGTCACATGGAATCCAGCGGGAGTTAAGCAATTAGATACAAACCTGGCTTGAAGGTATTAGACGGTAGCGACTGTGGATATTTATTCAGGCTGGAGGCCTATGAACAGCACTGTGGTGCAAGAATCATGCTCGGTCCACTACTTTTTGACATTTATATAAATGACTTGGATGTGAATATAGGAGGTATGGTTAGTAAGTTTGCAGATGACTCCAAAATTGGTGGTACAGTGGACAGTGAAGAATGTTGTCTCAGTGTACAAGGGGACCTAGGACCAATAGGCTGAAGAATTGTAGATGGAGTTTAACTTAGATAAATTTGAAGTGTTGCACTTTGGTAAGGCAAACTGGGGCAGGGCTCATACAGTTAATGGTACGGCCGTGGGAAATGTTAATGAACAAGGAAATCTTAGGGGTGCAAGTGCATAGTTCCTTGAAACTGGAATCATATCTAGACAGGGTGGTGAAAAAAGGCTTTTGGAGCGCTTGCCTTTATGGGTCAGTGCATTGAATATAGGAGTTCAGGTGTCATGACCTGGCTTTACAGGACATTAGTGAGGCCACTGCTAGATTACTGTGTTCAATTCTGGGTTTCAGAAAGAAATTACACGGATGTTACTGGGTTTGGAGAGGCTGAATAGGCTAGGCAGGAGGTTGAGGGGCAACCTTGTAGAGGTTTATAAAATCATGGGGGACTTGGATTGGGTGAATACCCAATGTATTTTTTGTAGGTTAGGAAGTCTAAAAGTAAATGGTTTAACTTGATAGTGGTAAGATTTAAAAGGCACATGACAGCAACTTTTTCATGAAGAGGATCATGCTAGTATGGAATGAGCTGCCAGATAAGCTGGTGGGTGTGGGTTCAACTACAACATTTAAAAGGCATCTGGATGGCTGCATACAAAGGAAAGGTTTAGAGGGATATGGGCTAAATGCCGGCAAATGTGGCTGGATCAGTTTAGGATATCTGGTCAGTGTGGACGAATTGGACCAAAGGGTTTGTGGCTTGCTGCAGAACTCTATAACTCCATGATTAATTGTCTGCTGTAACATCATAGGCATGCGGAAAATGGAATACAGATAAAAGCAGAAACAAATTAAAACTTTAATGAACGCAATCAAATGGGTACATTATGGCATGGCACATAGACAGTAACAGAAACAATATCAAATTCTCTGCATGTTTCTTATCTTTACATCCTAATATCTTCATATTAAATATTAATATTTAATATCTTAAAAGCCAAACGGATAGTTACCAGGTGAACCAATGATGTGATATGTTCTGAGAACACTAGTAGAGTTTAGATATAATTGAGCCATTATTTAATTCAATTGGGGGAAATATTTGTTCATTTGGGCTCATTATCCCATCCATCCTTCTTTATTTCATGGTACGTTTTTGTGGAGAGCCGTTGATGAGCCTCTAACCTTACCTTCCCCATGTGAATCTTGAAGCTTTTTCTCCAGTTCTGAAAGTAACAGTATTAATGAGTGTATTGCACTGAATCAATATCCAGAATTCAAGTATCTTGACAATGAAAAGTTCCACGAATATTTGAGGATTACATTGGAAGAAGTGGCTGATTATCACAGTGTAAAATGAACAATGGAGTGGATCTAAATAGAAAACTCATCCAAACTGTAGATGGGGCCTGAATCAGTGGTTGAACATTTTGTTTCTTTGCAATACTTGAAACTGAATGGATTGAGAACAGTCTTACCTAGAACCTTGACACAGGCTTCAACTGTTGACAGGAAAGAAAAACGTAACCGAAGCCCATTAAATATTACATTGAAAACATTATTTGAAGAAAGTTCCCTTTATGCAATAAGGGCATGCAGTATAGTTGACAAGGTGAACTTTAAAGACAGAAAGACAAATAGTCTAACCAAAATAGAGGCCTTCCTATGAGTCGGAGAACCCTGAGTGGTGAACAAACAAATGCCTGTAGAATTCTTTTGGGGATCGAAGTTATGACAGTCAGAAACTGTTTTGATGCATTCTGGACCCCAGAACAAGGATGCATAAATATAAGGCAATGATTGGTCAATAGAATCGTTAGATCTACAAACCATGCTAGCACATGACCGGTATGAATGTCATTTTTTTCTACCCAATGCTTTGAGGGGAATATTAGACATAATAGGAAGAAAATTTACATTGTCTGGCGCACATGTGGGTCCGGAAACACAGTAATGGGCTTGAATCTTGCTTGCTCTCTGCGCAGTTAGGAATATGGAAGAAGTGTTCGCCTAGTCAGTGACCCCAAATTCCATAAATGCATAATAAAACATATTTAATATTGAACTGTATTAAAACACACACACACACACACAGACACACACACACACACGCACGCACACACACACACATTTGGGGAAACAGTGGGACATGCACATCAAGAAGAATTGAATGGATTGCCGCACAGTTCACTTAGAGCCTGAAACAATGGAGTAGTTAGTTCACAGAGGGACGTATTGACGTAAACAACAGAGTGCATTGCCTATTAGACAATACGGGGAATAATCAGTGGCATTCTAAGTAACCTAAAGGTAATATTCAGCTTTTGCGACTGCCTCACAGAACAAGCGCTGTCCAATTCACCACCCCACTAATCTCCGTAGTAGTAACTTTATATGACGTCTCAGAATGCCTGGATTAAAAGAAAATGTTCCTGGATTTGCCACTTACTGGATTCTACCCCTTGATCAATCGGAGTCCTGTCAGTGCCACTTTCAATGCCTCACGAAATGATGGGAAGAGATTAAAGCGTTGAACACACTTTTCAAACCTCGTTTGGGAAGTTTAAGTGAGCAGGGTAGAAAGTGTACTTCAATAATGTTTCTTTCCCGTAACTTAATTGGATTGATTCACTTTGATTCAGCAGCCAATGTGAGCTTCAAAACATAACATAAACCTAATGTAGCCCCCAGAACATTGTTCTTCCAGCAAAAGCCCAGGCTATGAATTTGGATTCATTTCTGCTTGGAGCAACAGTTTAAATTCAGTAGCAATAATGCATGTAAATAAACAAATACATTACTGTATTTCTGTCGAAGTATTTCCAATTCTGGAAAATAAGCAAAATGGATTGTTAAGTTATTATAAGATTTTGTTATTTTTAGCTACCTCTCAATTTCAATTAGTAGACTACTAGTCTACCATCATGCATATTAACCTAGTTGAACACAGTAACAATGGTATGTTCAGTCTGCTGCAACAAGGAGAAGCGCAAAGGATGAGGGAATTAAATGTTTAAGCCAATATAGAAAAGTACATTGTCAGAGGTCTTACAACTGTGCTAGACTACGATAATTCGACCCCCAATAAAACTGTCCCTCCTTTTGCTAGTGAATGGGTAAAGAAAGGTCCACTCTGCTTTATTGGGTGAATTCCACATTCCCATATTGGCTACTGTATGTGAAATCTAGACATTTTCCACTGCACTGCTACTTATTCATCAACCAACGATCAAGTCCTAAATGGGTGAAGTGGCCATGACCACCTTGTTATATGTGGGAGTGTATCAAGTGCTTCACAGACATAGTGCAGCATGGTGGCTCAGTGTTTAGCATTGCAACCTCACTTCGCCAGGGATCGGGTGTGAATCTAGCCTTGGGCGACTATCTGTGTGGAATTTGTGCATTCTCCCCATGTGTATGTGGTTTTCCTCAAGGTGCTCTGGTTTCTTACCACAGTCCAAAGATGTGCAGGTTAGGTGGATTGGCTATGGGAACTGCAGGGATAGGGTAGGGGGTTGAGTCTGTGTTGAACACTCTTCAGTGAGTTGGTGTGGACATGTTGGGCCAAATGGCTCGTTTCCACCCATTGGGATTCGATGATGATTCTATGATATTGTCAGATATAAAGTTACTGGGATGCACGAAGCTGGTAAGATACTCCTTCAAGATTTCTTCATTTTTCCAATGAAGCTTACCTATCGAGTGTGAATGCCTCAAAGTCATTTGCACTGAAATTGTATGTCTAATTTAAAGCAGAATACAGAAAAAAAGTGCCTTCCAACTTCGCAACTCACAAATGAACATACCTCTATTTTCACTGTCCGCCTCAGTGCTGAGATCTTTAATAAAGAAAGAATGATCTTATTAGACCATGTGTACTTCAAAATTTTCCTTATAACGGCCACTGGACAGTTTGTAATGTATTTAAAGTTCTCAAGATGATACAACATAAAGTTCTTAACCTGATGACTAAAGTTTTTATTCATGTCATTGTTACTTCTGAACATGAAGGTAAGATTATATTTGCTGTACTTTCTTTTGGGCCTATGTAATTATCAAGTAAAACAGAACTCCACTGCTCTTGCTGCAGACATGCAATAACTCTCATCCAGCAGACACATTCTGAATTACAGTAAGCACTAAACCTGAAATTTTCATTTTAATTTTCTACATTGGTGGGGTTTGGGCGTCGTTGGCTGATCAGAATTTATTTCCCGTCCCGAGTTGCCCTTAAGAAAGTGGTGCCGTGCTGTCTTCTAGAATCCCTGCTGCTGATGTGCTCCAGTTAGCCCCGCAATGCCCACGTGGAAGCTATTACAGAATTATGACCAAGCGATAGTGAATGAACTGTGATATATTTCGAAGTCAGGATGGAGGTGAACTTGCAGGTTTCGATGTGTCTGCTGTCCTTGTCCTTCAACATGGATGTGGTCATATGTTTAGAAGGTACTCCCTGGAAATTCTTGGTGAATTTCTGCAGTGCACTTTTTTGATATTATTTCCTGCTGCTATTTAGTGTCGATAGTCTTGGAAGTGGATATATGTGGATGTGTTGCTAATCAAGCTGGATAATCTGTCCTGGATGGTTGCAAAGTTCTTGAGTGTTGTTGGAGATGCACTCAATCAGACTATCAGGGAATATTGCACCACTCTCGTGACTTGTGCCTTGAAATGGTAGAGTGGCTTTAGCAAACCAGTAGATGAGTTTCTCCCTGTGGTATTTCTATGACCTGCTCTTGTACCTTTTCTATTTATATGCTGAGTCTGGTTCACTTTCTGGTCAATGGTAACCCCAGGATGTTGACAGTGAGGGATTCAGTGATGTTAACACCAATGATATCAGGGTGTGTTGGTTAGATTGTATTTTATTGGAGAACACCATTGCTTAGAGTCTTGTGATGTCAATGCTTCAGTATCTGCTGATCAAAATTATGTAATCATTAGCGAACATACCCATTTCTGACCTTATGGTGCAGAAAAGGTCATTGATGAAGTCGCTGAAGATAGTTTGGCTTAGGACAATATGCTGAAGAACACCTGTGGAGGTACCCTGGAGCTGACATGACTGACTTCCAAAAAACACAACCATTTTCCTATGTACTAGATATGACTTCAAGCAGCAGAGAATTTTCTCACTTATTCCTATTGATTCCAGTCTTGTTAGGGTTAGTTGATTTCACACACAGTCAAATGCTTTCTTGATGTCAAGGATCGTCATTCACACCTCTCGCCTGGAATTCATCTCGTTTGCCCATGTTTAAATAAAGGTTGTATGAGGTCGGGAGCTCCATCATTGGGTGAAAACTGAACCGAAAATCAGTGAGCAGGTTATTGCTGAGTAGGTGTTGTTTGATAGCACTGTTGATGACACCCTCCATTAGTTTCCTAATGATTGAGAGTAGACTGACAAGGCAGTCGTCGGCCAAAATGGATTTGCCTTTATTTTGTGTACAGGGTATACCTGGGAAATTGTGTTACTGAGTAAATGCTAGTGTTGCAGCTGTGCTGGAACTGTTTGGCCACGGATGCAATATTTTCTGAAGGACAAGTCTTTGGTATTATAGCCAGAATTTTGTCAGGGCCCATAGACTTTGCAGAATCCAGTGCCACAAGCTGTTTCTTGATATCATGTGGAGTGAATCAGTTTGGCTGAAGACTGGTATCCATGATGATGGGGAGCAATGGAGGAGGCTTAGATGATCATCCACTTGGTAATTCTGGCTGATTAGTCTTGCGAATACTTCAGCCTTATCTTTGCACTACTGTGGCGGGGTCTTCCATCACTAAGGATAAAGATAATTGTGGAGTCTTCTCCTCTAATGAGTGAGTTAATTGTCCATCACCATTCACAACTGGATGTGGCAGGACAGCAGATTGGTCAGTTTGTGGGATCGCAAGTCTCTACCTACCATTTGCTTCTTATGCTGTTTTGCATGCAAGTCTTCGAGTTTAATGGCTTCAACAGGTTGTTACATGATATTTAGGTATGCCTGGTTCTGCTCTTGGCTTGCCCTACTGCAATGTCCTTTGACAATAAATTAATCCTTGTTCTATTTTAGTTAGGTATTTCTAATAAACAGCTACTCCAAATTCAGAATTGCAACAAATTCACCAATTATCCTCTGTCCTCGCTGGCCAACAGTTAATACCAATCCTGCAACGTTTAAGTAGCCTTCTGTACTTTCGCAACCTAATCTTCAACATGACTGTCCTTTATTGTGATGATCTTCCTCGGGTCATGTATGACCAAGATTTTTCTGCTCCATTGATCCACATATCCTACCAATCTTCGATTTCTTGATCAATACAATTAGCATTTGGGCCTTTAACTATTCACCAACGGCAACCTGAAGCTTTCCTCACGTCATGTACCCATCTCTGTGCCGCTCTACTGCATAAGATATTTTCTTTTGAACTTCATCTTTGAAAAGCATTCAGCCATCTATCATATTATGCTGTTCATTTTGGAAGTTAGAACAAAAAATACAGTATTACTTAAGTGAAGAAAAAGAAAACTACAGAAACCTGCAACACAAAGAGGCTCGTGGGTACTTGTGCAGACTGCAGAAAGTTAGCACACAGTTGCACCAGCTAATCAGGAAGGCTAATGGAATTTTGGCCTTTATTTCAAGCGGGTGAGTATAAAAGAGCATTGAGGTCTTGTTGCAAATACACAAGATGCTTGTGAGATCATATCTGGAATACTGTGAGCAGTTTCGGTACCCTTACGTAGTGGAAGATATCATTTCATCAGAGACCTTTCAGAAAACATTTCAATAGGTTGATGCCTGGTATGTTCTCTTATTAAAAAAGGCAAAACAGGCGGTGTTTCTACTGACTGGAGTTGAGAAGAATGAAAGTGATTGCATTGATTATATGTGATTCCTAAGGGCCCTGACAGAGTAAATGCTGATAGAATGCTTCCCCTCACGGGCGAGTCTAGGACTAGAGGACACCATCTCCGAATTCAGGGATGCCAATTTAAGACAGAGGTCAGGAAGAATTTTTTTAACTCAGAGGGCTGTGAGTCTTTGGGCCACATTTTCACAGAGAGCTGTAGGGCAGAGTCCTTGTGTTTATTTAAGGCCGACACGAGGAGAATCAAAGGTCATTGGAACATACAGAAGCATAAACTTGAGATCAGCCATGATCCTATTGCATGGCAGAGCAAGCTCAAAGGGCGAATGCCCTACTCTTGCTCACATTTATTATGGTTTTATGGCGTTTTGCCGCAGTGTTTCTTCTGTTGGTGGGCATGCAGTCTGGAGCCTGAAACAATTGTGATCTGTTATATTGTTGAATTTGAATACAACAACATTCTCCATATGGGGCCTTCAACCCCTCACCAGATCTCCTTCACAGTTACTCACAAACATCACCTCTGAGCTGTATATCAGACAGTGAATCTATGTTGTATTAATCAAGAGTACTGAAAGTGGAGAAATTCTGCTTCAGTTGTGCTTTCTGTAATTTTTAATGTGAAATATGTTGTTCTTGGCCTGTGGAAATAAAAACCCAGAAGCCGCTGGAAAAGCTCAGCAGGTCATATCTAGAAATTTCTGTTTTTGTTTCTGCTTTACTATATCTGAAGTGCTTTTGGCTTTTGATCTCTCACATCAAATGGAAAGAATTACTTCAAACTAGAACAAGATGTGTAGAGGTAAGTTCAATTTTATTATACTTGCTATAGATTTGACGTTGATATCACAAATTTTACACTTTTATACCGGTTAATGAATGAATTATTTTTCTGATAAAAAAAAGTCACTGACCAGCTCAGTCTGTAGTTCCCATTGGAAAACTGCACTAGAGGAGTTTGTAGCATATCACCTTCTTGAACTGCTGCGCCCACACGTTAAAGAAATGCCCACAGTTCAGAAAGGAAAGTCGTTCTGTAATTTTGACTCCTCAATGGGGCACTGAGGGCACAAGAAGATGGCTATCTTGTGGCAATGAACTGAAAATGCTCCAGAAAACATTTACAGTTTCCACACAGGATTTCAAAATTTGCCCCAAATTAATTTAAACAACAACTCAGAAACTGGTTGCTACAAATTATATAAAGCTTATAAGCCAGCTAAAATCATACCTTATCCTCCAATATAAACATTCATTTGCTCCCTCATCAGTGTCACTTGCCTACTTTTTCTATTATCTTCAAATGAAATGCAAAAATAAAACTTTTTTCCTGATAATTTTCAAACGTTGGACATTTATCATCCTCAAAGACAGGGATTCCGGATGCTTTGGAATAAACACAGCACCTCCAATGCCATCTCCAAAACAAGTCCTTTGAATAAATTGCAAGAATCTGCAAAGCACAAACTGTAGCAGTTGTAAGGCAGCTCACTACCCTCCTGGATTTAGTGTTGGGCTATTAGCACTGATATACGTTCATCAACCTTTGCCTGGTTTCTTTTTTGTGTCAAGTTCTGAATAAGGCGAAAATGCAATTTGTGAGCCTGTGGTCTATATCAGCATTGTACGTCAACACCCTTCACTATTCTGTCTCTCAGATGAAATGGTTGATGCCGGTTAATTGGACAAAAAGTATCACGCATTTGATGTAATGTATTTTTCTTTTGCCAGAATCTTTGTCTTCCGATGTTACTTCTAAAACAGAGAGAAATAATTTTCAATTGAAATACGCTGATAAAAAAGATGCTGACACTTTGTTGCCAACTTGCATTAAAGTTTACTGTTTAAAAATTGAAAGATATTTGTCCAATTCAATGTGAAGCCGAGGCAAAATTGCATTGATTGCGGGAACATACTGTTACACCAATAATTTTTGAAACAGTTCTGGACTGCGAATGCTCAGGATAGATCACAGAAAATAATATTCAGAGTTTGAACTACAATATAAGTTGGTGAGACAACCCTTGGTGGCACTATTTATTTATTTCTGCGCACATAATCATTGCTAGGACAACGTTTAGCCATCAGGTGCAGAGTGCTGGTCTCAACAGTTCCAAACAAGGGAACTTTGAGAACATGCACGGAGCATGTCTGATAACTTAATTGGTTAAGGGAATCCTATGCACAGTGTTCATACTTTTCACCATGGGTCAGCAGTGCACGTAGTATTCTGAACAAAATTGATTTTTGTTTGAATGAGTGAATGCAATGCCGAGCTCCACGTTATTAAAGCTGTGTTAGATTGCACTCGGAATGATGTGCAAACTTCAAGTCTTGATATATCTCAGTTAGGTAAGGGAGAAAAAATAGTGCTGTCATAGACATCAAAGTGAATGATTTGGAACTTTTGAAGTGAAAACCAGCAGTAAAGATAGACTTTACTATTCAGAAAAAAAATAAACAAATGCATAACTTCATTTGAATTATTCCCAGATCTTTAAAACCACACGGTATTTTAGAAGACTGAAAGGTGATCTTGCTGATTCATTAGATTTTGAATTGCTTGACAAACTAGACACTGACAGATTATCCACTTAGGCATATTTATTCAATAATTACGACCTTGCCCATTTCGGGTAAAGACATAAAGGGCATTTTCTTCTGATGATCTTGCCCTACATGAATATCTTCTTCAGAGAGCAGTGAATGCTATGTCGTCTGAAGTACTCAAATTGCTGCAGCCAAACATATTGAATATCGACTGCACAGATATTTGATGCAACAATGGGCCCTTTGTTTATGATTGGTAGTCCAAGGTGTGGAGTTGTGGAGATGAGGTCATAATAAGACCATCCGTTAACTTATTGAATGGCAGTAAGTGTCTAAACTGAATAGTTAACTTTGGTTTGTAAATTTGTGAGTTAGCCTCAGCAAAATAGACATGAAACATCTCAAATAGTGCAACGAAGATTCACCAGCCTGGTATTATCCTAGGACGAGATACTGAACAGACTGAGGTTATATTTCATGAGTTTACCAGAATAAGAGATGACTATGTTGAATATTTCTGAATTATACAGACTTTATAATGGACAAGAATGAAGGTTATTTCCTCTGGCTAAGATGTACAGAACAAAGAGAGAGAACCTGCTGTTAACTTCTGGGCCACTGATAAGTTCTAGGCCATTTATGATAAGAGTTGAGGTATTTCTTAACTGCTGCATTTGTGGGATTGTCTAAAAGACACGGTTGAAGAGTTTCAGTCATTGAATATATTCCAGATAGAAATATATATTTTTAATCTGATATAGCCGTCAAGGTTTATGTAGGTTTTGCAGGAAAATGAGATTGAATTCGAAGGTCAGTTATGATCCCACAGAACACTGTAGAAAGTCTAACGGCCTGGTCTTGCTTCCAACCTAGTTGTTCACCTGCATTCTTAAACAGGTTCTTTACGAATGGATTGTGTAGTAAACTGAGAAATTAGTCTTATTTTGTTTTTCTTTCAAGCTGACAAAGTGACAACGAGGAAGAAGATCAGTTCGAGTGTTGGCCTAAGTAATTCATTCTGACATTTTAAACATTCTATCTTGGCTTGCCTGGACATGAATAGCACGAACCTATTATGCCTTCTATCAATATTTGAGCATCCCCTGTACTAAGAATACAAAATTTACGACAAACGAAAATAGAAATTGGAGTAACCAATCAAAGCTATTTCACTCCTCATTCCGATGAAGACTAACCTGTTGCACAACACCATATTTATTCATTTGTCACAAATCATTTGATAACTAGGGGCTAAAGAAAAGCTAATTTAAAATCGAAGTTAACAGTTAATTGAATACCAATTGTCATTTGCGCAAGGATGGATATTTTTGATTCTCTTCTTTGTGCAGAAATGTTTGCTAAACTTTCTGCTAAAGGTTCTCTGCAGTGTGCATTATGTGCCAAGGTTCTAGAATGATAAAATAAAATAAACGTTTTTGATAAATGTCATCAAAATGTCCTTTAGAAGCTTCGAAATAACTCTTAAACCACCTAATAAATTTCACAACATGCAATGCCCGTGTGTTTAATCCATGCCTGTACTTTGATTGTCTGAGTTCAGCTATCACTATGATAAACAATGTTGCGCTGCCTCCAAGGTTACTTCTTCCTTCCAAAAATGAAGGCCCAGCATAATTTGCAGCAGTTGCAGCTGTGTACGGGCTTCCCATATGCTTCTACCAGTGTTTCTGCTTTTGTTCTATGATGAATTTCCACAATATTCTACTTGTTACTTACTGCATTTTCCTTTGAGGTCTTGCAATTCTAAAGGTATAGTGCAAGTTTCAAGTTACATATTTTTTATCATAAGTACACATAAAATTCCAACGAATTACATGTCAATTTGCTGAAAGAGCTCGCTAGCACATTTAAATTGCTTCAGTTTTGCATTATTGTCAATAAGGAAAATCATTTCAATTGCATTACATGTTAACTGCGAAATCACAGAGATTAAACACGATTAGAATTAAAATATACAAAGTTAAAATAGACACAATCTTGTCTAAGAGGGCTAAGTGGAAATAAAATATCATAATAGCTATTCAAATAAATTAAAATAACCTGTCAACTAGTCTCATCAATGTATAATATTTGTCGATAATTTGTCATTTACAGATCACACTCTTCTAAAATAAAGACTTCACATTGATACCTGAAAGTTCATAAACGCGTTTATACTGCCTCAGATGAATTGTAGATCTTTCTCAGGACTGTGTCATTTTCACTGTGAACCATTGACTTAATGAACAGCGTCTGACCTTGAGTGGTTTGAAATCATTTTGTAGAACTGCTTCAAACCAATATCTATTTAATTACTTATTTCTTTCTGGAGGAAGACATCAGTTATAACGGAAGTTTTTTTTCAGGGATGTTTGAAGCATCATACTCTCATGCTTTACATCTAGGTAGCTCAGACAAAACATTTCCAATTTTTGTTGCCGTTGTTTTCATTTGTTTTTGACATCACCCAAGAGGTCAGAATTGCATGATGAGGATGTGGGTCCGATCTATCTTAATGAGTAAAATAGTACATTCTGTTAAAGAGTTGTCAGAGCAGAAAGTTCTTGTCTTTCTGTACTTGTTGCAATGTTTGTCCATGTTCTTGTTCATTGGCAACTTTTGGACTTTCATTTAAACTGTCTGGCAAATTGCTTCATTCAGTTGTGGAATGCCAGTGTCACTGGCTAGCCAATTACATGTTGCATGTCGCTAATTGTTGTTGAGAACACAGTGATAAGCAGCCACCTTGAGTTGCTGATATCCTTATGGTATAAGTAAACACACAACATTAACAAGAATGAAGCCACCATGATTCCTTTAACAGCAATCTGTGCCCTATATCACCTCAAAGGACAAGGCTAGCTGAAATATGGGACACTACCACATGAAAGTATCAGTCCAAGCCATACAGCATTCTAAATTGAAGTGCATAGACGTATGTGACTTTCATTCAGTTATAAAAAAATGTGGAAATACAGAGTCATAGAGTCATATCGCACAGAAACAGACCACTTGGTCCAACTCAGAGCTCATTACCACTTTTATTTTAAAGCCAGTAATGGACCGAGATTAAATTCTGGCCAAGCCAGCAATGCCTACATCCAGACAAAATACAAAACAAAGCCGACTTTAGACTATCCTAATATCATAAATTGATTATGAATGAGGATACTGGTGGATGGCTGAAATGCCATTTGAAAGATTACACTCTTGTTTAGGTGCTCGAGCAGCATTGGTTATCTAAGGAAGTTTGTATGGCAGAAAGAGAGATGGTATAATCAGGTACATAAATGGACAATTAAAGCACCTATTTACTGAAAGTGTCTGAGGATTTTGGGAATAGAAAATTCCTATTATCTCAGTCATAACTTATATACATCTATCCAGTTTCCATCATTTTACTGAATTTTCCAGGCAGAGCAACAACATCTTAACATTTATCCTGTCACATTCTGACAGAAAATTACATGGTTAGAAACGAAATAAGTTAATTAATCTTCAGCGATCTAATTTTCTTTACCAATCATTGTATATTTGACATTATACGCAGGCACCAGTCAGTAAAGCTTTGCCATAGTGTCCCTCACACAAGTATAATCTATCTCACGGAGAGTCAAGAATTATCCATAGCATTCCAAGTGTGGTCTAACCAAAACCAAAGATAATATGATAAAAATTTGTTACAATTAATCCAATCACTTTGTACGTGGAAAAATCAATGTAATTTGTTGCGAAATTACTTTTGCATCCAGATGTGATTTGTCATTAATCGAGACTGTAAACAGCTGGGAAGTGAGCGATTCTCCTCTATGCACTCCCGACTCAGCCTATTATCTCGAAAAGTTACCATTAATCCACATTATTTTGTTTTCATTCTAATAATCAGTGAATTGAAATTTATTAGGTACAAAATCATATGTTTGTAACCCGCATATCTATGTTGATTTTTTTTCCCCCGTGGGTCCTTATTGGATTCAATTGGAATTCGAGTAGATCAATCAAACATGGTCTCCCTCAATTTTGCAGGGATTCCTTTATCATAAGTAATGCATGATAAATACTCCATACTTGCTTTGATAAGTGCAGCTTTACCAAAACTCTAGAGACTCGGCACAATCCAGGTGAAGCTCATTTGATTTGGATTACTTCCACCATTTTCAATATTCATTAACATCACAACTAAGGCCTGGCAGTAGCAGTGCACAAAATATGCTCTGCGGTATCTAGAAAAGTTTACTTAGAGTCGAAGAGTCATAGAGTCATACAGCACTGAGACAGACAATTCTGAAAACCAGTCCATGCCAATCGTAATCCCAAACCAAACTAGTCAAACCTGCCTGCTCATGGCCCATATCCTCCAAACCTTTCTTACTCATGCACTTATCCAAATGTCTTTTAAACGTTGTAATTGTGCCCACATCCACCATTTCCTCAGGAAGTTCATTCCACATCCGAACTACTCTGTGTAAAAAAAAAGCCTCTCATGTCATTTTAAAATCCTTCTCCTCTCACCTTAAAGATGTGCCCCCAGTCTAGAAATCCCTCCCCCTCCCCCACCCATTCTGTGAAAAAGACAATTACCATTAACTCTGTCAATACTCCTCATTACTTCATAAACTTCGATAAGATCATCTCTCAACCTCCTTCACACCTGTGAGAAAAGGTCCCAGCCGATGCAGCCTTTCCTTATAACTCAAACCTTCCACACACAGCAACATCCTGGTAAATCACTTCTGAACCCCCTCTCGCTTAATAATATCTTTCCTATAACTGGGCGAACAGAAGTGGACACAATATCCCAGAAGAGGCCTCACCAATGCTCTCTACAAAGTTAACATGCCTTCCCAACTCCTATACTTAAAGGACTGAGCAATAAAGTCAAGCATGCAAAATGCCTTTTTCACCACCCTGTCTATATGTGGCGCTATCTTCAAAGAATTATGTACATGTTTGCTAGGTCTCTCTGTTCTACAACGCTTCCCAAGGCCCTACCATTAATTGTAGAAGCCCTACCCTTGTTTGTTATAATGCCTCCCGTTTATCCAGATTGAACTCCACCTGCCACTTTTCAGCACGTTGACCCATATGATCAAGATACGTTTGTAAACTTAGAAAACCTTCTTCACTGTCTATCATGTCATAATTTTGGTGTCGTCCGCAAAATTACTAGCCATGCCTTCTATATTCTCATCCAAATCATTTATACAAATGACAAACAAAAAAGGGCCCAGACCCAGATACTGTGGAACACTGCTGGTAACGGGCCTCCAGTCTGAAAAGCAACCCTCCACTACCACTGTCTGTCTCCTGCCATTAAAACAATTATGTATTCAAATGGCAAGCTCACCCTGAATCCCATGTGACCTAATTTTACTAGTTAGTCTACTATGCAGAACCTTGTTGAGGGCTTTACTAAATTCCAAGTAAATAACGTCTACTGCTCTGCCCTCATCAATCTTTTTGGTAGCTTCCGCAAAACAACTCCACCAAGTTTATCAGATACAATTTTCCTCACACAAAACCATGCTGACTCTATCTCATCAACTTTTGCTTCTCTAAACGTCCATAAGTCCTACCTATTATTATCAACTCCAACAATTTACCCACAACCAAAGGCAGACTCACAGGTCTATGGTTCCCTGGTTTCTCCTTACAACCTTTCTTAAATAAAGATACAGCTTTAACCAAGTTCCAGTCATCAGGCATCTCACCCATAATTATAGATGATACAAATATTTCAGCTGGTGTCTTGCAATTTTCTCCCTTATTTCTCAGACTTTCTGGGATACAATAGATCCCAGATTTATTCACTTCTATATTCTCTGAGACCTCCCGAACTTCCTCTCCTGTAATGTGAACAGTTTTTTAAACGTCAAAAGTTATTTCTCTGCATTCTTTAGACTCCATTTCATTCTCCACAGTAAAGCAAAAGAAACTGGTATGAAATATGATCTGCTAACTCAGCTGCATAGAGGTATAAGAGCAACATGTGCATGGGAACACCAGTGCATCCAGCGTCCCATCCAAACTACACAACATCTTTAACTTGAAACTTTGTCACTGTTTGCACAATCATTGGGTCAGAAACCTGAACTTCCCACCAATCAGCACTGTGACATCCAACATTTTTTTTTTCTGTTGTTGTTTCCAACATAGGTGAAGGACTTCAGCTGTTTAACAAGGCGGCTCACTACTATCTGCCCAAGCAAAATTCGGGACAGTCAATATATGAGACAAAAATAGAAATTGCTGGAAAAGCTCAGCAAGTCTGGCAGCATCTATGGAGAGAAATCAGAGTTAACATTTCAGGTCGACTAACACTTTGCCAGATGGTCAGTATACATGGCATAGTCAATGGCATGCATGTCCCATGAAGAAATTCTCAAAAATTAACAAACGAACTCAGTCCACACTCAAAGTGATCCGGTAATATACACACTAAGTACAATTTCCAGTTGTAAGCCAATGTTTCCTCTTCATGATCATGCCGATGTTCTAATTGTTTTCTTCATATTTAATAACAAATACGTGCCAGCGTTTAATGAAAATTGATGTCAGCTTAAATGCCATGAAATACAACATTTTCTTTTTCCTTCTTGTCCTGAGGTAAGTCGAACCAAGATCTAAGTTAAAAAAGTGTTGCAACTATTCTAGAATCAATAGAATGTCTGACCCTCAAGGTATTGCATCAGAATTTCTGAAGGTAAATTTTTCTGAAAATAGCTATGGAGAGAACAAAACAGCATGATGTCTCGGCAGTTAGCGCTGCTGCCTCATAGTGCCATAGTGTTGAATTCCAGCCTCGGGCTATTCTCTGTATAGAGTTTGCGCAGTGTCCCTGTGTCAGCGTGGGCTTTCTCCAACAGATCTGCAAGTTAGGTGGATTGGCCATGCCAAATTGCCCGTAGTGTCCAGGGATGTGTGAGTTACACGGATTAACTATCGAAAAGATGTGGGTTACGGGGATAGGGTGAGTCTGGGGTAATGCTATTCGGAGAGTCAGTCTGGACTTGTAGGGAAAAATACCGTGTTTCCACACTGCAGGGATTCTATAAAAGAAATTAGGGATTTATTAGATTTTCATGTCTTAATTTTTCTTGCTTTCCCAACTTTATCTTATAGCACTTTATATAAATTGTAAAATCAATTGTGAAATCCCACATAAGATTTGTCTTCAATTTCTCCACAAGTTCATCATTTTGCTTTGTACTTTCTCCTGTCTCAGCCTCCGAAGTACTAAAATGGAAGTTTCATTTCTCCGCTTAGATGTGCATGTTCGAAAAGGCTGTCACAATTTTTCTTTAATGTTTGCATGTAGAGGTTTCCAGGAACAGTACGCATAACACAGGAATAAGAGGTATCATGTAGAACTAAGTTAAGGGATAATTCCCTTACTCAGAGAGTTGTACCATTTTTGAAATTCCTAACCCTTATGGTAATGGAGGATTCATCATTGTGCATGAGTATCCGAAAGGTTAATATGTATCTATTATAGAAGTCAGACAAGTGATAACAACGATTATTTCATCAATAAACATACCACTCAATTTTAAATTCAGTTTATGCTGTCAGTAAAATGCCGTGGTTGGTTTGCTTACTGAGGTGCTTCATTAATTTGCAGACGTTTCATTAATCTGCTGGGTAACATCAACAGTGCAGCCTCCTCTGAAGTGTTGTATTTTCCCGCTTACCATTTCAACTCTGAGGTTGATTGGAGTTGATTACCTCATTTCCGGTTTTTCTTTGCAGTAGTTTGTATTAGGGTCTAATTCTATGTGTTTGTCTGTACGTACGGAGACCAGTGAGTATTGGTCGTGACTTTTTGTTGCTAGTTGGTGTTAATGTATTCTCATTGCCAGCTTTATTCCTGTCTGCCAATGTAATGTTTGTCGCAGTCCTTGCATGGAATCTTGTATGTTATGTTAGTTCTGTCCATAATGGGTAAGGGATCTTTGGTTCTTGTTAGCAGTTGGTGTAGGGTTGATGTAGGTGTATGTGTCACTCTGACAAGTGGTAATGTGACAAGTGTGTCGGGGCATGCTGTATCTTCATGTTGTTGTTTGTATGACAGGCATCATCGGATCCAGCTGTTCAGGTATCCGTTGGCTCTAAATACTTGGTGGAGGTAATCTTCTTCATTTTGGCATAGTTCTGGTTTGCTTCAGTGTGTTGTGCCTCGTTTCAATAGTGTTTTCACGCAACTCCGTTCTGTGGGTGTTAGGGGTGGTTACTGTTGAAATTAAGGACTTGATCCGCATGTGCGGCCTTTCTGTGTACTTTCGTCAGAAATTCCCTGATGGCCCTGCATTCTACCATCATGTCCAGGAATTGCAGCTGTTTGCACTTATCTTCTTCTCTGATGAATTTGATGCCGGTGAAAATATTGTTTATAAGTTGCTGTGTTTCTTCTACTTTAGTTCGTTTCATGATGACGAAACTGTCATCCAGATATTGGATCGATAGTTTGAGTTGGACCTGTGGAAGGACCATGCTTTCAAGTCTCTGCATCACAGCTTCTGCTATTAGTCCAGAGATGGGTGATCCCACAGGTGTCCCGTTGATTGTTCATTAATCTGGCCATTAAACGTAAAGTGGGTCATGAGGCATAGGTCCAGTAATTTCAGCATGTTCACTGTGGAGATGGTGTTATTCGAGTTTGGTTCCTTCAGTAGTGTGGTTAGTGTTTCTCTTGCTGGTAGTATGTTGATTAATGTGAATAGGGCGGTAATATCAACGGATACCATGGCCTTGTCCTCATCTATTCTTATGTCTTTGAGGGATTTGAGGAAGCCCTGGACTGAGTTGTTGACGGGGTGCCTTAGTTTTGGTTGTAATTCCTTGGCTAACCTGTGAGTTGGTGTGCCTACTTCTTACACGGATGCCACCAAAAACCAGGTACTACCACCCAGTGTGAGTTACAAACCTCCCATGAACAACCCACAGGCACATAAGACAGCAGAGCACAATGGCCACAGAATGGTGAAAGTAATGATTAATGACACCCACAGCCAACTCCACAGATATAACAGGGAAATTATGCACCAAAAATTCCTGTACCTTGATACAACCAACCCACAGTGGACAACAGACTTAGAACAAGCCATTAATATCAGTCAACAGAAAACCAAAGCCAAGAAAAGACAAATGAAACAAGAAAATCTAGCCAAACTAACCAACCAAAACGACAGCCAAAGATCATACACCTGGATAAGAAATCTATCCGACAGAAAACTAACAGACACAGAGAAAGCTCTACTAATACATGGGCTCAATTACAACCACAAAGATGCTAACAAGACAAAATTCCGAGCTACAGTAAAAACAACACTGAAGACCAACGGCATCAATGATGAAGCACAACAAGTCATAAGACAAACAGTGGCCCCGGCACTGACAAGGAGGAACCAACTTAACACGCTCAACACAACAGAAAGGAAGACTCTGGAAAGACTGAAAAAAAGACAAAAATATCATCATCTTACCAGTAATTCTTGTTAAGTAATTCATAACAAACGAGACTACATCACAAAAGCACAGACGCTACTAGTGGACCCAAATATATACTGACTTGTAGACACAGACTCAGCGCTGCAACTGGGAAACAAAACCATCTACGTGATAAAGAGACTCAGACTGGACAAATCGATAAAGCAGACTACCTAAAATGAAACATGAAGAGTCAAACACCACCCCATCCCCCCAATTCTATGGCCTCCCAAAGGTGCACAAACTGGAAGTACCCCTCAGATCAATAGTCTGTCTCCCAGGCACACCAACACACAGGTTAGCTAAGGAATTTAATGAAGACTAAAGCACATCGTCAATAATTCAACTCACTCAATCAACTCAGCCCAGGATTTCCTCAAATCCCTCAAAGACATAAGAATCGACGAGGACGAGACCTTGGCATCCTTTGACATTGCTACCCTATTCACATCGATCAACGTACCACCAGCAAGGGAAACACTAGCCACACTACTGAAGGAACCGGACCCGAATAACACCTTTCCACAGCGAACAAGCTCAAATTACTGGACCTATGCCTCACAACCCACTTTACGTTTAATGGCCAGATCTACAAACAAATCAATGGGAAACCTGTGGGATCCCCAATCTCTGGACTAATAGCAGAAGCAGTGATGCAGAGACTTGAAAGTATGGCCCTTCCACGGGTCCAACCCAAACTATGGATCTGATATGTGGACGACACTGTCGTCATCATCAAACGAACTAAAGTAGACGAAACATAGCAACTTATAAAAAACATTTTCACAGGCATCAAATTCACCACAGAAGAAGAAAAGTGCAAACAGCTGAAATTCCTGGACGTGGTGGTAGAACGCAGGGCCAACGTGGAATTCCTGACCAAAGTACACAGAGAGGCCACACACATGGATCAAGTCCTAAATTTCAACTGTAACCACCCTGACACCCACAAACGGAGTTGCGTGAAAACACTATTGAAACGAGCCACAACACACTGAAGCAACCCAGAACTACGCAAAAATGAAGAAGATTACCTCCACTAAGTATTTAGAGACAACAGATATCCGAACAGCTGAGTCCGATGATGCCTGTCATACAAACAACAACATGAAGATACAGCACACCCCGACATATTTGTCATGTAAACATACATCAAGAACGCATCTGAACTGACCATAAGAGTCCGATGGCCACTGGGCATCAGAGTGGCACAAAAACCTACATCAACTCTATGCCAACTGCTAACAAGAACCAAAGACCCCTTACGCACTATGGACAGAACCAACGTAAGATAAAAGATTCCATGCAAGGACTGCGACAAACATTACATTGGCAGACAGGAAGAAAACTGGCTACGAGAATACGTGAACACCAGTAGCAACAAAAAGGCACGACCAACACTCACTCGTCTCCATACATACAGACAAGGAGGACCACCAGTTCGATTGGGACAACGTCAGGATCATAGGATAAGCCAAACAGAGACAAGCACGGGAATTAAAGACCTGGTTTTCCACCAAGAAGGCTGTCCATAAACACATAGAAATAAACTCTATATACACACCACTACAAACAAACACTGGAAATGAAGTAATGAATTCCAACGGATCTCAGAGTTTAAACAGCAAACAGGAAAATACAACAACACTTCATCGGAAGCTGCACTGATGATGTTACCCAGCAGGGTAATGAAATGTCTGCAAACTAATGAACCAGCTCGGCGAGAGAACCAACCACAGCATCCACAACCCGAACTACAAATCTACTCAAGAATGTCAGTGAAGTATACGACCAGAAGACCAATCTCTTATTTAAGCACTTCATAAATTGAAAGAATTTTGCAAAATCTAAAAGCAGAGAATTTCTCATAACTAGAAAGAAAAAGAAAGTGTTGGTTTCTGTAATGAGGTAGGATCTAATGCACTCAATTGGCAAGTTAATCAATACAAATACCAAAACCTTCATCAGAGTGTGATCATATGGACACTTACCTTCGGTTTGGTTTTCCAGCTTTTCCTCTGTTATGAAATTAGAGGAACATCCGTTTAATTTAACAGTATTTCTGAAGTCTTAATGTTTCTTTAAGTTAGCAACATTCTAAAGTTGTCACAGCGCAAATGTTAGGCAGTAAGCATATCCAACCCAAGAAGACAGATGGATTGATAGGTAGCTACAGAGAGTTAGAAAGAGAGAGAGCTAGAAAGAGAAAGGGTGGAACAGAGTTCTCCCTTTTTATTGGCAATTCCATGATGAAACTGCTAACTAGGAAAAATAACTGGTGACAGAATCATAAGTATCCTTATTGCCCAATACATGTCAATACACTGTCAATGAAAAAAGCATCCTTTGTTTGCTGTTGTCTGGCGATGATCTCAAATCCTGATTCTCCAA
This sequence comes from Rhincodon typus, assembly GCF_021869965.1. Classification (NCBI taxonomy): domain Eukaryota; kingdom Metazoa; phylum Chordata; class Chondrichthyes; order Orectolobiformes; family Rhincodontidae; genus Rhincodon; species Rhincodon typus. The sequence goes on along the minus strand of NC_063378.1, from coordinate 2,490,160 downwards.
ATCACCATCTACAAAATGCAAGGCATAAACAATGTGCGTGATCAAATAATACTCGCTTGCCTTGATTAGCATAGTTCGCAAAAGATTGGAATTTACTAACATTCACTACAATTGTACAGGTTGAAACTTAAATGTTACTGTGTGTGTTCTGAAACGAAGTTGCATTAATGAAAAGAATAGATTTTTAAATATTTTTCTAACCTGCTGCCCGAAGGTCTTTCTTTAGATTCGCGATTTCTGTTGAGAAAGAGAGAGATAAAAATGGACACAAGATACTTTGGAGGAAAATAAAAACAAAAGAGAGCTATCTTGTCCATGTCTGCACTTTTCCAATAAGACTTAGAGTGAATACATTTTTGGGCATGCAAGACAGAAAACTGTGGCAATCCTCAGTTGCCATGGATAATGTGGTGGTAAAAAGTGTTCTTGAAGTGCTGTGGTATGTTTCCTGTGTCTAGACCAATAAAGTCATTGGAGAAAGTGTTCCAAGACTTCGACTGAACAATTCTGAAACAGTATTCATGAACTTCCCAGTCTAGATGTTGTGTGATTTGGAAGGAAATTTGCAGGTGGTGGTGTTCCCATGTATCTGTTGACCTTGCCTTTCAAGACAGTAGTGGTCATGTGATAAGAAGGTACTCTCTGAGGAAACTTGGTGAATTTTTGTACTATATTTTGTACCCAGAAAACACGGCTGCTACTGAGCGTCTGTGGTGAAGGGTGTCAATGCTTGTATATTTGAATGCAATAAGACATGCTTTGTCTTGGATGTTGTCAAGCTTCTCGAGTGTTGCTGGAAATGCATTCAATCAATCAAGAGCATATAATTCCATTACATTTCTTATTTGCATCTTATACTTGGTAGATAGGCATTTTGGAGTCAGTCACAAGTTACTTGCTTCAAGACTCACCCGAATTCTTTTCACGTAGCTCCTCTTCTGTAAGTTGATAAAGTGAAGTCTCATGCATTGAGGTGAAATTCACATTCCAGCATAACAACAATGCAATAATTAACTGACACATGGTTATTTTCACACAAACCTCCTGGTCCTTTTATCCTTTTATCGCATTATCCCTACTTTATTGATTTAACTTTTTCTTGAATGCAGCAATGCTATGTAACATTAAGTACTGTCAAGTGTGGCTCATGTTTTCATACTCTGGCCTCTGAGATGAAAAGAGTTCATCTGACTGGTCATGGGATCAAAACTCCAGACAGATTGTACATTGCATTACTGACGAAGTGCTGTACAGTCAGAAGGAAAAGTTGATATTGAAGGAGGGGAATGAGTGATTCCTACAACCAGTTGAAATACTGATGAAACGTTAACATTAGGCGTTCATTCCTCGATAACCACCCCCTTCCTACAATACCTTACTATATAATCGCAAAAGATGCTAACTGCCCTTTCACCTCCACCCTGCTCAACATCCAAGGGCCGAAGCAGTCTTTCCAGGTGAAGCAGCATTTCACCTATACCTCTTCCAATTTTTGTATTGTATTCGTTGCAGCCAATGTGGCTTACTTTACATTGAGAAAGCAAAAGCAGACTGGGTGACTGCTTTGCAGAACACCTCCGGTCTGTGCACAAGCATGACCTCAACATTCCCGTAGCCAGTCCTTTTTTTTAAACACAGTGTCCTGCTCTCATGCCCACTTGTCTGTCCTCAGCATGCTGCAATGCTCCAGCGAAACATAATGCAAACTGAAGGAGTAACATCTAATTTTCAGATAAGACACTTTGCAACTGTCTGGGCTCAATATTGAGTTCAACACTTTCAAATTGTGAACCAATCTTTTCCCTTTCTTTCAGCTTTGCTTGTTACATTCTCTGTCACCATGTCCCCTCTCCCATCCCCCGAATCCAGTGGGACTGTCTGTTCTTTCCAGCCTGGCAGTTAGACCCACCATTGCTCTGCCATTCTTAAATTCTGATCACTTAATCTGAACAGTAAACATCTTTTCTCCCCCAGCAGTCCTACTACACCCCCAACCACCACCAATATTGTGTAAATACTGTCCCCTCTACACTTCACTTCAGCTCTGATGAAAAATCATCCAGACTCAAAACTTTAGCTTGTTTTCTCTCCATGGATTCTGCATGACCCATTGTGCTCTCTAGCATTTTTTGTTTTCAGTGCAGAATCCAGCATGTGCAGTAATTTGCTCCAACATTCGGTTCCTTATAGCTTTCTGTATGTGTCCAATTTTATCAGGCCCAACTTCAAAGATATCTCTGCTGAATAATTGTGGATTGTTGAATCTGACCAAGAAAAGTAATCTTTACTTGCCAGTAAACTTGCGGTTTGGCATACCAAAAAGTATTCTTTCACCTTCAATGTTCTTGAAGTGTAAATAGGGGAAGCATGATGTTTAACTTTCAGTGGAATTGTGATCATCATCGTTATCAGTACCTCTTTTCGTTCATAATTAATTCCCACTCACCATCATCCATTGCTTTGGTTTTAATTTCTAAGGCAAAATACAAAAGCTTTTAACCACTAGTCTAAATTCAAATGACAGAGAGCACCGAAAGCAACTGAATCTTTTTACTAGACAACAAGGTGCAGGGCTGGATGAACACAGCAGGCCAAGCAGCATCATAGGAGCAGAGAGGCTGACGTTTCGGGCCGAGACCCTTCATCAGAAAAGGGGGAGGGGAAGGGGGTTCTGAAATAAATAGGGAGGGAGGGGGAGGCGGATAGAAGAGGGATAGAGGAGAGGATAGGTGGAGAGGAAACAAACAAGTCGAAGAGGCGGGGATGGAGCCAGTAAAGGTGAGTGTAGGTAGGGAGGTAGGGAGTTAGGAAGGGGATAGGTCAGTCCAGGGAGGACGGACAGGTCAAGGGGGCGGGATGAGGTTGGTCGGTAGGAGATGGAGGTGCGGCTTGAGGTGGGAGGAGGGGATAGGTGGGAGGAAGAACAGGTTAGGGAGGCAGGGACGAGTTGGACTGGTTTTGGGATGCGGTGGGGGGAGGGGAGATTTTGAAACTTGTGAAATCCACATTGATACCATTGGGCTGCAGGGTTCCCAAGCGGAATATGAGTTGCTGTTCCTGCAACCTTCGGGTGGCATCGTTGTGGCACTGCAGGAGGCCCAGGATGGACATGTCGTCTGAGGAATGGGAGGGGGAGTTGAAATGGTTCGCGACTGGGAGGTGCAGTTGTTTGTTGCGAACCGAGCGTAGGTGTTCTGCAAAGCGGTCCCCGAGTCTCCGCTTGGTTTCCCCGATGTAGAGGAAGCCACACCGGGTACAGCGGATGCAGTATACCACATTGGCAGATGTGCAGGTGAACATCTGCTTGATGTGGAAAGTCTTCTTGGGGCCTGGGATGGGGGTGAGGGAGGAGGTATGGGGGCAGGTGTAGCACTTCCTGCGGTTGCAGGGAAAAGTGCCGGGTGTGGTGGAGCTGGAGGGGAGTGTGGAGTGGACGAGGGAGTCACGGAGAGAGTTGTCCCTCCGGAAAGCAGATAAAGGTGGGGAGGGAAAGATGTCTTTGGTGGTGGGGTCGGATTGCAGATGGCGGAAGTGTCGGAGGATGATGTGTTGGATCCGGAGGTTGGTGGGGTGGTACGTGAGGACGAGGGGGATTCTTTTTTGGTTTTATTGGGGTGTGAGGGATGAGGTGCGGGAGATGTGGGAGACACGGTTGAGGGCGTTCTCGACCACTGAGGAGGGGAAGTTACGGTCCTTGAAAAACGAGGACAACTGAGATGTACGGGAGTGGAATGCCTCATCCTGGGAGCAGATGCGGCGGAGGCGAAGGAATTGGGAATAGGGGATAGCATTTTTGCAGGAAGGTGGGTGGGAGGAGGAGTATTCTAGGTAGCTGTGGGAGTCGGTGGGCTTGAAATGAATATCGGTTTCTAGGTGGTTGCCCGATATGGAGACAGAGAGGTCCAGGAAGGGGAGAGAGGTGTTAGAGATGGTCCAGGTAAACTTAAGGTTGGGGTGGAAGGTGTTAGTGAAGTGTATGAACTGTTCGAGCTCCTCGTGGGAGCACGAGGCGGCGCCGATACAGTCATCAATGTAACGGAGGAAGAGGTGGGGTTTAGGGCCGGTGTAGGTACGGAAGAGGGATTGTTCCACGTAACCTACAAAGAGGCAGGCGTAGCTTGGGCCCATGCGGGTACCCATGGCTACCCCCTTTG